>NC_072018.1:37202865-37573180 GCF_027791375.1 Indicator indicator
CACAGAGAAGACATCTTTGTGTGAATACTGATGACAAGACACCAAAAGTCATGGAGAAGGCAGATGTCAGCATTCTGACTCAGCAACCAGCTTAGGAGCAGCAATTTCCAACACAATTATACATCTCTCTTTTGTTTTTTTTATTTCTATCAGCAGCTGCTCTCTGCTGTGTTAACTGCAACAGCTTCATGTCACCCACTGAAGAAGCCTGGCCCAGGTGAGAGCTGACTCAAGCAGCAGAAGCAGAGTAACTTCAGTCTAAACCTGAGTGCTGACCAGCTGTCATTCCTCACTTGACTGAGCTACCACAAACACTCTTTGTACTGCAAGCTCACCACAGCTACAAGGGGGAAACTACAGGGAAGGGGGGGAAGAATAAAATACATCTTAGAAGTGAAATATTAGCTCTCCTGTTCATTCAGGAACTACATTAGTGTTCAGCTACTCTATTTGCCCACCAAAGCCACTGATGCAGAGTTAGTGAACTGCAGTTATGATTAATGCAGCCTCAGGACTGCTGGGGAAGCAATGAGATGCTAACATTTCCACACCACATGGCTACTGGTTTACCATTGAGGGCTCTGTGGGTGAAGGAAGCCCCTCAGCAGCATCCTCCTTGATAACATCCTAACAACAACAAAATATTATGGTTTGGGTAAAGTGATTTAAAAAAATAAATAAAATAAATAAAATGAAGCAAACAGTGAATGAGAAGGAAGTGGTAATTAATAGCAGTTAATTAAGGCAATTAATACAACATTCAACAGCATCACAGTTCTTTTCCTGAAGCAATTAAAGAAAGTGATTAAAGACTTCAGCAGCTTTCAATAGCTTTGCTCCTTGGATCAATAACCTCCAAATGAACTGATTGACAGCTCAGGCTTTGACTTTTGTGGCCTGCCTGAGTTTCTCAGCTCTGTTTAAGCAGCCAGCTGTCAGTCAAACACATACTGTCAAACAGCAATTTTGTTATCCTACAGGAAGCCAGAGCAGTCTGCTCAATTTCCCTTTCCAATGGGTAAATCAAAGTTGAATTATTTCAGTTCAAATGGAATTATTATAAATTCTGAAACAGCACAGAACCAAGCTGCAACTCAGGCATACTTCAGATGAAATGTATTTTGTTTCACATATTTAAAACACACCTTCTGAGTCTGAACTTTGGCTTTCCAATGTCTCCTGTTCTCTATGAGATGAAAAGATCTTAGCTTCTACAATGGGAATAGAAATTTGGAAGGAGCACTTTTTATTTTCTTACAATATTCCACTGCACCCACTTCTTCACTGCACCCGCTTCTTCACTGTCCCTGCTTGCAGCAGGGGGGTTGGACAAAATGACCTTGGAGTGTCCCTTCCAACCCAGTGCAATCTGTGAATTTTCCTGACAGTATTTTCCTGTCAGCATTGCAGGTCACAGATTCATGGAATGGGTTGGCTTGGGAGGGACCTCAAAGATCATCCAGTTCCGAACCCTTGCCATGGGCAGGGACACCTCCCACCAGCCCAGGTTGCTCAAGGCCTCATCCAGGCTAGCCTTGAACACCTCCAGGGAGGGGACATCCACAACCTCCCTGAGCAACCTGAATGATGCCATTCCACTAGACCAGGTTGCTCCCCTCATCTTGAGAGTTGGATGTCAGAATTGGTTTTCCTCTCTCAGTGATTTCTGATGTTAAACAAAATACATTTTCTGTTGCATGCTAGCAAGACCTTTGCTGCAAGTCTTTGTGCTACAGAGCTTGCACTTGTCTCAAGGAGTGGAGCAGCATTAACAACCTTCATTCCCATCACTCACTCTACTCATTGCCCAGGTTAGCATTTGAATTACCCTTCCAAATACTTACTAGGCCATTGCTCTGATCTCTGCACAAACTCGATTTTAGTGGTGGACGTGAGATGAGATGAGAAGTGCCAGGGTAGTACCTTGGCATGTAAAGGTATGGGGCAAAGAATGGCTATGGGAAAAACAAACAAACAAACAAAAGTGACAACAACAAAAAAAAAAGGGACAAACAATTACACAAATCAAAATGTAAGAACCAAATAAAACTTAGAGCAACACAACACATCCTCTTCATTGAGTTTAATCAAGTGAAACCCAGCAGTTTGTGGGAGCTCTCTTTACTCTTTTGCATTGAGCAGAATTCAGCCCTGCAAGTCCTGCAGCACCAGGAGGTGCTCTGGCAGGGCATGCTGCAGGAACAGAGATGGAGTGGGTGTGGTAGCTACACTCCAACGTCTGTTAGAGCACTACAGAAGGATTCTTTGAGGGTAATTCTGAGGATTTCAGTCTCTCAGACCTGCTAAACCCCCAAATTAGATGGTGAAAGTCACGGTGATTCATGGGAGTGAAGACAACTGCAGCAGAAGGAACCAGATGATGCATGATGGCATCACTATGACTCCCCACATTTGTGGAAACCAACCTGAAGGCTTCGACAAAGAGCAGCTCTCATCAGTCAGAGGAGAGATTTTGAGAGCAGCCAATGGCTGAGCTTTGTTTTGAGGGAAAGATGCCGATGCAGGTTGCTCAATACAAACACTATGGCCGTGGCCAATGTTCATTACCAAAAGACAACAGAAACAGCTTTGAAAAACAGAAATCCTTTGGGTTTTCTCCCCCCCACCCCTCCCAGTTAACTGCAACCCCAATTTCGATACCCAGGTTCCTGTTTATAAAATAAAACTTATTGCAACAAAACACATCCTCTAAGTTGGGTTTAATCAAGTGAAAAATGACTCTGAGCTCTCTTTTTTCTTTGCATGGATCAGAATTCAGTCCAAAGCTCTGGAGTGAGGGGTGCAGAGTTGAGAGCCAAATCACAGGTTTTATAACCAGGCTCCTTTTTAACCTTCTTGACTAATTAAAAAAAAAAGGCACTGTGCAAGTTTCCCAAATCTCAGTGTCAAGGTGTGCAAATTTATTCATGGATTCTATCAACAAATGAGTCTCTCAATAAATGAGAGCTCAGGCTTTTAATTAAGTCCTTTCTAGAAGACAGAGAACTCAAAATTCCAAGGACACCTCCAGCAGAGCTCCAAGATTAAAAGGAGCTGCAGCAACACACAGAATTTCACCTGCTGCCCACTAGCATGAAGCAGACCTCTGCGAGTGTGTGCCCAAGGGTGCAGTTCTGAGCTCCCAGCCTCCCAGCCTGCCTTGTGAACACTTTGTCCTGACCTAGCTGTGGATTTCAGTTAGGTTTTGAAACAAAGGTTTTTCCTCTCCTTGTCAGTTCTCTCTTAAGGCAATGGAACAGAAAGCAGCAGAGCTTAGAGGCTTGAGGAGAGTAGAATTAAAGTGCTTGCTGCCTGCAATTCATTACGCAGGTCTTAAAGCACCCAAACAATGGCTGGGGTCCAGAATTCTGATGTTTCTTCACCTAAGAAACTGCATTACCCCAGCTACTTAGCAACATCCTACTTTGTGTTTCTGCACAAGACAAGATTCTTGGTAGCTGCTGCACCAACCTGAGCACAGAGTGCATCATTTCATGGCTTGATGGCCAATGGGATGGAGGAGCAACATTCACTGAAGCATTCCACTTTGGATTTGTCTAGAAGGACTGAAGAAACCACATTCAGAAGCAGCTGCAAATTGACTTGGAAAATAAAAGCTTCATTCCTGAGGTCCTGAAGTCCCTGCCCATGGCAGGGGGTTGGAACTAGAGGACCTTCAAGGTCCCTTCCAACCCAAACTGCTCTATGCATCTATGAATTCCTCTGTACATCAATTACTTTGATGGCAAAAGATCCAATTTTGAGTCACTTCTGGAAAACAGAAATGGTTCCACATCCTTAACTGCTGGAGGTAGCTCTGGTAGCCTCTTTCACACAATCAGCACCAAAAGTTCTGCTGTTTCACCTCCCCAGGTGCCACAGTGTGCAGTGTAACCCTTGTCCAAATGTGGGAGGGAGGTTTGTGCTGCTGTGAGCAAGCAGGAGAGACAATGCCCAGACTTTCACAGAACCACAGCCTGGGAATGCACTTGAGACAAATAAAACAAGAACAGCTCCTGACTCATCCAAAACTGCTTTGGTAAGGCTTACAGGAGCCAAAACCCATCCAAATTGAAACTGTATCAGCCCATACTTTAAACCTTGTCATGTGCAGCAACACAGAAGCAGAGCTGCAGTTCAACATCTGCTCTAACAAAGCTGAGCTAGCACCACGGTGAAGATGCAGGCAGCAGTGCTGGACCACTTCAAAGTGTCTCTGATCTGAAGTTGCTTTAACTAAAAGAATTCATTGGCACTGTGCTGAGGAGAGAGCAGAAGAATTTTGCAACAGATCACTGACAAAGTTTTGTGCCACATCTACCTTTTTTTCTGCCTTGGCTAACAAACACTGGGTTAGGAGTAACTCCATTTTCTTTGTGGCCTCCTAGGTTAAACATCTACCTATGGCCAAATCTACTTCAAAGTAGAGGCAGAAGTAAGCTGTGACTTCTGACAGCTTTCTACTTCTTTTCCTCTTACTACTGCAGGAAATAAGAAAAAGGGGGAAAGCAAGTTTAAAAACCCACCACACAAAAGTAATTTAGACTCAATCTGACCCTACAGCAATTCATTCAGTTTTCAAGGGTGATAGTTTCTGAGGCCCACCAATGTGTTTTAATTGCAGCTGATCTGAATTTCTTTCAACTAGTGCCACACAGGTTTAGGGAAGAGGTCCCAGAATCATTCTGCCAAGAGACACAAGGGCAGGCAGATGTGTTCTTGGGATGGAGCTCAGCACTGCTGCTTCTTTGGCTTTTAACCAAAGTCACCCAGGGAAAGGCATGATCCCTCCTGCTGCCTGGGAACAGCTTGGTGAACCACCAGGCACACTTCAAGCACAAAAATTAAACCTCTGCAATAGCCTAAAAATTGAGCAGGGTGTCAAAATGTTTCCCTCCTTTTCCCTCTCTGTAATTTGTTTTTCTGATGCAACTCATCAGGTTTCTCCTCCAGAGCACAGTGACTGAGCATTGCTGTGACATTTACCAGCTCTTAGCCTTTTCTCCACCCCTAAACAAAACTTTCAGCCTTTTTTGCATTCCTAAACAGAACTTTTAGACCTTTTTCCATCCCTAAATAAGCTTTCAGCCTTTTCTCCACCCCTAAATAAAACACATTAAGTTTTTTCTCCATTCCTTAACAAACTTTCAGACTTTATTCCACTCCTAAATAAAACTATTAGAACTCTTCTCGATCACTAAATGACACTTTCAGAGTTTTCTCCATCCCTAAATAAAACTTTTGCCTTTTTTTGCATCCCTAAGTGAAACCTTTCTCCATTCCTAAATGAAATTTTAGCCTTTTTTAACCTTTTTTCCATCCCTACCTAAAACTTTTAGCCCTTTTTGTATCCCTAACTGAAAATTTTTTGCATCCCTAAACAGAACTTATAGAACTTTTTCCATCCCTAAATAAGCTTTCAGTCCTTTCTCCATTCCTAAATAAAACATATTCAGTTTTTTTCTCAATTCCTTAGCAAACTTTTAGATTTTACTCCACTCCTAAATAAAACTTTCAGACCTCTTCTCCATCTCTAAATAAAACTTTCAGACCTCTTCTCCCTCTCTAAATGACACTTTCAGACTTTTCTCCACCCCTAAACAAAACCTGCATGGCTCTTCTAGCCCTGTGCAGATGACATCAGCAACATCCCAGGCTAGGGCAGAAGGATGAGGTTTGGCTCTGGATCATTTACCCGATTGTAGAAGGGGTGCTGAGGTCCTGTCATACCACTGTAGTAACTGCTGTGAGGCTGTGGGGACAGGACTCCACTGTTGAAAGGTCCATTGAAAGAGGTTGTAGAAGAGCAGGCTGAGGAAGGTTGGCTGAACAGGGATGTTGCTCTAGCAGGTGCCTCATGTAAAGGCAGTGTGGGGTAAGGAAGGCCTCCAATATTCATCTGGTCTCTTGCAGCACGAACATCTGAAAAATCAAGAGGGATCTGGCTTGAAATACCTGGAAAAATTTGATCTTTTTTTGCCAGTTCCTTACAGTCCATTTCTGGGTGTTCAACTCCAACCACAGCTCATCAACAGAATCACAGAAACCATCAGATGGAGTTCAACCATTAATACTCTGCATACTACTGCCCAGTCAACTCCCCAGTGTTATTCTATGGCTGTGGCTGCCTCCTGCCTGGGGGTGTTGAAGGCCAGGCTGGATGAGGCCTTGAGCAGCTGAGTCTAGCTGAGAGGTGCCCCTGCCCATGGTGGGGATGTTGGAGTAGATCACAGAATCATAGAGTGGTCTGGGTTGGAAGGGACCTCCAAAGCTCAGCCAGTCCACCCCCTGCAGTCAGCAGGGACATCCTCCACTAGATCAGGTTGTCCAGAGCCCTCTTGAGCCTCACACCTTGAACGTCTCCAGGGATGGGCCTCAATCACCTCCCTGGGCAACCTGCTGCAGGGTTCCACTAACCCATGGTAAAGAACTTCTTCCTAATCTACATCTCCTCTTCTCTAGTTTGAAGCCATTGCTCCTCATCCTGTCACTGCAGGCCCTTGTGCACAGTCCCTCTCCATCCTTTGTGCAGGCCCCCTCCAGCTACTGGAAGGTCATTATTAGGTCTCCTTGAAGCCTTCTCTTTCCCAGGCTGATGAGCCCTGAGTCCCTTCCAACCTGAGCCATTCCAGGATTCCAGGACTCTGAAGGTCTGGACTCGATGATCCATTCCTGATTCTGTGGAACATGTGAACCACAAGGATGATTAGGGGACTTGAAGAGAGACTGAGAGCCCTGGGGCTGTTTAGTCTGGAGGAGAGAAGGCTGAGAGGGGATCTGATCAATGTCTATCAATAGCTGAGGGATGGGGGGCAAGGCTCTTTTTGGTGGTGTGCACTAATAAGAAACAACAGGTTCAGGCTTGAACATAGAAGGTTTCAGCTCAACATGAGGAGAAACTTCTTTACAGTGAGGCTGCTGGAGCCCTGGAGCAGGCTATCCAGAGAGGCTGTTCCATCCTCTGGAAGCTCTCCAAACCCACCTGGATGCATTCCTGTGTGGACTCCCCTGGGTGATCCTGCTTTGGCAGGGGGTTGGACTGGATGATCTCTGGAGATCCCTTCCAACCTCTAATGTTGGTACTCTGATCCAGACCTAGGTAACGTGCAGAGCTGCCCCAGCTGGAGAGCACTCACCTGCAATGATTTCCCGCAGCTTGGGGTCCAGGTTGACAGTGCAGGGCAGGAAGGTTCTGACGTCCCTGGCAACCAGCACAGGGGTTCGTGAGGACAGGAACACCTCAAAGTTCCGGATGTCTCCATCGATTTCAAGCAGGGGCTCCACATCTTTAGTGGTGGGAATGTTCTTGGAAATTCTGGGGAGGGAACAGAAGAGTTAGTTCAGAAACCACAGTGTGTACAGACTTCCATTTGGGGTGTTCTAGGCTGAAGCCCTGGCAGCCTTTCCCTCGTTCTGCAGGCAAAGGAGGGAGCCCATACAGATCTGCCCTGAGCAGAAGGCCTGAGTTAGCATTCCTGATGTGCAAAACCTAATGGCACGGTTCTGGAAAAGCTCAAAGCCCTGCAGAAGACTAAGATCAGGGCAGGAATCGACAGAGCAGTGACACCAAACCCAAAGCAGGCCCAAGAGAGACCTTAGAGCAACCTTCAAGTACCTGAAGGGGCTCCAGGAGAGCTGGGGAGGTACTTGCAACAAGGGTTGGGAGTGACAGGATGAGAGACAATGGCTTTGAGCTGGGAGAGGGGAGATGGAGACTGCAAACTGGAGATGAGGAAGAAATTCTTGTCAGTGAGGGTGGGGGGACACTGGAACAGGTTGCCCAGGGAGGCTGTGGCTGCCTCCTTCCTGGAGGTGTTCAAGGCCAGGCTGGATGAGGCCTTGAGCAGCTGAGTGTAGCTGAGAGGTGTCCCTGCCCATGGCTGGGGATTGGAACTGGATGACCTTTAAGGTCCCCTCCAACCCAAGCCATTCTGTGATTCCGTGACAGTTCTAACTCCCCCAGTCTGGCTGTGCCTGAGTGACATTTTCCCTGCAGCAGAACCTCCCAGCCAGATCAGCTCATTTCACAATTTGTTAGCTTTGGAACAGCAATGATCTTTTATTTTTATTTTCAGATCCTCCAGAATAAATAGAACTTTATGTAGCATGGGATTAGTGAAGAGACAAGAGTGGCAGATTTACACAGGGGATTTAGCACTTAATGTTAGGAGAAACAGAAGAGTTGAGGAGCAGTGCTGGCCTTGGAAGACTGGGTAGCTCTTTTACACTAAAGTAGTTTTTTTTTTTAACATTAAAATGCATTTTTAAGTGTCTGTTAATCCTTCAATCTCATCTTTTAGGGTAGTTTCACCCCACACTAAAAGCAGAACAAACTAAGTGCTGTCAATTTCACCAAGAAACACCTGAATGGACCATGGACCTCCCAGCCTGAGGACACTGCTATGATGCTCTGCTGCCAGAAGCAGCATCTACAAAGAAATTTATTCACAGGAAAGGAAGATGGAACAGAGCTAAAGCAGCAAAGCAAGTGGAGACTCTTTTGCCCAAGGCCCTACTCCCATAACTCATTGTGAGCAGTCAACTGCATGGCAGCAGGATGGCTGCTTCTAAGGAGGCTTCACAGGCTCCAGCCTGAAGAGAACCTTGACACCCAGGAGAAGACCAGTTTCAAGGAATGGGAACAGTGTATTCTCCAAAGGGTGGCTACAGAAATCCAAGAGGAGAGAAAAGTCCTCACAGCAAGGAGTCAGTGGTCAAAAGGAAGAAAACCAACACAAGCACTTTAGGGCAGGGATTGTCCTCCTGTGATCAGCAGTCCTGAGGGCACACCTTGAGTGTTGGGTTCAGTTTTGGGCTCCTTACTCCACTGAGGGGCAGCAGCAGGTCCAGAGGAGGGCAACAAAGCTGGGGAAGGGTCTGGAGAAGAGGGCTGGGGAGGAGCAGCTGAGGAAGCTGGGGGGCTTTGGGGTGGAGAAGAGGAGGCTAAGGGAGACCTCATTGCTCTCTACAGCTCTCTACAGGAGGTTAGAGGCAGATGGGGACTGGGCTTTGCTCCCTAGTCTCAGGTGATAGGAGAGGAAACAGCCTGAAATGTGTCAGGGAAGGGTTCAGGTTGGAGAGGAGGAAAAATGTCTTTGGTGCAAGAGTGATCAGGGATTGGCACAGGCTGCCCAGGGAGTCCCCATGCTGGAGTCCCCATGCCTGGAGATGTTCAGCAAGGTGTGGCCATGGCACCTGGGGCCACGATTTGGTGGCCATGGTGGGGTTGGGCTGATGTTGCTCTCAGAGGCCTTTTCCAATCTTAATGATTCCATGAGTCTATGATCTGAGAATTGCACACTTTCACTCATATTGAGCTACCTACCTCAGGTTCTTCTATTTTGCCCTCTACAAAACTATGACTAAACTGACAGGAAATGTTTTTATCTAAACATCAGAACTGTAAAATAGCCCAAACCCACTCATGCACAGCTCAGTTATTTACTGTGAGGATCCCAGACAAGGGTTCACTGTGAGAGACTGCTACAAACACCTACAAGCATGACAGACAGGCCTGATCATCTCTCCTGGGAAAAAAGGCTGAGAGCCCTGGGGCTGTTTAGTCTGGAGAAGAGAAGGCTGAGAGGGGATCTGATCCACGTCTATCAATATCTGAGGGGTGGGGGGCAGAAAGGGGCCAGGCTTTGTTCAGTGGTGTCCTGTGACAGGACAAGAGGCAATTGTGGCAGGACAGAAAGTGGAACCCAGGAGGTTCCACCTCAACATGAGGAGAAACTTCTTTGGTGTGAAGGCTGCTGGAGGCCTGGAGCAGGCTTCCCAGAGAGGTTGTGGAGTCTCCTTCTCTGGAGACTTTCCAGCCTCACCTGGATGTGTTCTGTGTGCCCTGCCCTGGGTGCCCCTGCTCTGGGAGGGGAGTTGGACTGGATGATCTCCAGAGGTCCCTTCCAACCCCTGCTACCATTCTGTGATTCTATGAATTTTTGAAATGAAAATTAATCACAGAATGGTTTGGGTTGGAAGGGACCTCCAAAGCTCAGCCAGTCCAAGCCCCCTGCACTCAGCAGGGACATCTTCTACTAGAGCAGGTTGCTCACAGCCTTCTCCAGCCTGATCTTGAATATCTTCAAGGATGGAGCCTCAACCACCTCCCTGGGCAGCCTGTTGCAGTGTTCCAGCAGCCTCCTGGGACAGAACCTGTTCCTCACATCCAATCTCAATCTGCTCTGCTCTAAATCTGAAGTCACTTTGGAAGTCAGGGACTGAAGAGTTAAACGGTGGCCTACTTCAACACTTCAACCTAGAAAATAAGAAGCCAAAAGGAGAATGTGACATAGATTTAAATAAAACACCCAGCTGATGAATCACATGAAACAAATTAGCTGAATTTTAATGCCAGCTCTACTTAAGCCTGAAAGCAAACCCTGTTTTGAATGTCCTGAACAAAGCCCCTCTTCAGAAGCCCGCTGCTGGTGTGCAGATTGAAGTCTCTATTTGAGCCTCCTGAGCTCAATGTCTTCAACTCTGCCTTTGAAAGAAATATTTATGGAAATTATAATCTTTTGGCAAAGAGCCATCACCAAAATCACATGTGCCTGGACTCCTCAGATAAAATAATAATGAAAGGTTAGAGCAGAAAGCACTTCAGGAGTTACTTTGACTCAAATAAAGGCACACAGAGCCAAAAATAAAGCTCTGGACACCCTACTCTAAGCCTGGGGCTGGATTTTCCTCACCCAGAAGAATTATTCTGGAAATCAGAAACAGAAAAAAACCTGTCAGAGTCTTTGCTTCCACGATAAACCTGGGAGGGTGCAGATGCCTCCTCCATGAAGGTGTTCAAGGCCAGGCTGGATGAGGCCTTGAGCACCCTGGGCTGGTGGGAGGTGTCCCTGCCCATGGCAGGGGGGCTAGAACTAGATGAGCTTCAAGGTCCCTTCCAACCCAAACCCCTCCCTCCTAAGGAGAAAGTGGCATTGACAGAAGAAGACCTTAAGCATTCAGGTCACTATGCCACACATCAAAAACTGGGGGTGGGATTAATCCACACTCTGGATATGACTTAAGCTGAATTCCAACATTGAGAGAATATTTTTGGCTTTTTCCTCAAATATTCAAAATTTCATATAATTGTTGGCTTGGAAAAGACCTCCAAGCTCATACAGTCAACCAGCAACCCAACCCCACCATGGCCACTGAACCATAGCCCCAAGTGCCATGGCCACACCTTTCTGGAACATCTCTAGGCATGGGGACTCCACCACCTCCCTGGGCAGCCTGTGCCAATCCTTGATCACTCTTGCAGCAAATAGTTCCTCCTCTCCAACCTAACCCTCCCCTGGCGCATTCCAGGCCATTTTCTCTCCTTCTATTACCTGAGGGCAGAGCCCAACCCTCACCTCACTGCAGCCTCCTCTCAGGAGCTGTAGAGAGCAATGAGGTCTCCCCTCAGCCTCCTCCACACTAAACACTCCCAGCTCAAAGTGTGCCCTCAGGAGTGCTGAGCACAGGAGAACAATCCCTGCCCTACTCCTGCTGCCCACACCAGGCCAGGCTGCTGGTGGCCTTCTTAGCCCACTGGGTTCACCCTGGCTCATCTTCACCTGGCTGTCATCTAGCGCCCCCAAGTCTTCAGAGCCCTCCCCAGCTTGGCTGCCCTTCTCTGGACCCTCAAAGTCTTCTCTTGTCTGAAGGCAGGAACAAGAAGCCATCCCACAGCCAACAGTAAAGCATAAGGGAAGCAAGGTTTTATTTTAATAAAGAGCAAAGTAAAAAAGTAGAAAGCTGCAGCTTGATGGATTTATCCAGACCCAAATGAGAGCCCCCTCAGTGCATATTAAGCAGTACAGAGACTGCTCTGAACAGATGCAGCAGCTATTTAAAACCTCCTTTTACTGGAGGTACTCAGCAAAGCTTGCTCTGCAAAGCTGCCTCTCTCCAGGTACCAGCAGATAAAGCAGCACTTCAGAGGGATCCTGCTTTGGATCACTGCAGAAAGAAGAACCACTTCCATCCTTCAAAGATTGGTATTTATTGAGCTGATCTCCCACACTCAGTTTCATGGTGTCCTGGGACAGGACAAGGGGCAAGGGACACAAACTGGAACCCAGGAGGTTCCACCTCAGCATAAGGAGAAACTTCTTTGGTATGAGGCTGCTGGAGCCCTGGAGCAGGCTGCCCAGAGAGGTTACGGAGTCTCCTTCTCTGAAGACTTTCCAGCCCTACCTGGATGTGTTCTGTGTGCCCCTGCCCTGGGTGCCCCTGATCAGGCAGGGGGTTGGACTGGATGATCTCCAGAGGTCCCTTCCAACCCTGTGATGGTTTGAAACTGTCTTTTTAATTTTTCCTTGCAAAGTTCAGAACAGAGAAAGTGAAAGAATGTAAATAGGTCACTATTGGGTGTAAGAAAGCAAAATAACGATTGTTCTAAACACTTCCATTGGATAGATAGAAATGTTTAAGAACTATTACCCAAAACAAAGTAGGCACTCTGCACATTCTGCGTTCGGCAGTGGGGGCAGTTGCTGGGCTGTCTGGCTGCTGTTTCTTCTTCTCTTCTGGCTGAAGATAACACACTGACCTTGGCAGCTAAGTTAACAACTTTCTGCTTAACTAACTCTGCTTCTCTGTCCAGGGGGGTCTGGGGGGAAGCTCCTGGGAGAGGGAGGCCCCCTTTGGCAGGGTCCCCTTGGGGGGAAGCAAAGGGAGATCGATTGTGCTTTTTCTGTTGATTGTATATATTTGTGAATGTTGTGAATTTTGTATATTTGTACATATTCATTGCATTTCATTGTAGATTTTAGACTCTGCTTGTAAATACAGCCTTCATTTGCTTCCAGACTGAGCTAGCCTGGTTATTGTTGGTGGGGGGGGAATTTCAGCTCACACCGACACACTTTTTATTTTTGGCGCTCCAACTCGGGGCTCGATTGCTTGTGATTTATTTCTGCTCAGATTAGGAAGCAAAATGAAGCTGTTTTGGATTTTGAGTAATTTTATTTCCTCTGTTATCAGTGTGATTGTCTACAGATGGGCCGTTTCCTGCATGATAGACAAGATTGTGAGATATGTGGCATATAAGTCATTTCTTTGGGTTAAGAACAAGTTACTGAATGTTGGTGAATTCTGTTATGGTCTTATTGGGCTAAGAAGCTATGGTAACTCAACTATGGATCTGCTAGCAGACACATATGAGTTTGTTACTCCTCTTACAACTACAGAGGGTCTTTGGAACCAGTGGTACCTTAGATATCTTGTACTAGCCTTAATCTTAATTTTGTTGCTTCTTGGAATAATCATATGGCTACTGATAGCACTGTATCAAGAAAGACATAAGGCTACTTGCTCTTCCAACTCTGCTGTGAATGTGAAAACCAAGCCAGTAAATTTGGTGGCCACTGTAACCAGAAAGCGTAAAGGAGATGCAGATGCTGCAGGAGATGGTGCAGATGGAGATGAGGGTCCTTCTACTCAGGGTCCCTCTGTTAAGAAAGATCCTTCTGATGAGGAAGAGAGGGTTAGCCTTAAAACTCTGGTAGACCTCTTGAGACCCCACATGGATGATGGAAATGTAGGTCAGGATGTAGACCCTGGTAGATTAGCAACTGCTGGTAGTGCCTCTGAACTCAAAGAAATTCAACGGAGGATTAAAATAGGATTATGGGGACAGCGACCTCAGGATGATGATGATGATGATGATGAGGATGACATACAGTCAGCTAATGCACCCAGACAGGAAATTAGACATGTGAGGAAGGATTACATCAGAGGAGATAATGAGCCAGTCCTGTCTTGGCTAGCCAGGTGTTTTGATATGGGAGCCCCAGCATTGGTGGTAGGTGACAAGTCGGCCTCTCAGTTGGGGATGCTCTCAAAGGATACAGGCATAGACAGGCATCTAGGCAAGTGCATTGGTAAAGTTTCTCTGTGGGCACGCCTCCTACTGGCAGTCTCGCTGAGGTACCCCAGCAGAGATGATTTACCATGGAACCCTAAGCCTTGGACCACAATAGCTGAGGGAATCAAGCGTCTGAGAGAGTTTGCTGTGAGAGAAGTAATGTATGGAGATCATAAGACTCTGAATCCTGATGAAATTCCTGTTGGAACAGGCCTTGCCAAAAAGCTCATTAAGCTTGCTCCTCCTAATTATGCTACTATTCTGGCAAGCAGGATTGTGGCAAGAAATTATGGTGGAGCACCTCCTACTGTTGGCCATTTCACTGACCAAATGAGGCAATTGGAGGATAGTCTTGCACGTACTTCTTTGGTTTCAGCCATTGAAACTCTGTCTGGAGAAATAAAGAATTGCATGAAAGAGCTGAAGGAGGAACTTAAAACCTCCATATCCAACTTGATGAAGGGGGATGATTCTAATTCCTCTTCCTCCAGATGGATACAAGTTTCAGCTGTTAGGAACAGACGTGCTCCAAGGAGGCCATTCCAAAATAGGTCAAACCAAAACAGACAGCAGAGGCAATCACGTGGCAGTATCTGGATAACTCTGCGTGATCAGTTTGGTGAGAACATGAACAGATGGGATGGTCAACCAACTTCTGATCTTTTCAAGAGGTTACGAGAGCTGCAGAGGGGCAGATCCCGAGGTAGCAATACCAGGAAGGTAGCTGTCGCTTCCTCAGTTTCCCAGAACAACTCTGATAGCTCCAACAGTGATCCTAATTCTGGTGCTGGACGTTGTGCCGGCTGTACATGTGGAGGTAATCCCCACCATTAGGGGTGCCCTGCCTTCCGCCAGGGGGAGGTAAGGGATAATGGAGATAACAGAATCTATTGGGATGTGTACATCCAGTGGCCTGGCACTTCAAAATTTCAGAAGTACAGGGCCTTGGTTGACACAGGAGCTCAGTGCACCATAATACCATCAAATTATCAAGGGGGAGAATCTATAACTATTCAAGGAGTCACTGGTGGATCTCAAGAGTTGTTTAAGATAGAGGTTGATATAAGTTTAACTGGGAAGCAGTGGAAGAAACATACTATTGTAACAGGACCTAATGCACCTTGTATTTTGGGAATTGACTTTCTGAGAGAAGGGCGTTTTAAAGACCCTAAGGGTTACAAATGGGCTTTTGGAATAGCAACTGTAGAAATTGATGGAGGAAAATTGAAGTTGTCCATTAGACCTGAGCTTTCAGATGAATCTGCAGTTGTGGGACAACATGAGATAGAGGATGTAAAGCTGCCGGTTGCTTCTCAAACTGTGCATCACAGACAATACAGAACCAACCGTGACTCTTTGGTGCCCATCCAAAACTTGATTCGTCAATTGGAGAGTCAGAAGGTCATCAGCAAAACTCATTCACCTTTCAACAGTCCAATCTGGCCTGTGCGAAAGCAGAATGGAGAGTGGCGTCTGACAGTTGATTTCCGTGCCTTGAATGAAGTAACTCCACCCATGAGTGCAGCTGTACCAGACATGATGGAACTCCAATATGAGCTGGAATCCAAGCAGGCCAAATGGTATGCTACCATAGACATTGCTAATGCTTTCTTCTCTATTCCCATAGCAGAGGAATGCAGGCCTCAGTTTGCTTTCACCTGGAGAGGCATTCAGTACACATTCAATCGTTTGCCCCAGGGGTGGATTCACAGTTCAACCATCTGCCATGCAGTGATCCATGATGCTTTGGAGAAAGGTGGAGCTCCAGAACACATTCAGTTCATCGATGACATCATCGTCTGGGGTGAGACTGCTGAAGAAGTCTTCGAGAAAGGTAACAAAATCATTGACATTCTCTTGCAAGCTGGTTTCGCTATCAAGCGAGACAAGGTGAAAGGACCTGCCAGAGAAATCCAGTTTCTGGGAGTGCGGTGGCAAGATGGTCGCCGTCACATCCCAATGGATGTGATAAACAGAGTCTCCACCATGGCAAATCCCATCAACAAGAAAGAAACTCTGCGTTTCTTAGGCATAGTGGGATTTTGGAGACTGCACATTCCTGGATACAGTCAGATTGTGAAACCTCTCTATGATGTGACTCAAAAGAGAAACAGTTTCCAATGGGGTCCTGAGCAACAAGCAGCCTTTGACCAGATCAAGCGAGAGGTAGTCCAAGCGATGGGTCTGGGACCTGTCCGAACCGGTCCAGACATTAAGAACATTCTGTACACGGCCGCGAGTGACAATGGTCCAACCTGGTGCTTATGGCAAAGAGCTCCAGGGGAGACACGAGGACGTCCTCTTGGTTTCTGGGGTCGTGGCTACAGAGGCTCAGAGGCAAACTACACTCCAACAGAGAAAGAGATTTTGGCTGCTTATGAAGGAGTGAAAGCTGCTTCTGAAGTGATCGGAACTGAGTCACAACTTCTTCTAGCTCCTAGATTGCCAGTTCTGAATTGGATGTTCAAAGGCAAAGGTTCTTCACCACATCATGCAACAGATGCTACCTGGTCTAAGTGGATGGCTCTGATAACACAGAGAGCTCGAATGGGAAATCTCGAAAGGCCTGGTTTGGTGGAGGTGATCACAAACTGGCCAGAAGGCACAAGCTGTGCAAAACCTCCAGAGGAGAGAGTAACTCGTGCTGAGGAAGCTCCTCCTTACAGTGATCTGTCTGATGATGAAAAGAGATATGCTTTGTTCACAGACGGTTCCTGTCGTCTTGTTGGGAACAAGCGAAGGTGGAAATCTGCAGTGTGGAGCCCAACGCGCAGAGTTGCAGAAGCGAGAGATGGAGAAGGAGAATCCAGTCAATTCGCAGAGGTAAAAGCTGTTCAGCTAGCTCTTAACATAGCTGAACGTGAGAGATGGCCAAAGCTTTATCTCTACACCGACTCATGGATGGTAGCCAATGCCTTGTGGGGTTGGCTGAAAGACTGGAAGAAGAATGGCTGGCAGAGGAAAGGAAAGCCTATCTGGGCTGCAGATCTGTGGCAAGACATTGCTGCTCGCATTGAGAGAATCCCAGTGAAAGTGAGACACATCGATGCTCACATTCCTAAGAGCAAAGCTACAGAGGAACAACAACACAACCATCAGGCAGATCGAGCTGCAAGAGTTTCCCAAGTGGACACAAACTCTGATCTTGATCCTGATCTTGACTGGAAACACCGAGGTGAGCTGTTCTTAGCTCGGTGGGCCCATGACTCGTCAGGACATCAAGGCAGAGATGCAACCTACCGATGGGCTCGTGACAGATCCATTGACATTTCCATGGATGCTATCACACAAGTCATCCATGACTGTGACATTTGTGCTGCTATTAAGCAGGCAAAGCGGATCAAGCCCTTGTGGTACGGTGACCGATGGTCCAAGTACAAGTATGGTGAAGCCTGGCAGATTGACTACATCACTCTACCTCGTTCTCCATCTGGTAAGCAGTATGTGCTGACTATGGTAGAGGCAAGCACTGGATGGCTGGAAACTTATCCAGTTCCTCATGCAACTGCACGTAACACCATTCTTGGTCTGGAAAGACAAATCCTGTGGAGACACGGAACTCCAGAGAGGATTGAGTCGGACAACGGAACTCATTTCAAGAACAATCTTGTAAAAAACTGGGCCAAAGAGCACGGCATCGAGTGGATATTCCACATTCCCTACTATGCACCAGCTGCAGGGAAGATCGAACGCTACAACGGTTTGCTGAAAACCACTCTCAAAGCCATGGGGGGTGGATCTTTGAAAAACTGGGAGAAACATTTAGCACAAGCAACCTGGTTAGTGAATAGCAGATGTTCAGTGAATCGAGCTGGACCTGCCCAATCAGATTTGTTGCGAAAGGAAGAAGGTGATAGAGTTCCTGTTATCAGAGAAAAGAATCTGTTAGGCAAAACTGTTTGGGTATTTTCTCCTTCAGGAGAGGCCAAACCTGTCCGAGGGGTGGTTTCTGCTGAAGGTCCTGGTCACACCTATTGGGTGATGCAAGAAAATGGTGAAATTCAGTGTATTCCACAAAGAAATCTAACTTTGGCTGAGAGAGGTTAAATTCAGAGTGTTGTGCAGATACAGCATCGCGCCCAAGAGGAGAGTTCATGAGATCTACGGTGCACGAACCCTGAGAGCCCTGAGTCACCTGAGAGTCCCTGTTCCTTTCTTCGCTCCATCTGCGAGGAAACAAGCTGTTTGCTGTTTTTCCTGTGATTTGACTCTTTTGAATCATCTACATCTGAAATAGCCGGAATGGACTATGGTCTTTATTCACCTATTGTTGTAGATATTATTTTAGATTAGATAAATGATAGTAGCAGCCAATGGAATTGTTTAGAAGGGGTGGACTGTGATGGTTTGAAACTGTCTTTTTAATTTTTCCTTGCAAAGTTCAGAACAGAGAAAGTGAAAGAATGTAAATAGGTCACTATTGGGTGTAAGAAAGCAAAATAACGATTGTTCTAAACACTTCCATTGGATAGATAGAAATGTTTAAGAACTATTACCCAAAACAAAGTAGGCACTCTGCACATTCTGCGTTCGGCAGTGGGGGCAGTTGCTGGGCTGTCTGGCTGCTGTTTCTTCTTCTCTTCTGGCTGAAGATAACACACTGACCTTGGCAGCTAAGTTAACAACTTTCTGCTTAACTAACTCTGCTTCTCTGTCCAGGGGGGTCTGGGGGGAAGCTCCTGGGAGAGGGAGGCCCCCTTTGGCAGGGTCCCCTTGGGGGGAAGCAAAGGGAGATCGATTGTGCTTTTTCTGTTGATTGTATATATTTGTGAATGTTGTGAATTTTGTATATTTGTACATATTCATTGCATTTCATTGTAGATTTTAGACTCTGCTTGTAAATACAGCCTTCATTTGCTTCCAGACTGAGCTAGCCTGGTTATTGTTGGTGGGGGGGGAATTTCAGCTCACACCGACACAAACCCCTAGCATTCTGATTCCATCATGCACCATCACTGAGCCATATCCAACAGGTCTGGTTTGATCCAGCTCACAGAGTGCTCCCTGCCTCAGCATTCCTTCCCAATTAAAAAAGTGTTAGTAAGTTACAAGGGCCTGTGCTCATCCCCACCTTTGCAGTGCTGCTTGAGCTGCAGAAGGCAAAAAGGATTTAGAACATATCAGTGGAGATGCAGTGAGAGGAGCACAGAAGAGTCAGAGTGCTAAGAGCTGCTTTGTGAGGAAGAGGGTGATGCTGCCTCACCAGTGACAAGCTCAGCAAGCTCACTCACACCAGTGAAAGACAGCAAGGCTGCAGTCACAGCATCACAGAATGCTAGGGGTTGGAAGGGACCTCCAGAGATCATTGAGTCCAACCCCCCTGCCAGAGCAGAGTCACCCAGGGCAGGGCACACAGAACACATCCAGGTGGGGTTGGAAGCTCTCCATGGAAGGAGACTTCACAACCTCTCTGGACAGCCTGCTCCAGGCTCCAGCAGCCTCACAGGGACAAAGGTTTCCCTTCTGTTCCTGTGGCACCTCCTCTGCTCCAGCTTGCCCCCAGTGACCCTTGTGCTGTCCTTGGACATCCCTGAGCAGAGCCTGGCTCCAGCCCTGCACATCTTTATCCCCAGCCATGAGGGCAGCCCTCAGGCTCCTCTGCTCCCAGCCCCAGCTCCCTCAGCCTGGCCTCACAGGAGATGTTCCACTGCCTGCAGCAGCTCTGTGCCTCTGAGATGGACTCTCTCAAGCAGTTCTCTGAGGTCCTTCTTGACCTGAGGGGCCCAGAACTGGACACAATATTCCAGATGTGGCCTCAGCAGGGCAGAAGAGAGGAGCAGGAGCTTGGGGCTGAACATCAGTTCCACAGTGACTTTATGGTGTTGTGCAGAGAGTCTCTCCCTCAAGAATCACTTTTCTGCCCTGGAGTTGTTTCTAGTGTTGCTAATATGAATGCTTTGGTGCTGTCATTCTAAACCAGCATCACTCAGTGGTGTGTGGAAGGCTTTCAAACATACCAAGCAGTGTGTTTTAGAGCTGACATCAACACACAGTACCTGTGCTGTGAGCACTGGAAACGATCTGGAGAACAGCTCAGAGCTCTGATTGCTCTGTGGGATGAATGTGACTGAAACAAGCTGAAACAACTCCTCTGTTGTTCTGACCAGTCTGGCCCCACTCCTTTTTCTCTCCCTTTTACCTTTTCAGCCAAGTTTTCTTCTTACTTGTCATGGAATCACAGAATGGATTGGGTTGGAGGAGACCTTAAAGGTCATCCAGTTCCAACCCCCTGTCATGGGCAGGGACACCTCCCACCAGCTCAGGTTGCTCAAGGCCTCATCCAGCCTGGCCTTGAACACCTCCAGGGAAGAGGCATCCACAGCCTCCCTGGGCAACCTGTGCCAGTGTGTCCTCACCCTCACTGCAAAGAATTTCTTCCTCATCTCCATTCTCAACCTCCCCTACCCCAGCTCAAGCCATTGTCCCTCAGCCCTTCTCACAAGTCCCTCTCCAGCTCCCCTGGAGCCCTTTCAGGTACTGGAAGGCTGTGCTAAGGTCTCCCTGGAGCCTTCTCTTCTCCAGGCTGAAGAGCCCCAACTCTCTCAGCCTGCCCCCAGCCTGTGATCATCTTCATGGCCTCTGGACCCTCTTCAGCAGCTCCATGACTTTCTTGTGCTAGGAACACCAGAATCAGATGCAATGCTGAAGGTGGGGTCTCACTGGAGCAAAGCAGAGGGGTACAAATCCCCTCCTTCATGTCCTCTGGGTACTCTCCTCTCTTCTCTTTCATGCCTTGCCTCATGTAGGTCCTATTTAGCAGATAGTTTGGGCAACAAGCAGCTCCCACTCAAGCAGCATGCTGCCTTTTCACTCCCAGAGCACATTATTAGCACAGTAAGAAGAATAATTATGTACCCTGCATCTTAAGTAGGGAGTAATAAAGGGAAAGTGCAAAACAAAAAGGCAGGTTAAAGATTTAGGGAAAAAAAGCCTCACTATGAGGTCCACCAAATATTAAATTATCTGCTTTAAGGGAGTGATTTACCTCAACCTGGCCTGGCCAAAAGATGATTGCAGAGAACCTTTATGAGGCCAGCACTGACTGTGGCTTCTTCTCCAGCTTTTTCATTTCTCTAATCACTAAAAAGGTGCACCTCTTACATTAATACATCAAGAGATTTTGTACAGCAGGCAAATCCCTCTGAGTTCCTTTCACCCTTTTGATTAAAAAGTACTTAAACAGTGTCAGAACTGGAATTAACTTCCTAACTTGCCAGCAAACTTAACAGTTCACACCATCATGTTCCATTTCAGAGAATCCCAGAATGGTTCAGCTTGGAAGGGACCTCAGAGCTCCTCTGCTCCAACCTCCTGCCATGCCCAGGGACACCTCTCAGCTAGACTCAGTTGCTCAAGGCCTCATCCAGCCTGGCCTTGAACACCCCCAGGCAGGAGGCAGCCACAGCCTCCCTGGGCAGCCTGTGCCAGAGTCTCACCACCCTGGGACTGAAGAACTTCTTCCTCAGCTCCACTCTAACCCTGCTCTGCCTTAGCTGCAAACCATTCCCCCTTGGCCTGTCTCAGACACCCTCAGGAAAAGTCTCTCTGCAGCCTTCCTGCAGGATCCCTTCAGGTCCTGGCAGGCAGCTCTAAGGTGCCCCTGGAGCCTTCTCCTCTGCAGGCTGCACACCCCCAGCTCCCTCAGCCTGTGCTCACAGCAGAGCTGCTCCAGCCCTTGGATCATCTTTGTGGCCTCCTCTGGACTCTCTCCAGCAACTCTGTGCCCTCCTGCTGGGGACACCAGAGCTGGAGGCAGGATTGGAGGTGAGGTCTGAGCAGAGCAGAGCCCAGGGACAGAATCCCCTCTCCTGCCCTGCTGCCCACACTCCTCTGGCTGCAGCCCAGCACACAGCTGCCTGCTGGGCTGCAGGAGGGCACTGCTGGCTCCTGGGGAGCTGCTCAGCAACCACCATCCCCAAGGCTCTTTTTCTTCAGGGCTGCTTCCAACTCACTCTGCACCCAGCCTGGATCTGTGCCTACTTTGATTTGTTGTTTTTTTGGTGTTTGGCTTTTGTTTTGTTTTTTTTTTTTTTGGTACAGTGCTGGAGGTTTGCTGAAAACATGGAACATACTTTTGGAGAAAAACACTTGAATAGTTCCTTGTGTGAGGCCCTGCCATAAAAAGTAACCAGATAAAGCTTATCTTCAGGTTTTATTTTACTTCTTTTTTTCTTACTCATGTATATTAACAAAAAAAAGAGGAAGAAACCCTCTCCAATAATTTAGACAAAAGCTTTTAGCTCAACACATAATTGCAACAAAATGACAATAATTGTCCCAATTAAAATAATCCTGAATGAACAGTTTGTCATCTTAATGTTGCAGTGGTTTGGAGAAGGAGCTACTTAATTAGCTGCAATTGCTTCCCAGTGTTGGTATCAAATGTAATTTGTTAAAAGTTGAGCCATTTGCAAAATAATTTAACAAAGCAATTTTACAAAACAACTAAGAACCAACCATTTCCTTTTTTTTTCAGCTGAATCAAGCAAGCAGATGTGTCATCAAATTGCTATAAAAATAAATGAGCCTTTATATGGAGGGAAAACAATAATCAATTTTACTACTAGTGCTACAGAAAACTATTTTCTGATTTTATATTTTTTTTTAATGAAATCAGTTTAATAAAATAATTTCCCAGCATTTAGAACTTGGCTGGTATTTTTAGGATGCTGTAAATACACTTTCTTAAAGTGAAGTAGTAAACAATGAAGTAGAAATAGTCAAGTGTCTGAAAGAGCAAAAGAGTTGAAGCTGCCTGAGTGGTTTCCTGCCTGCCTTCACAGGAGGGTATCACACACGAGCTGAGCTCAGCAGCACCAAGAAATCCACACTAAAACCCCAGCCTAAGGTAACCAGCTGCTGCTTCACTGCCAGCTGCATCCCTTGGTACCACCTTAGTCTGAGAACTTAAAGCAGAGAAACAGGAGAGGAGTTTCTCTCACTCAAGACCACATCTTGACTGCTGGCTTCAGTTTTGGGACCCTCACTGCAAGAAGGACACTGAGGGGTGGAGCAGGTCCAGAGAAGGGCAACCAAGCTGGGGAAGGGTGTGAAGAACAGGGCTGGGGAGGAGCAGCTGAGGGAGCTGGGGGTGTTTAGTGTGGAGGAGAGGAAGCTGAGGGAGACCTCATTGCTCTCTACAGCTCCTGAGAGGAGGCTGCAGCCAGGTGGGGGTTGAGCTCTGCTCCCTAGTCAAAAGTGATAGAAGGGGAAATTGCCTCAAGTTGCACCAGAGGAGGTTTAGGTTGGACATTACAAGAAACTCCTTCATTGAAAGGTTCTCCAAGCCTGGCACAGGCTTCCCAGGGGGGTGGCTGAATCCCCATCCCTGGAGGTGTTTGAAAGAGGCAGAGATGTGGTGCTGAGGGCCATGGTTCAGCCCCAGCCTTGGCAGAGTTAGAGAATGGTTGGACTGAGTGATTCAATAACCTGAGATTAAGTATTTCTCTGGTACCCATTATGACAAGTAACTATTTCTGTGGCTGCTTCCAGAGAGGGGTAACAGCACAAAGAGACTGTGAGAAAAGCAACCACCACCACAGAGCAGTGCTGGAAGTGAACTGACATCTAGAAGTGAGCAAACACTGACATTCTCCATTGCCTTAGACTCAGGAGCACCTGAGAATCCAAAAAAGAGAGGGGAAAGTATTGAAGCAGAACTGAGACTCCTCAGCATGGGAAACTGGGCTGTGATGATACTCAGAGCAAAGGCTGAAGTGATACCAGGGCTCCCCTCACCCTCCTGAGTATCTTTTCTACTTTGTTACAAGCTTTGTGCAGTGTGCTGACCAGAGCTCAGTGTTCAGAATGTAGCCACATCCCCCATCTATGGAACACAGGCCCTCCCTTCTTCCCATGGCTGTGCTCACAACTCTCATAGACTCCCACAGACTCGTTCTGGGGTTCTCTGACCTGCTAGCACAGGTCTTTGATTTTCTTCCAAAGCACTGATTGGTGATTTTTCTTTCCTGAGTGCAGATTTCCAGCCTGTAACCATTTTAGCAGGAGTCTGGAGGAGGTTATTTCCACCTGGATGTTATGGTACCTACAGCCACTGTGACCTGGATCTGCAACAGAGCTGGTGAAGATGAACCTGAGCCAGCATTGTACCCAGGGCACCAAGAAGGGCACCAGCAGCCTGGCCTGGATCAGCAATGGTGTGGGCAGCAGGAGCAGGGCAGGGATTGTCCCCCTGGACTCAGCACTGGGGAGGCTAAACCTTGGAGTCCTGGGATGAGTTTTGGGCCTTTCACTCCAAGAAGGGCATTGAGGGGCTGGAGAGGTCCAGAGAAGGGTAAAGCAGCTTCCAGCTTCTTAGAAGCCACTGCTCCTGGTCCTTGTCAAAAGTCCCTCCCCAGATCTCTTGTAGACTCCATCCATGTACTGGAGATGTACTCTGATGGTACACCTGGCTCCAGTCTCCTATCAGGGAGTTGTAGAGAGCCAAGAGGTCTCTTCTCCACCTCTTTTTCTCCAGCCTGAACAACCCCAGCTCCCTCAGCTGCTCCTCCCCAGACCTGTGCATCTTCATTGCAGAGCTTGTCTGTAGAGTTCAGAGAACTCCTGGCAGTGATGTTCTGGAGGCAAACCACGGAGATGCCATAAATAATGCACACCCAGAGGGACATTCACTACAGCCTGGGTTTATTCTTTCATCCCTTAATGCTCAACCACTTGGTGGTTCTCAGTTTTACTACAGTTTTTGCATGTGGTGAGAGCATTACTTGGCAGAGTTAGGAAACAGTTGGACTCAATGATCTTCAAGGTCTTTTCCAACTGAAACCATTCTCTGAGCCTCTTTTGTCTGTTCTTTGAAACACCAAACCCCGAAGTCTGTAGTGAAACAGATGAGTGATGTGGAACAGGGATGTGGACTGTGCCAAGGCAGCCAGCAGAGAGCCGTCAGGGCCCTGCTGGACTGACACAGTCATTCCGCTGGTGCCATCTACTGGTGCCACCTTCAGCTGGCACCCACAGCAGAGCTGGGCACAAACTGCACCCAAAACACAGCAGAACAGCACAGTTTTTACTGCCACTTGTCATGCAGGGCACTACATGTGCACCTGAGGGGAACTCTTGAGTTGAAGGCACCTCTAACACCTCCCCTGTGGGGACAGGCTGGGAGACCTGGGGCTGCTCAGCCTGGAGAAGGCTCCAGGGAGACCTCAGAGCAGCCTTCCAGAACCTGAATGAGCTGCAGGAGAGCTGGGGAGGGACTTTTGAGAAGGGCTGGTAGTGCCAGGACAAGGGACAATGGCTTTGACCTGGGAGAGGGGAGACTGAGACTGGAGATGAGGAAGAAATTCTTGCCAGTGAGGCTGGGGAGACACTGGAACAGGTTGCCCAGGGAGGCTGTGGATGTCCCCTCCCTGGAGGTGTTCAAGGCCAGGCTGGATGAGGCCTTGAGCAACCTGGGCTGGTGGGAGGTGTCCCTGCCCATGGCAGGGTTGTGGAGCTGGATGATCTTTAAGGTTCCTTCCAACCCAAACTGTTCTGTGATTCTATGAATCCACTGCAGCAACCCTGTGGCCTGCAGAGTCAGCAGCTGGGAGGAAGGCACCAGAGAGTTCTCCCTGTAACAGACCCTGGTGATACACAGCTTTTCAACATGATACTTTAAAAGCTGGAAAAGTAACTACAGTATCAAAGTGTTCTTCCTTCTGTGGAGAACACCATGGACTGTAGAACTCCTACACTTCACACAGAACCTACAAGACTCCTTCCACCCAAGCATGATGTCTAAACAGGCTGCTCTCCCCACACAGAACTCAGAAATGCAGCAAAAAGCAGAGAAGAATTTGTGCTCTGACAACAAAAAGCAGCTGGGCACAAACTAGTCAAGAATATGAAAATTGTATTCCTGCTCCTGTTCTGTATTAAATAGAAATTACTATAGAACAAATCAATACTTATAAATCCAATCTCCCTGCAGAATAAAAGGCAGGGAAGAAACAACACCAACTCCATCCAGGGAGACGTAACAGTAGCCTTCAGTACCTGAAGGGGCTACAAGAAGGCTGCAGAGGGACTGTTCTCAAAGGCCTGCAGGGACAGGACCAGGGGCAATGGTTTGAAATGAAAGCAGAGCAGATTGAGATTGGATGTGAGGAACAAGTTCTGCACCAGGAGGCTGCTGGAACACTGCAGCAGGTTGCCCAGGGAGGTGGTTGAGGCTCCATCTTCAGGATCAGGCTGGAGGAGGCTCTGAGCAGCCTGATCTGGTGGAGGATGTCCCTGCTGACTGCAGAAGGGTTGGACTGGATGAGCACTGGAGGTCCCTTCCAACCCAAACCATTCTATGAAAGCATCAAAACCTGTTATCTGTTCATGAGATTGCAAAGGTAAGAGCTGGTCTGTAAGAAAGAAGAGCTTGGGAAACAGGAGGTGAAGTTGTACAAGAGGAACTGAAGTAAATTCTCCTCTGTGAACCCATACACAAATTGATACTGCAGCCAAGTAATGACAGAGACAGGATTCTTTGGGAGAAAACAGCATTTTGAGAGCATTAGACAATCCCAGAGAATCAGAATCACAGAACTGTCAAGGTTGGAAGGGACCTCAAGGCTCAGCCAGTTCCAATCCCCCTGCCATGGGCAGGGACACCTCACACCACAGCAGGTTGCTCACAGCCACATCCAGCCTGGCTGCAAAAACCTCCAGGGATGAGGCTTCCACCACCTCCCTGGGCAACCTGTGCCAGTGTCTCACCACCCTCATGGGGAAGAATTTCTTCCTAACATCCAATCTGAATCTCCCCACTTCTAGTTTTGCTCCATCCCCCCAAGTCCTATAATTCCCTGACACCCTCAGAAGTCCCTCCCCAGCTTTCTTGGAGCTCCCTTCAGATACTGGAAGGCCACAAAAAGGTCTCCTCAGAGCCTTCTCTTCTCCAGAACAGTTCAAAGAGTCCCAGAGAGGCTGTGGAGAGGCCTTTCCATGGTCAGCACAGGGACCATCTGCTCTCAGCTGCAACACCTTGGCAGTTCTGCTGGACAGCAGCTTCTACCTTCAATGAAGGAACTCAAGCTGCACTTTCATGTGCCTTACTTGCAGCAAAAGGCAGAGCCACAGCCTGCAGCACACCTGCTGAGCACCAAACCTTCAGATATCTTTAACAGTGAAGTTGAGATTTCTAACTAGGGTAATAATCCAACTTCTAGTTTGGCCAAAAGAGACGAAAATTCCATCAAGAGACAGAAGCAGAGCTAGCTGTCTGTGAAAGGATTCTGTATGATCCTGTTCCTAGCACACAGGGTGCCCTGGACAGCAACAAAAATCATGTAGAAGGTTCCAACAGCTAACAGAAGGAAGTGAGAGTGTAGGAAACTCAGATTGCAGCCTGGCAGCTGTTTGGAAGCTGTGTTACTGTCAGCACTACCACTGCTCACTGATTGAGTGAAGTGCATACCCACCTCTCATAGATGGCTTTTAAAGTCAGCTGATCTGGGACACCTTCAGTCTCTTCCAGGTGCAGGATGAGCCAGGATGTTCTGTAGGGCCACTGCTCTGTCAGGTTGATCCAGCTGGCCAGTCTGTCCCAGTTGAAGGAGATCTGATTAGCTCTCAGTAAGCGACCTAATAGAACACGGGAAAAAGAAATCACAAAAAGTGAGGGTTGCAAGAGACCTCTGAAGTCCATCCAGGCCAATCCTGCTGATCCTGATCCTGCTGAAGTAGGGTCACCAGGCCGCACAGCATCACAGTGTCCAGGTGGGTTTGAAGGTCTCCAGAAAAGGAGACTCCACAACCTCTCTGGGCAGCCTGCTCCAGGGCTCAGGCACCCTCACACCAAACAAGTTTCTCCCTAAGTTCAAGTGAAACTTCCTGGGTTCCTCTAGTTGAGAGGTGTCCCTGCCCATGTCAGGGAGGTCTCTTGAGGTCCCTTCCAACCTGCCCCATTCTGTGATTCTATGGAAATCAGCTCAGGGCTAACTTGCCACACATAAATTACACACCAAGAAGTCTGACTCCAGCGGCTTGTGGTCTAACTACAACCAGCCCAAGGACCCCACCCTCACCTGTCACAGAAACAATATTTAGCAGCCTTCTCATGGTCTGGGGACTGATATCACTGAACCAGTCCTCTGTCACCAACAGCTTGGTCAAATCAAAGGACATCTGGCGGGTGATGGTGCGCTGCATCTGGCGCCTGCGGTAAGTATCCTGAGAAGGGCACAAAAGAGCAAGGAATCAGCACAAAAAAACTTTTTCTGTGAAGTACTTTCAGTTTCACTTGGTTGTAAAACAAGAACCTCTGTCAGTCAGTCTCTGTGAAACAGTTAAAACATTCACTAGAATTTAACTCTGCTCTAGCTGGGTAGCAGCTGGAGATGATTTCCATCTGAGCTAAGAACTGGCAAGAGCTGTACATTTAATATCCATGCCCATTCTGGAGAGGCCAAAAGAGACACACAGTGAGATGCCTTCTAAAAAGCTTCCTCATTTCAGCACTGCCAGCACTCAGGTTGCTCAGGGAGCTTATGGATGTCCCCTGCCTGGAGGTGTTCAAGGCCAGGCTGGATGAGGCCTTGAGCAACCTGGGCTGGTGGGAGGTGTCCTTGCCCATGGCAGAGGCTTGGAGCTGGATGATCTTGCAGGTCCCTTCCAACCCAACCCATTCCATGAGTCTATGATTCTGTTTCCTGCTGACTCTATAATTAATGTCCATCCATTTGCTAATGACATTTGAAATCAAAATGAACATCAGGTTCCTCTGCTACAACTCCTCCAATCTCTACATACAGCAGCTTACAAACCACCTCAGAATTCTCAGCTTCTGCCTTGCTTTTCACTACACCCCAGAGAGCTCTGTTCAGCCTTCTGCTGATTTTACAGCAAGATGGGAAAACAAAGCAGGAAGGAGGAAAGAAAGTGGACATGTTCCAACAGAAGTCTTAGTACTATGATATCCTACTACCTCTGCTATGAGTACAGGCTGAGGGAGCTGGGGTTGTTCAGCCTGGAGAAGGCTCCAGGGACACCTTAGAGCAGCCTGCCAGTACCTGAAGGGGCTACAAGAAGGCTGCAGAGGGACTGTTCTCAAAGGCCTGCAGGGACAGGACCAGGGGCAATGGTTTGAAATGAGAGCAGAGCAGATTGAGATTGGATGTGAGGAACAAGTTCTGCACCAGGAGGCTGCTGGAACACTGCAGGTTGCCCAGGGAGGTGGTTGAGGCCCCATCCTTGGAGATATATCCTCACCTCCTGCAGGTGAGGCTGAAGAAGGCTCTGAGCAACCTGATCTAGTGGAGGATGTCCCTGCTGAGTGCAGGGGGTTAGACTGGCTGAGCCTTGGAGGTCCCTTCCAACCCAAACCATTCTAGGATTCTGTTCTAAATTCCTTGATTTGCCCAACCACTGCCCTTTCTTGCAGCACCCTGTGATCAAGGTGGAATCCCCATCCCTGGAGGTGTTCCAGAAAGGTGTGGCCATGGCACCTGGGGCCATGGGTTAGTGGCCATGGTGGTGTTGGGTTGCTGGTTGGACTGGATGATCTTCAGGCCTTTTCCAACCCAAACCATTCTATGCTTCTGTGATACTGGGCCACACTACACAGTCCTGGAATCATTAAGGTTGGAAAAGACCTCCAGGATAGGTAAATCATAGCTACTACCCCTGTGCTCTGCCATGTCAGTGTTCACAGAGAGAGGAATTGGAGTACTGGTGGAAAAGAGCACTCAGGAGAGCAAGCAAACTTCTTCCTCTTCAATAGAGGATCACTGCTGATTCAGGACTGCTCTTTTCCTACCTGGATCATTGATATCCATTTCCTAAGAATGCTTTGATAATTCTTCCAAGTTGACATCAGTAAGAAAAAAAAGAAGAGGAAAAGGCATCACCAGCATCTGCATTTAGTCTAAAACTCTTTCTCACCCGCCTGTTGAGGGCAGTTTTGCTACCAAGCTTGGCCATGTCTCCAAGACTGTTCTGAGAAACTCTCCTATCAATGTCTTCATGCAGTCCTATGGAAAGGAAAACAAAAAGCAGGGATTTTCTCCATTCTTTTACAACAGGATTCTTCACCCTGGAGAACAGAAGGCTCCAGGGAGATCTTAAAGTCAACAAGGGCACCTTAGAAACATTCCAGCATCTGAAGCAGGCCCACAAGACAGCTGGGGAGGGACTGTTCAGAAGGGCCTGTGGGAATAGGATGAGAGGCAATGGTTTGAAACTGGAGCAGGGCAGAACTAGGTTGGACATCAGGAGGAAGTTCTGCACAGTGAGGGTGGGAAGACACTGAACAGGCTGCCCAGGAAGGTGGTTGGGGCCCCATCCCTGGAGACATTCAAGCTCAGAATTATGTGGCCCTGGGCAGCCTGCTCTAGTTGGGGATCTCCCTGCTGACTGCATGTGGATTGGACAAGACATTTAGAAGCCCCTTCCAACCCAGTGCACTCCGTGATTCTACCTACACTTGACTGCTCATGAACCACTACCAATGCCCTGCCAGAGATTTCTGTCCCACTGGTTTAGGTCCCTCATCTCCTCCTGCAAAGCCTCACCTGCACTGTCTCCATAAGGAATATCCCCATTGGTGGTGGAAGCCACCATCAGCTTCCTGGCATTGCTGAGGCCTCTGCTGTTGAGGAAGACAGGCAGGTGGACAATGTTCCTCATGTAGTCGTGGCCGTTGATGTTGGAGTCCCGCAGGACGCTGTTGAGGTTCTGGTTGATGGCCTTGATGATGATGTGAGGGTCACTTGCAAAAATGGCAATGAAAGGGCCTTTGGAAAACAAGACTCGCACCTGGGGACAGGCAGAGAGCACCCTTGGTTATAAACACAAAGCCCTGCCAGAGGAAGGAAGGCTGAGGGAGCTGGGGGTGTTCAGTATGGAGAGGAGAAAGCTCAGGGGAGACGTTACCACCACGGACCAGAGCCTAAAGGGTGGCACCAGGAGGATGGAGACTCCCTTGGGACAGGAGTCCCACGGCAAAGATAAGGAGTGATGGGGACAAGGTACTGCTGGGGAGATTCCACTGGAGTCCAGAAGAAAATGATTCCTCATGAGCACAGCTGGACACTAGAATCATCTCCCAAGGGCAGCAGTGGAGTCCCCCACACTGGGCAGCTTCCAGACTCAGCCTGCCAGGGTGCTGAGCCAGCTCAGGTCAACTGCACCAGCACCTAGAGAGGTCGGAGCAGATGGTCCCTGGGGTCACTTCCAACGTGGCAGGCTGTGGATCACTTGAACTTCTAACTCAACATTTTGTGCTCATTCTGTTCAAGTCCTAAACCTGAGAGGCCAAGAGGTGGGCAGAGATGTCAACCTCCTGTGATGGTTTTAAGATTTTATTTTTAATTTTTCTTCACAAAGTTCGAGCAGAGAAAGTGAAAGAATGCAAATAAATCACTCTTGGGTGTAAGAAAGCAAAATAATGATTATTCTAAACCCTTCCATTGGAGAGGTAGAAATGTTTAAGAATCACTACTCAAAACAAAGCTCCTTCAGTCTCAGCTTGCTCAGCTTCTGGCTGCCTGCTTCTCTGGCTGAAGGTAACACCCCTGCATACTGACCTTTACAAGCTAAGTCTGACAGCCTCTCTGCTTCTTGACTCTCTGCCTTCTGCCAGAGGGGTTTGGGGGGAGTCCTTCTGGCTGGGGTCAGGGAGACCCCCTGGGGAAGAAGCACAGCCCCTTGAGGGGAGGGGGAAGCAAGGGGACTTGGTTGTGCTTTTCTGTCGATGTTGTGAATGGTGTATATTTGTTCACAGTCATTGCAGTGCATCATAGGTTGTAGTTTTGCTTGTAAATACAGCTTTCATTTGCTTCCAGACTGAGCTAGCCTGGTCATTGCCTGTCTGGGAGGGGGATGTCAGCTCCTGTTACACCTCCTCACCAGGAGTAGCTAAACACAGGGCAAGGATTTTCTCTTCATACACACTGGGGTCAGCACCAGAGCCCTGGGGCTGCTGAGCCTGGAGAAGAGAAGGCTGAGAGGGGATTTGACCAAGGTCTATAAATATCTGAAGGGTGGCAAGTAGAGGCCAGGCTCTGTTCAGTGGTGTCCTGAGACAGGACAAGGAGCAATGGACACAAACTGGAACCCAGGAGGTTACACCTCAGCATGAGGAGAAACTTTGGTGTGAGGCTGCTGGAGCCTTGGAGCAGGCTCCCCAGAGAGGTTGTGGAGTCTCCTTCTCTGGAGGCTTTCCAGCCCCATCTGGGTGCATTCTTGTCTGACCTGCCCTAAGTGCCCCTGCTCTGGCCAGGGGAATTGGACTGGATGATCTCCAGAGGACCCTCCCAATCCCTACCATTCTGTGATTCTGATGTTGGCAACTCACCCACACTCAGGAGAAGCACAAGTGGCAAATCAGCAGCAGGCAGTTACAGTGGCAGCCATCACCAAGAAGCTGTCATGCAGTAATGACCTAAGCCCCTCAAATATTTAGTCTTTTATTAGCCTGCAGCTGAAGTACTACAGAAGCCCACTAAAGCCCTCTATCCACCGTAAGTTTGTCTCTAAAGGATAATTATTGTTCAAGAAATTGCATCTGTTTGTTTCACAGGGACATGTCCAGTCCTGCTGAGATTTAAGTCTCAACTCTTAAAATCCACAGCTCTTAGCATTACAGCTTGGAGGGCGCTGGAACACTGCAAAAGGTTACCTAGGGAGGTAGCTGAGGCCAAAGCCCTGGAGATATTCAAGGTGAGGCTGGACAAGGCTTTGGGCAACCTGCTCTAGTGGAGGATGTTTCTGCTGACTGCAGGGGGCTTGGACTGGATGAGCTTTCGAGGTCCCTCCCAACCCAAACCATTCTAGGATTCTATGTTGATGCACACTCCACCACACACAAGATCTATGAATCTGAGCTAACTGATGGCAGCACTCATGCAGATGTTGCAAAGATCACCTGTACAAAGTGACCCAACTCACTGTATCAAGCATCTGCAGAACTTTGTCCTGTTCACAAGCATCCAGTCCATCAATGATAACCACGAGCCTGGTCTGGTTCTGAGTGAAGCTGTCAATGGTTTTTGCCATTTTGGCCATCAGCTCCACTTCACATTTCAAAACCTAAAAGAAAAGAAAATCCAAGAAGAAGGAGACATCTCTGTACTTAAAACTCACCAAGCTGCATACAACTCCTCTTGCAGATTACTACCTGTCCCAGGAAAATTGCAAAAACAGTTTAGAAACATCCAAAATTGAAGTGCTGAAACATCCCTTCCAAAAGGTACAGTTCCTGTTCCCACAAAAAAAGGAGAGCAGGAGCACATATTGCACATCAGTGTAGTATTTAAATTCCATTACAATGTCATTTAAAAACTAAAAAAACCCTAAGAATTTCTGCACTGGAAATCAGCATTTCAAGAGTAAACAAAAGCAGGTTTGTACCTACAGCTAACCCCCAGAAATTGCTTTGGAGAAAAATGTTCACTAAAACCTTCTCTCTGCCTCCCAGCTGAGCACATGCTTCTCTTTTTCCTACAGAATTCCATCTCAGGTGATGCAGCCTCAAGATTTCTCAACACAAAGATGTTTTTCAAACGTGAAGGCCCACATGAGGTTCTACAAGTCAAAGTGCAAGGTCCTGCAGCTGGGTAGGGCTAATCCCAGGCACAAATCCAGGCTGGCAGCAGCATGGGTTAAGAGTAGCTCTGGAGAAAGAGCCTTGGGAGTGTTGGGTGCTGAGCAGCTCCCCAGGAGCCAGCAGTGCCCTCATGCAGCCCAGCAGGCAGCTGTGTGCTGGGCTGCAGCCAGAGGAGGGTGGGCAGCAGGGCAGGAGAGGGGATTCTGCCCCTGGGCTCTGCTCTGCTCAGACCTCACCTCCAACACTGCCTCCAGCTCTGCTGTCCCCAGCACAAGAAGGACACAGAGCTGTGGAGAGAGTCCAGAGGAGGCCACAAAGATGATCTAAGGGCTGGAGCAGCTCTGCTGTGAGCACAGGCTGAGGGAGCTGGGGGTGTGCAGCATAGAGAAGGTTCCAGGGGCACCTCAGAGCTGCCTGCCAGGACCTGAAGGCATCCTGAAGGAAGGCTGCAGAGAGACTTCTCCTGAGGGTGTCTGAGACAGGCCAAGGGGGAATGGTTTGAAGCTGAGGCAGAGCAGGGTTAGAGTGGAGCTGAAGAAGTTCTTCAGTCCCAGGGTGGTGAGAGTCTGGCACAAGCTGCCCAGGGAGGCTGTGGCTGCCTCCTGCCTGGGGGTGTTGAAGGCCAGGCTGGATGAGGCCTTGAGCAGCTGAGTCTAGCTGAGAGGTGTCCCTGGGCATGGTGGGCAGGTTGGAGGAGATGAGCTCTGAGGTCCCTTCCAGCCTGAGCCATTCTAGGGTTCTATCAAGTAGAATGTCAAATGATAGTGAAAACTCAATGAGCATGGGAAGTTCCATCTAAAGATGAGGAGAAACTTCTGTATGTTGAGGGTGGTGGAGCCCTGGAGCAGGCTGCCCAGAGAGGTGGTGCAGTCTCTATCTCTGGAAGCATTTCAAACCTACCTGGAAGTGTTCCTGTGTGACTAACTCCAGATGACCCTGTTTAGGCAATAGGGTCCTTCCCAACCCTACTATTCTATGATTCTATCATTCTGTGAGGCTCAGAATCACAGAATCACTGAGCCTGGAAAAGACCTCTGAGATCTTCAAGTCCAGCCTATGACCTAACACCAGGACATCAGCTAAACCATGCCATCAAGTGCCACATCCAATCTTTTCTTAAAGACCTCCAGTGACGGCGACTCCACCACTTCCCTGGGCAGTCCACCCCAGGGCCTGATCAGCCTTTCTGTGAGGAAGTGCTTCCCAATATCCAACCTAAGCCTCCCCTGGTGCAGATTCATACCATGCTCTCTTGCCCTGTCACTGGTTGCCTGGGAGATAAGCCTGACCTCCACCTGACTACAACTTCCTTTTATGTAGCTGTAGAGAGTGATAAGGTCCCCTCTAAGTCTCCTCTTCTCCAGGCTGAACACCCCCAGCTCCCTCAGCCTTTCCTCATCAGACTTTCCCTCCAGCCCCCTCACCAGTCTGGTGGCTCTCCTCTGGACCTGCCCCAGCACCTCAATATCCTTCCTGCAGTGAGAGGCTCCTCCTGCAGCTGCAGCCCCTCTGGGGAAGGCTGCAGGGCTGGTGCTTCGTTTCCAGACCCTTGAAGGTTACCTTCATGAAGCCCTCGCTCTTCAGCTTGTGCAGCCTGGAGGCAGCGCAGTGCAGACGTTTCCTCTGGGAATTGAGGACAGAGTCCATCACCTGCCACCAGGTGCGGCAGTTGAGGAGGAAGGCGACACCGACCACGCAGGTGACGGTGATGAGGATGACGTTCACTGTCATGTTGGCTGGCTCCACGTTGAACACGGCCAGCAGGGCGATGGCAGACACCACGCAGGACAGGATGAAGAGGAAGATCACGAAGGATGGCAGGCAGCAAGTCTTCTTCCACTTCTTCTTACCTAGGTGACCAGAAGTTGGTCGTTAAATGAATGTAAAAATCCAATCAAATCAAACCACAGCTGAGTACAAAACCTCTTCACTTGCTTAGGAAATCACAGGAGGGACCCTCCAAGGGCATCTTGTCCCACACCCCTGCACTCAGCAGGGACAGCTCCAACTACAGCAGGTCGCTCAGGGCCACATCAAGCCTGATCTTGAATGTCTCCAGGACGAGGCCTCCACCGCATCTCTGGGCAAACCGTTCCTCATAGCGAAGAGCTTCCTGCTGATGTCCAACTCAAATCTGCCCTGCTCCACTTTCAAACCATTGCCACTACAAGGCCCTCTGAACAGCCCTTCCCCAGCCTTCCTGTAGGTCACCTATGTCTCATCAACAGCTAACCTGCACAAAAGGATACCCCAGTGTGACCCCTGTCACCATCATGTGAAAACAGGAGTCTAAATATGCCAAGACTCTTGGCATTGATGAGGTGGAGACATTCTCTTAGCCTTCAGTTGATTTCCTTCATTTCAACAAATCCACACTGGTTGGAAATGATCTTTATGAACCAGATTCAATGTCAGTACTGCCATCCCTTCTGTGACATCTCTCCATGAAGTGTGTTTTGGGAAGTAAATCACAGAATGGGTTGGGTTTGAAGGGACCTTCAAGAACATCCAGCTCCAACCCCCTGCCACGGGCAGGGACACATGCCACCAGTCCGGGTTGCTCAAGGCCTCATCAAACCTGGCCTTGAACACCTCCAGGGAAGAGGCATCCACAGCCTCCCTGGGCAACCTGTTCCAGTGTCTCCCCAGTCTCACTGCCAAAAATTTGCATGGACTCTTCTGAAAAGTTGTACTTTAGAGAAGATCTCCCTTTATGGCATTAATAAGAGCAGGATGAGCAAAGAAAAGAGAGCATTTTTCTCTCCAGAACAACACAAAGAGTTTCCCCTTCTGTAGGAATTTCTGCATGGCTCCAAGTTTCTAAAAAGAGCTCCTAATGTACAAGACAGAACCCCTGAGAATGGTGCAGAGTGGAGCAATCAGCAATGTCAGTCAGGTAATAAAAACCTTGGGTGTCTTCTGTCTTGAACACCCGAAATAGCCTCGTTGCTAAGAAACCAAATTCCCTTTCACAGGCATCAGAGAGGGTAGCAATCATCTCAGCCAAGGAAGTTTCTCCACCTACACTGGAGAGTCTATTGTAGTCTGTAAACAGAAATCTGAAAGAGAAAAAACCCAAACATGTATTTCAGAAGTGTTTTCTGGTAACCAAAACAAAGATATTCCTACATCTCTGGCTAGAAGTTTGTTTAGTTTTTATTTTCAAGTGGCATAAAATGAGAAACAATCAATTTAAACCCTAGGTGGTTTTTTGTTTTCTTCTCCTGTTCCCAACCTCCTTCTTCTTCTCCTCTTATCAACTTCCTATCCTACAACTTGATTTCTTAAAAAGATAAAAATGATCCTATCAATAACAGCAGGAAAGACACAGAAATATCTGAAACGTCTTTATGATGCTACAACAGCAGATGGAAAAGTCATTTTGAAATTACATTTGAAGCTATTTTCAAAGATTTATGGAGGATTACAAAAAAACCCCAAACCTAACAACCAAAAACAAAAAAAAACCCCACACCACCACCAAAAAACCCTAACAAGGAAAATTCCAACAATGAAAAACCAAAAGCAACAACAAAAAACCCTTCCAAAAAATTCCTAAAAAAAAAAAATCAAACAAAACCAAAAGCCCCAACTAAAAAAAACCAAATAAAGCCCTTCAAAACCCTCAAAACCAAACAAAAAACCATTACTTGCCTAAAATGACCCCCCCAAGCTAAAAAAAAAAAAATAAAATCAAAACACCCTAAAACACAACCAAAAACCAACAAAACCAAAATAACCCTTCAAAAAAAATCCCAAATTTCCCCAAGGAACCAAAACAAACACCCAAAAAAGAATCCAGAACAAAGCAAACAAAGAAACAAAACCAACACACACATACACACAAAACCACATAAAAAAAGGGCACAAAAGATCCCAACCTCCCCCCCAAAAAGTCATAGAAAACCCCAACAACCCCGCACCCAATCCAAATAAAACATCCCACCCCAGCCTCCAGAAGAACCAAGATCACATCAAAGCATCCTGAGGCTAAGGCAGAAGACCCTAATCAACAGAACAACCAAACTCATCAAACCCAAGGCAAAACCTCTCCTACTTTCAGGTAAAGCAGAAGCAGCCTCAAGGAGCAGCCTAATGCTGTGCTGAGAGGAAGAGAAGGGAAAAGGAGAAAGAAAAAAAATCTCACCAGAAAGCATCAGTGAGAGAGAAGCACTGCAGGCAGCAAGGCAGGTCAGGCCTTGCTTGGGATCAGTCAGCCTCAGTCATGGGCTGCAGAGTAACTAAAGGAGTCTCTTACCTGACAGGTAAAGCTTTAGTGGTTTGCTCTGGCAGCTCTGGTGGGTTGACAAACATGAGCTTGAGGAGCAGCTCTAGGTAGCCAATGTGCCTGGCCAGCCTGGCACTCAGCACCCAGGCCCAGTTCCACCGCTCACCCTCTCGGCGGCCACCGAAGTAGATGACAGCTGAAACATCAGAAGGGAAAGGAGACCTCAGGGCTTGATTTGAGGCAACCTTCACACCTCACAGGACCAGCAGGAGATCATGCAACAGATCTTCCTAGCAGCCCTGATAAGACACATGGAGGACAGGAGGTGATTTGAGACAGCAAGCATGGCTGAACTAAGGGCACGTCCTTCCTGACCAACCCAGGGGCTTTCAGCAATGGAGTGACTGCAGCAGGGCACAAGGGAAGGGCAATGGACTGGATATTAGGAGGAAGTTCTTTGCCATGAGGGTGGTGGAACACTGGAAGTGGTGGAGGCCCCATGCCTGGAGACATTCAAGATCAAGCTTGAAGGGGCTGCTCTAAGCAACCTGCTGTAGTTGGGGGTGCTCATGCTTAGTGTAGAGGGTTTGGACAGGATGAACTTTAAAGGTCTCTTCCAACCCAGTGCATTCTGTGATACTATGATGCTTGGGCAGACAAGCATGGAGCTGCATAAAGGGAGTTGCATGAACAGTCAACAGTTGTGGCTAAACAATGAGAGTGGTCAGGTAACATAGAAGCATAGAATAGTAGGGGCTGGAAGGGACCTCTGGAGATCATCCAGTCACCACCTCTGCCAGAGTAGGGCACCCAGGGCAGGGCACACAGGAACACAGCCAGGTGGGGCTGGAAAGTCTTCAGAGAAGGAGACTCCACAACCTCTCTGGGCAGCCTGCTCCAGGGCCCCAGCACCCTCACACCAAAGAAATTTCTCCTCATGTTGAGCTGGAACTTCCTGGGTTCCAGTTTGTGTCCATTGCCTCTTGCCCTATCACAAGACACCACTGAAAAGAGCTTGGCCCCTTCCTCTTGCACCCCACCCTTCAGATACTTATAGACATTGACGAAGTCCCCTCTGTCGTCTTTCTCCAGGCTGACCAGCCCCAGGTCTCCCAGCCCTTCCTCATCACACAGATGTTCCAGTCCCTTCATCATCCTCACAGCCTCCACTGGACTCTCCCCAGCAGATCACTGTCTCTTCTATTTCAAGAATGCTCTCACAAGTTACACATAAAACACAAAGAAAGGCTCCAAAGGGGTCTTAGCTTCTCCACAAGCAGTTTGTATTTTTTTCTGAATCACAAGGTATGCCTGTCAGCCACTGCTGACTTCCAGAACCTTCACCAACTTCACCTGAACCCAGACTTACTGAAGAAAATGTAGAGCACTGCCAACAAGCTGAGCGAGACAGCGATGCCCAGCTTGGCATCCACAGTGAAAGCCAGCAGCAAACCCAGGCCTCCACAGAGCAAAAGGGTGAGGAACACCACCAGCCAGGAGAACTGAAACAGAGGTTCAATCTGCTGGCCTGCAAAAGTCTTCATTTCATCTACAAAGGAAAGACAAGAGCCAGTGAGCACGGTGAATCACTCCGGAACGTGAACAGGAGTATTGCAATGATCATCTCTGAAAGGCAACACTTCTTCAGAGCCACAGCATGGCAGGATTGGAAGGGAGCTCTGGAGATCAGCCAGTCCAACCCCCTGCCAGGGCAGGGACACCCAGGGCAGGCCACACAGGAACACATCCTGGCAGCTTTTCAATGTCTCCATAGACTCCATCACCCCTCTGGACAGCCTGCTCCATTGAGGAAGTTCCTCCTCCTGTTCAGATGAACTTCTGCTGCTCCACTCTGTGCCCCTTACCCCTTGTCCTGTCCCTGGCACTGAACACAGCCTGGTGCCATCCTCCTGACACACACCCTTGAAGTATCAATCAGCATTGATCAGATCCTCCCTCAGGCTGCTCTTCTCTAGACTAAACAGCCCAAACTCTGTCAGCCTTTCCTCCTCACAGAGATGTTCCAGGTCCCTCAGCAGCTTTGCAACCCCTTGCTGTGCCCTATTCTGTGCAACTCCTCCCTATTCCCTCAAAGAGAGAAGGATGGGTTTTGTTCCTCCCCAGCCCTCCTGTAGCCCCTTCAGGCACTGGAAGGCTGCTCTAAAGTCTTCTCAAAGCCTTCTCTTCTCAAAGCTGAACAGCCCCAACTCTCCCAGCCTGTCCCCACAGGAGAGGTTCTCCAGCTCTCTGATCATCTTCATGGCCTGCTCTGGACCATGTCCCTGCATTCCCACATGATGCTTTAGACATCAGAACCTACAGAAAAGGCTAAATCAAGGTTTTACCTTCCAGTTTCTTGAGCAGGAAAGATTTGCCACTGCCCCACTGTGCATACAAGCCCACACAGATGGGTGGCTGCATGGTTGGCTCACTCAGAATGTCAGCCAGAGCACTGCTGTACAGATCATAGCCCAGCATGTCCCCATCCGACTCCGTGGGAGACAAGTGTCCTGTGAGACAAACACAGATTTAGAGAACCTTGCTGGAGGAGATCTCTCCCACATGACAATGCCATGCAGGAGATCATGGCTGCTCCTATGGAACAGCTCCTATTATTGGTGCGCTCTTAGCACAGAATTCTTTGGGTTGGAAGAGCCCTCCAAGATCATCCAGTCCAACATCAACCCAGCACCACCATGGCCGCTAAACCATGGCCCCAAGTGGCATAGCCAGAGGGTTCTGGAACATCTCCAGGAATGGGGACTCCACCACTCTTTCTTATTCAAAGGGATTTTAAATCATCCCCAGAAATGTTATAGGATTATCAAAGCCATCAGAGATCACTGCAAAAATATCCAACAAAATTCCAAATTATGGCAAGTCAAAGATAGTAATTCTACACAAGCAAGATCTCACCAAAACCAAACCAACCAACAGAAGCCAGCCAGTATTCAGTGTCAGAAGTCCCAACAAATGTATGTTTGACCTTTGCTAGAATCCTAGAGTGGCTCAGGTTGGAAAGGACCTCAGAGCTCATCTGCTCCAACCTGCCCACCATGCCCAGGGACACCTCTCAGCTAGACTCAGCTGCTCAAGGCCTCATCCAGCCTGGCCTTCAACACTCCCAGGCAGGAGGTAGCCACAGCCTCCCTGGGCAGCCTGTGCCAGAGTCTCACCACCCTGGGACTGAAGAACTTCTTCCTCAGCTCCACTCTAACCCTGCTCTGCCTCAGCTTCAAACCATTCCCCCTTGGCCTGTCTCAGACACCCTCAGCAAAAGTCTCTCTGCAGCCTTCCTGAAGGATGCCTTCAGGTCCTGGCAGGCAGCTCTGAGGTCCCCCTGGAGCCTTCTCTTCTCCATGCTGAACACCCCCAGCTCCCTCAGCCTGTCCTCACATCAGAGCTGCTCCAGCCCTTGGATCACCTTTGTGGCCTCCTTTAGGCTCTCTCCACCAGCTCTGTGTCCTTAAAACCCCAAATAGTTACAATTTGTAATACAGAACTGAATAAACTGGATCCTTGATATACCAAATGACCGAAAGTCAAATAGTTGTACTCACTGGCTCCAAATATCTGGGTCAGAATGCTCTTTTGGTGGCTGCAGTCAATGTTGTAAGGTGTCTCTCCTGTCTTGTTGGGCCTGTACAGCAGCCGACCATCCTTCGGGTTCCTCAGGAGCAGCTCCGCCAGCTTGCGGCTCCTGCCGCGGATGGCAATGTGCAGGGGAGTGTCTCCCTTCTGCAGGCAAGGGGGACAGCAGCTCCTCAGCCTGGGAGCACACACAGCTTCCAGCTGGGGCTACAGACACACCTGAGGGGTTATCAGCAGCAGCTCTGGATGGCACGAAGTTGTGTGGTCCAGGAGACAGGCTGGAGGGAAGGGATCCAGCCAGGGGGACTTGGACAGGCTGCAGGGAAGGGATCCAGCCAGGGGGACCTGGACAGGCTGGAGGGAAGGGATCCAGCCAGGGGGACCTGGACAGGCTGCAGGGAAGGGATCCAGCCAGGGGGACCTGGACAGGCTGGAGGGAAGGGATCCAGCCAGGGGGACCTGGACAGGCTGGAGGGAAGGGATCCAGCCAGGGGGACCTGGACAGGCTGCAGGGAAGGGATCCAGCCAGCGGGACCTGGACAGGCTGCAGGGAAGGGATCCAGCCAGCGGGACCTGGACAGGCTGCAGGGAAGGGATCCAGCCAGCAGGACCTGGACAGGCTGGAGGGAAGGGATCCAGCCAGCGGGACCTGGACAGGCTGGAGGGAAGGGATCCAGCCAGGGGGACCTGGACAGGCTGGAGGGAAGGGATCCAGCCAGGGGGACCTGGACAGGCTGCAGGGAAGGGATCCAGCCAGCAGGACCTGGACAGGCTGGAGTGGGCCCAGACCAACCTCATGATGTTCAACAAGGCCAAGTGCAAGGGCCTGCACCTGGGTCAGGGTAATCCCAAGCACAAATATAGGCTGGATGGAGAATGGATAGAGAGCAGTGCTGAGGAGAAGGACTTGGGGGTGCTGGGTGAGGAGAAGCTCAACACAAGTCAGCTATGATCCCTGGCAGCCCAGCAGGCAGCTGTGTGCTGAGCTGCATCCAAAGCAGGGAGGGGATTCTGCCCCTCTGCTCCATTCTGCTCAGACCCCACCTGCAGCACTGCATCCAGTTCTGGGGCCCCCAGCACAAGAAGGATCTGGAGCTACTGGAGGAGGTCCAGAAGAGGCCATGAGATGATCAGAGGGCTAGAGAACCTCCCATGTGGGGACAGGCTGGGAGAATGAGGGAAGCACATGGGAAGTTCTCTTTCTGTATTAGCCTTGACAGCTCACTACAAAGTTCTGCTGCAAAACTGATGAAATAAAGCCACCAAACAAATATTCTTTACCTTGTCTACAGCTGAGACCTTGGCTCCTTTATCCAGAAGAAGCTCCACAATTTCAATATTCCTCATCTTGGTTGCCTTTATAAGTGGTGTTTCTCCATCCTAGAAGGGAAAAAGCAGGCCTAATAAAAAGAATTTTTCCATGTACTCAAGACCAAGCAAACACTACTGAGGGGGTACGAAATCAAATCCCAAACTGCTAAGATAATTTTGAAATTAAATATCATTGAGCAAGGAGCAACCAGGACCTGAAGGAGCCCACAAGGAAGCTGGGAAGAGACTTTTTGCAAGGACTTGTAGGGATAGGATGAGAGGGAATGGGCTGAAGCTTGAGGAAGGGAGATCGAGACTGCAGATTAGGAAGACATTCTTGACAGTGAGGGTGGGGAGACACTGGAACAGGTTGCCCAGGGGGGTTGTGGATGCCTCCTCCCTGGAGGTGTTGAAGGCCAGGTTGGATGAGGCCTTAAGCAACTTGGGCTGGTGGGAGGTTCCTCCCAACCCAAGCCATTCCAGGATTTTATGACCACTTAAAGAAACCCAGAATTTATTATTAGTATTCTGATCTTGGAGTTGAGAGAAGGACAGCTGTGAAATAAAGCAATCCAGTGAAAATTCTAACCATTACCTTTGTGCATGTTTCAGTGTCAGGGTTGCACTGCAAAATATCCCTCACCATTGTAGCATTTCCTTTCTCCACTGCCCAATACAAAGCAGTTTTATTATCCTGAAAAGACAAAAAAAAAAAAAAAAATCACTAGCTATTAAGAGTACTCCCATTCAGCTGGATCTCCTGCCAAAAACTGGCTACAAGGTGCAGCCACTATAAAGGAAATAGCAGAAGACACAGCAAATTGCAGCACAGCTTGGGGCAAACAAATGGGCACACCAAGGAGCTCTGGAGGGGAATGAACACAAACCTGCCCTCAAAACCTGTGCAAAATGTAGTAAGAACTTTGAAAATTCAAGGAGCTTCCACCCATCTCAGAACAGTTTCCAAAGCTCTGAGCACTCAGCTGTAACTCAAACATAGAAGTTTTCTAATGGAGCAGAACAGCTTTGCCCAGAGGGTTCTTCCTCTTCTCCCCCTATTACTTGTGTCCTGTTTCTCCATGGCTTTTGTTTTCAAAGAGATTTCTCTCCTGTGCAGAAAGTGCCAGAGACTTCCAAGCCTTTCACAACTGTTTCCATTTTGTTCTCTATTTTACGAATCATCAGGGTTGGAAAAGGCCTCTGAGTCTAGCCATCAAGGTAACACCACTCTGACCACCAAACCATGCCCTCAAGTGCCACATCTACTTGTTGTCTTGCCCAGCCCTGAGAAGCTTGGGTCCTTCTGCTGTTTCTGTATTGCCTTGGCCATACCCAGACACTAAAAAGCTCCAGGTTTCCTGAGCCATGCCAGCAGGAAGCTAAGACACACAACTGCAGGTTTCCAATGGCAGTTTCAAGGAAGAGATCCAAACACAACTGCTCTCCAGACGAGAAGCTTCCTGGCCTCTTAAAGAGCCTCTGCATCAGCAGCAGGCTCTGAATCTTTGCAGCTCTCAGTGACCAGTTTTGTGTCCAGACTTGGCAGAACACTTGTGCCTGCCAATGGAGTGATGGGAACAGCTTCAAGCAAAGGGAAGTGAGGCTGAATGTAACAAAAACAACTATGTGCTGAGTAAAAGAATAAAAACAGTACTTTAAGGGCAAAGAAAAGAAACAGGGGGTAGGTAGAAAACAGAAGTCACCAACATTGCTGAATAGGAGAAAGGAACTTAATGAAGGAAACAAATCCCAAGGCAAGCAGTGACGGAACTGAACTGCCAAGAGCTAGCATGTAAGGTGGATCCTGTTTTCATGTATTGATATTCAATTCCAAACATTAAAATAAAGAGGGTTTAAAAGTATTGAGTCATTTTCAATCTGCTCAGTACTGCAGACAAAATAAGTTCAATCTACATTTTCTGCTTTTGAACCATTACACAAATTAACTGGGGGAGAAAAAACCTCCTTAAGTCATTGCAGTTAAATACGTCTTACAAATCGCACAGCAATATTACCAAGTTTTTAATGTTTCAAGGCAATCTGAGTTTACTACAGAGTAGATTGAGCAAGCTCTGGAAGCCCTGGGTTCATGGACAGGGTGTAACTGGTTTGTGTTCAAATTCAGTCATTTAAGAGCTCTTGGAACAGTGTGGGACTTACCTGACCCCTGATGTCTATGTCAGCATACTTATGGAGCAGGGCCCTTACAATTTCAACATGGCCTCCTCGAACAGCCCCAATCAGCACTGTGTCTCCACTCTAGAAAAATTGGGAAAGAATAGTGAATGTTAATTAATATTGATTAAGAATATTGATGGTGAATTAATAGTATTGAGCAAAAACAAATGCAACACAGAATGACAGAATGGTTTGGGTTGGGAGGGGCCTCCAAAGCTCAGCCAGTCCAACCCCCTTGCAGTCAGCAGCGACATCCTCCACTAGATCAGGTTGCTCAGAGCCTTGTCCAACCTGACCTTGAATATCTCCAGGGGTGGGGCCACAGCTACCTCCCTGAGCAACCTGCTGCAGGGTTCCACATCAGAAAACTACAACCCCAAAACCTAGATGAAGTCTAACCACATGAAAAAATTTTCACTCACCTGGAAGGAAGATGATAAAAATTGTTCTATCTTGGCACAAAACAGGGAGAGGAAAAAGTTTTGGGATCTATTTTTTCTGTATTTTTTGCAAAGAGATGAAATATTACCACAGAATGGTAGTGTTGGAAGGGACCTCTGGAGATCAACCAGTCCAACCTCCTTGCCAAAGCAGGACCAACCTAAATCTCCCCTGCTCCAGTTTCAAACCACTGCCCCTCATCCTATCATTATCACAGACCTCTAAAACCACCCTGGTGATGCAAATTCACTCACCCTGTCAGGAATGTTGACATAGGTTCCAGCATCAAGAAGATCCTGGACAATTTCCGTGTGTCCCTCCTTGGATGCAATCATCAAAGCTGTGTTTCCATCTTTATCTGTCAGGTTGACATTTGGGTTCCTCTTCAGGATCTCCTTGACCGAGTCCGTGTAGCCTCCCTTCACCGCCACGATCAGTGCCGTCATCGAGTTCTGGGAGCAAACCCAACAGCTCTCATTGTGCAGGGGGCACAGGAACCACCACAACAGAAGGCTCCCTGACACTGCTGGATCAGCCACTCCAGGTTTATGCTTTGGAGGAGTGAACTTGCTATGATATCATCAAACAAGATTATTAACTAAGTGGGCTAGCAGAGGACACTCCAAAGGCAAAGTTCAGATCAGTTGAACTCCTGAGTGTCACACAGTGAAATCATTTTCTTGTCACAGGAGAAATGAGTCTTGGCAGAGCACCCAGGGCTGCCAGTATTCATAGCTTCAAGGAATGGGTTGGGTTGGAAGGGACCTTAAAGATCAGCCAGTTCCAATCCCCTGCCATGGGCAGGGACACCTCTCAGCTAGATTCAGCTGCTCAGGGCCTCATCCAGCCTGGCCTTCAACACCTCCAGGGAGGAGGCAGCCACAGCCTCCCTGGGCAACCTGTGCCAGAGTCTCACCACCCTCACTGGCAAGAATTTCTTCCTCATCTCCAGTCTCAATCTCCCTTCTCCCAGCTCAAAGCCATCACCCCTCATCCTGTCACTCCCAGCCCTTGTCCAAAGTCTCTCCCCAGCTCTCCTGTAGCTCCCTTCAGGTACTGGAAGGCTGCTCTGAGGTCTGCCTGGAGCTTTCTCTTCTCCAGGCTGAATATTGCTCCAACAGAGGTTTTTAGAGGAACTTCAGAAATAACTACCTGGATACCAAGAGTTGTCTCAATTTTCCACTTCACTTTGATTTTATTTTATTCCTACAGGCATTTTTTAAGTGTCTTACGGAACCAAAGACTGCATTGGGTTGGAAGGGACCCTCAAAAGGTCATCTTGTCCAACCCTTCTGCAGTCAACAGAGGCACCTCCAACTAGATCAGGCTGCTCTGGGCTACATCAAGTCTGCTCTTGAATGTCTTACCCAAGAACAAATTCAGATACGTTTTATTTAAAACCAACATGCAGCTGAAAATTTAGAAGACTTCCCAAAGGTGCTTTGTGTTTGATTTACTTTTTTAAAAGCTCTAAGGAGTAACTTGTTTGGGGACAGAATGAACTTTGACAGTCTCAAACCTTCAGAGAATAACAAACTAAATTAATTTATGTTCATTAAAATGTACACATCACATAACTGTGTCAACTGTAAAGCTGACTCCTTATTTCTAGATTTTGATTAGAAGGCAGAAAGAAGTTTAATTAATCTCCACAGTTGGAATCATCCAATCAGAGTAATTCCAGTTGGAAAAAAGAAATTTAAGTTCATCCAGTCCATTCTCTAACTCTACCATGGCTGGGGCTAAACCATGGCCCTCAGCCTCTTTGAAACACCTCCAGGGATGGGGATTCAGCCACCTTGGCCTTCTTGGCCACCTGGGCACACCCTGACTCATCTTCAGCTGCTGTCCATCAACACCCCCAGGGCTTTCTCTGCTGGGCAGTGCCCAATCAATCTGCCCCAAGCCTGCACCATTCGTGGGGTTGTTGTGACCCAAGGGCAGCACCCAGCACTTGGCCTTGTTGAATCTCTTCCCATTGGCCTCAGGTCATGGATCAAGCCTGGGCAGGTCATTCTGCAGAGCCTTCCTGCCCTCCAGCAGACCAACATTGCCACCCAGCTTAGCTCCACTGGCAAACTTACCAAGGGAGCCTCAATCCCCTTTTCCAAACCACTGACAAACACCTAGGTTGCAAACAGCTAGGAAATAATTTATTCTAACATCACCATTTCACCTTGTCTCCTGCAGCTCTTGGTGTATTATAAAACAAGACACAGGGTTATGGACCCACATCTTAACACCAGCAAACAGAGTTACTTACAGCTCCTTCTTGATCCACATCAGCTCCCATCTGCAGCAAGTATTTCACACATTCCAGGTGACCTTTCCTGGATGCCCAAACCAGTGGGGTTGTTCCATACTGCAGGGACATTTGCAACATGTTATCACATTGCTCCCTGGCTTTAGAGTCCCCTCCAGCCTAGTATGGATCCTGTACTTGATTGCTTTGAGTTTCACAAGGATCTCATTTGGGCTGCTGTATTAATACAAGCATCTGAAAAGCCATTGCAACTTTTTCTTCCATAAAATCACAGAACAGTAGGGGTTGGAAGGGACCCCCACAGATCATCCAGTCCAACCCCCTGCCAGAGCAGGGGCACCCAGGGCCCTGGGCACACAGAACACAGCCAGGTGGGGCTGGAAAGTCTTCAGAGAAGGAGACTCCACAACCTCTCTGGGCAGCCTGCTCCAGGGCTGCAGTCACACCAGAGAAGTTTCTCCTCATACTGAGGTGGAACTTCCTGGGTTCCAGTTTGTGCTCATTGCCCCTTGTCCTACCACAGGACACTACTGAACAAAGCCTGGCCCCTCCTTGCCCCCCACTCCTCAGATATTTATAAACACTGATCACATCCTCTCTTAGCCTTTTCCTCTCCAGGCTAACCGTCCTCAGGGCTCTCAAGCCTTTCCTTCACACAGATGTTCCAGTCCCTTCATTATCCTCATAGCTCTCTGTCAGACTCCCTCCAGCAGATCCCTGTCTCTCCTGAACTGGAGAGCCCCAAATTGGATGCAGTATTCCAGGTGTGGTCCCATGAGGGCAGAGGAGGAGAACTTCCCTATTGGCCACACTTTCTTGATGCACTCCAGGACTAACTGTAAGACTATTTTCCTATGGCAGCTAGCACAGCAAGAGATGCAATAGCTTAGAAACCAGGAACGTTCCACTAAAAACAGGAGCTCACAACCATCTTCAGCACACTATGGAACAACCTCTTGCAAGGGTAACTTCCTCCAGCACACTAATTGTAGTTCCATGGGCAAAATGTGTTCTTCCAATCAACAATCCATTATTTTTTTTATAGTAAACTTCAACTTCGCAAGACATGGACCAAGCATTAAGTAAATCAACAGTGACTTACTTTGTCAGAGCAGTTGACTTTAGCTCCATGCTGCAGTAAGAGATGCACTATGTCTGCGTGGCCCCGTCCTGCTGCCCAAATGATTGGGTAAACACTGTATTGCTTAGAGTGGAAGCAAGAGAAAACCAAGCACAGGTGAAACAAGGCCAGTTTTAGTCATTTTTCATTAATAATATTGATCAGAACCAAGCAGAAAGGGAAGTCACTAGTGCTGCTCTTTGTTTGCTCAGAGAGCTAATGGTGTCAGTTGTTCAGTCAAGCTTCAACAGGTCTATTGTTTTATAGGAAGGTTTATAAAATGAAAAAAAACTCAAAATCTTAGGGATTTAATATTCTCTCATGTGTCTAATACATATTTATATGAGTAGCCAATCAGGTAACTATTATGGAACAATTAAACCCATTTCTGTTCCTGCCATTTAATGGCATTTAATTTAACTAATACCTGCCATTTAATGGCAGGTATTAGTTAGCCCATTGACTTCTACAGAGGCAGAAAAAGGACAACTCTTCTACAAGCAGCATTAGATACACAAATCATCTTTCCTGCCATTGCTTCTCCTGCTAATTTGAATCTTATTAAGAGCTACACACTCATTTGTTTTAATTAAAAAAAATTAAGATGACCAAGAAAATCAGTGGCTGTCACACAGATTCTAAGAGTAATCCCTAAGCAGTGGCTGTCACACAGACTACAAAGGCAAACTCTGTACAAAGTAAGGTGATATTGCAATAAATACAAAATGTTTAATTAAGATAATAAGCTCAGTGTCCAAGTCTTCAGGCCTCCGGGTCGGGGGGGGGGCAGGCTGAAACCTACCATTCCTGTGATGTTTGGATTTGCTCCTTTCTCAAGCAGCAGCTTAGCGACTTCGGTCCGGCCTTTGTATGAGGCCCACATCAGGGCTGTCCATCCTCCCTGCAAGCACATTAATGACTGGAACACACTCCTCAGAAACCTAACCAGTGACTCATTGCATCTTGTGTTTCATAGAAACAGAGTGGCTTAGGTTGGAAGGGACCTCAGAGCTCCTCTGCTCCAACCTCCTCACCATGCCCAGGGACACCTCACAGCTAGACTCAGCTGCTCAAGGCCTCATCCAGCCTGGCCTTCAGCACACCCAGGCAGGAGGCAGCCACAGCCTCCCTGGGCAGCCTGTGCCAGACTCTCACCACCCTGGGACTGAAGAACTTCTTCCTCAGCTCCACTCTAACCCTGCTCTGCCTCAGCTTCAAACCATTCCCCCTTGGCCTGTCTCTAGACACCCTCAGCAAAAGCCTCTCTGCAGCCTTCCTGCAGGATGCCTTCAGGTCCTGACAGGCAGCTCTAAGGTGCCCCTGGAACCTTCTCCATGCTGAAGACCCCAGCTCCCTCAGCCTGTGCTCACAGCAGAGCTGCTCCAGCCCTTAGATCATCTTTGTGGCCTCATCTGGAGGGTGTTTGCCCTAAAACTGTGTCCCAAAGTGCAAAACACAGTAAGGAGCTTTCTAATCCTGCTTATGAAGGGTAAATGCTAAGCACACACACGGCACTGCTCTGCTGGCCCCTCAGCTGCAGTCCTGTGCCCAGCTACGGAATCCCCAGCAGGAGAGAGGACAACACTCACCAGATCCCGGTGCTCCAAGCTGACATTGTGACTGAGCAGCTCTGCTACAATAGCTGCATGTCCTTCCTTAGCTGCTGAAATAAGAGCTGTCCAGTTATCCTAGGCAAAAGGATAAACCATTTGGAAGTGACAGTCAGTATTGCAACACAATGACATTGGCTTTAACCCACAAAAAGCTGTCTCTAAAAAAAGAAGTCATTGCCTCAGGCTCCCTGCAGCCACAGGTGGAGACAGAGCAGTGACTGCACGAAACCTCCTCTTTAGTTACCTCTTCTGTTTGGGTTGGAAAAGCTCTCTCAGATCCTCCAGGCCAACCAGCAACCCAGCCCCACCATGGCCACAGAACCATGGCCCCAAGTGCCACGGCCACACCTTTCTGGAACATCTCCTGGCATGGGGACTCCACCACCTCCCTGGGCAGCCTGTGCCAATCCCTGACAACCCTTGCAGCAAAGAAATTTTTCCTCATCTCCAACCTAACCCTCCTCCCTGGCACCATTCCAGGCCATTTCCACTCCTGATACCACTTGAGACTGGGGAAAAGAGACAAACCCCTACCTGGCTCCAACCTCCTCTCAGGAGCTGTAAAGAGCAATGAGCCAGAGCAGGGGCTGGGTTGGAAAAGACCTTTAAAATCAAGTCTAACCCTGCTCTGCCAAGGCTTGGGGCTAAACCATGGCTCTCAGCACATCTCTGCAGCTTTGAAACACCTCCAGGGATGGGGAGTCAGCCACCTCCATGGGAAGCCTGTGCCAGGCTTTGAGAACCCTTTCAGTCAGGAAGTTTCTTCTCATCTCCAATCTAAACCTCCTCTGAGGCACTTTGAGGCCATCTCCTCTCTTTCTATCACCTGATCGTAGGACAAAGAGCCCAACCCCCACGTGGCTGCAGCCTCCTCTCAGGAGCTGGAGAGAGCAATGAGGTCTCCCCTCAGCCTCCTGCTCTCCAGACCAAACACCCCCAGCTCCCTCAGCTGCTCCTCCCCAGCCCTCTTCTCCAGACCCTTCCCCACCTTTGTTGCCCTTCTCTGGACCTGCTCCAGCCCCTCAATGTCCTTCTTGGGGTGAGGATCCCAAAACTGAACCTATCACTCAAGCTGTAGCCTCCCCAGTGGTGAGTCCAGGGGGACAATCCCTGCCCTGCTCCTGCTGCCCACACCATTGCTGATCCAGGCCAGGCTGCTGGTGCCCTTCTTGGCCACCTGGGCACCCCCTGGTTCATCCTCAGCTGGCTGTCAATGAACATGCCCTTTTGTGTGCCTGCCTCCTGAAATGTCTTCTTTCTCTCCCCCTGGGTACCATCCCATGAAACACTGATACTTACTGCATCTTCCAAGTTGCAGTTAGCTCCCTTCTTGAGAAGCTCCTGGACAATTTCTAAATTGCCTTGCTCAGCAGCCAGCATGAGAGGAGTTTGGCCATTCTGAAATCAAATGAGGGGAAAAGTGAAAAGTGACATAAATGATGCACAGGCACTGACAACAAAGGCCAAAAGCCACAGAGGAACTGTTCACAGTTTTGAATTGCCAGTGAGAAGGCCTAGTTTGGAAACCAGGCAGAGACCTTGCAGCGAGAATTTGATCATTCCAACAAGCTCAGACAAAGCTGATTTTTCTTTTTCACACAGAAAGCTCCAATGATCTGGTCTCCAAATGCAGGTTAGGAGGCCATGAGCAGCCAAGTCTAGTTGAGAGTTGTCCCTGTCCATGGTCAGGAGGTTGTAGCAGATGAGCTCTGAGGTGTCTTTCAAGCTGAGCCATTCTAGGATTCTGTGATCCCAGCAGTCTCCCCAAGAAGAATAAAAGTCAGTGCAGAATGAGAATGCAGTAAGGTCCCTGGGCAGGTCCAAGCTTCACTCACAAAGAAACACAGAATCATCAGGGTTGGAAGAGACCCCCAACCTTAAGGCTGGAGCTGCACTTTTCCCTGCTGAGGAGAACACGCAGAAAACAAATGCAGCACAAGGGGATGAGGGGCAGAGATTAAGTCCTGTGTGTTCAGTCTGTGAAACTAAAATCCAAACTGGGATCTGTCCCTGGAGTAACCAGGGTGACCTCAGCAATCACTCAAACTGCAGGCAGGGAGCCACCCCTCCCCAGACCACCTTACCTCGTTTCTCTCATCCACATCCCTGCACTTCTCCAGAAGTGCTTTCAGAGCAGGAACATTTCCTTCTTCCACATAGGTCAAGAGACTCTGGCTCATCAGGCTTGCCATCTTCACACAGCACTGAAACTGCTTCTGTAACACGGCTTAGCTGCAGTTGAAGAGAGGAGGGGAAAAGAGAATGTGTGAGTCAAGGCTGTGAGAGTTCACTGTGACAGCACAACAGTCCTGCCAGGGTCACTGTCTCTATTTTTGAAGTCAGAAAACAGCTAATTGAGAGGTTGCAAAGGTTCAAAGGAGCTCTAAACCACAGCAAAAAGGAAGGGCTGCAAAGGAGCAGTGACTCAGTGCCCACACAGACTCCTGCTGCTATTTCAGACACAACAATCCCAGGGCAGTCAGTATCCTGCCTGGCACCCAGCTGCCCATGCAGCACAGCCCTCCTCTGATAGCCCACCCCAGGGTCTCACAGCCCTGGACACAGCTCTTGGACCTGCCCAAGCTGTTAGAAGCTCACATGCAGGCACCTCAGGTCCTCCAATTATGAGATTATTACTTAGGTATTGCAACAGAAGCTTGTGGAACCTGACTTGCTGCCAGCTCTACTGCTGCCACAGACAGCTTCTGATCAACCTGGGCAGTGTCTCAGCTCCTTTCCTGTAGCTGTACCTTAAATTACAGAATGCAGAATGTTAGGGGTTGCAATGGACCTCTGGAGATCATTGAGTCCAACCTCCTGCTAGGGCAGGGGCACTCAGGAGAGGTCACACAGGAACACATCCAGGTGGGGCTTGGAAAGTCTCCACAAAAGGAGACTCCACAACCTCTCTGGGCAGCCTGCTCCAGGGCTCCAGCAGCCTCACACCAAAGAGGCTTCTCCTCATGTTGAGGTGGAACCTCCTGGGTTTCAGTTTGTGCCCCTTGTCCTATCACAGGACACCACTGAACAAAGCCTGGCCTCTTCTTGCCCCCCACCCTTCAGATATTTATAGACATTGATCAGATCCCTTCTCAGCCTTTTCCTCTCCAGACTAAACAGCCCCAGGACTTTCTTCATAGGGCAGATGTTCAAGTCCCAAATCACCCTCATAGGTCTGGACTCTATCCAGCAGTTCCCTTTCCCTCCTGAACTGGGGAGCCCAGACCTGGACAAAACAATCCAGATGTGGCTTCACTAGGGCAGAGTAGAGGGGCAGAAGAACCTCCCTAGACCTGTTGGCCACTCTTCTGAATGCACTCCAGGAGGCCATTGGCCATTAGGGCCACAAGGACACGTTGCTGTCCCATGGAGAACTTATTGTCCCCCAGCACTCCCAGGTCCTTCTCCATGGAGCTGCTTTCCAGCAGCCCAATCCTTCACCTGTCCTGGTGCATGGTGCTGCTCCTCCCCAGGTGCAGGACTCCACACTTATTCTAGTTGAACCTCAGAAGGCTCCCCCAGGTCCAGCTCTCCAGCCTCTCACACCCTTTTCCACACCAAACACTGACCTGAGAACTCTACCACCAATAGGCAGCAAAGCTTCAGGAGGTCTCACCAAGTGATTACTCTGCAACTACCATCCAAATGCTGCCATGTGAAAAGGAAAGCAGCATTCAGCACTTCTCTCTCCTCAAAGGGAGAGCCTTCCCTTGATGTTCCCAGCTGCCACATCTCAGCAGGGCACAGCAGCCCTGCTTCACTGTAGATACGGATCCTGCTCCAGGAATCACTGCTTGAACTCCCAGGTATCTACCCAGGGCAGCTAGTGCCTGAGCCTGCAGCTGAACCCTTACAGGCAGCCCAAACCTTGGACTAATAGCAAAGCCCTGCTTCTAGAGAACAGGTCTGGAGCTGCCTTTGTAAGCCCCATGTTTATAGAACTGCCTTAAAACCACAGCAGCTTTGGTGGGGTGAAGCCTCTCCAGGGCTATGAAGGTTGTCACCAGTGGTTTACTGTCACAGAATGGCAGGGGTTGGAAGGGACCTCTGGAGATCATCCAGTCCAACCCCCTGCCAGAGCAGGGACACCCAGGGCAGGTCACACAGGAACACATCCAGATGGGGCTGGAATGACTCCAGAGAAGGAGACTCCACCACCTCTCTGGGCAGCCTGCTCCAGGGCTCCAGCACCCTCACACCAAAGAAGTTTCTACTCACAGCCATCAGCACCACATCTCTGCCCTCTTTGAGCATCTCCAGGGATGGGCATTCAGCCACCTCCCTGGGCAGTGTGTGCCAGTTCTGTGCAGAACCCTTCCAGTCAATAAGTTCCTTCTTGTATCCAACCTAAACCTCCTCTGGAGCAACCTGAGGCCATTTGCTCTCACTCTTGTTTTTCTGACCCACAAACCAAGCTGTTCACTCACAACCCAAACTCTGAACCTTGGAAAACTCCCAATGGCCTCAGGCAGCAATTCCTGGTATTTATAAGGCTCAGAAGGCTCCAGGAACGACAAAAGGCAATTTGAAGAGCAGCAGTGCTGAGGCAAAGGTGATGTTTGCAGAGTTTCTGTAAGGCTCTCACACCCTGCCTGAAGCAGAGGTTATCTCTGCTTTGGACAGACTGCAACAATTTGCTGATTTACAAGAATTTAGCGACTCTGAAGTGCACCAGGGCTGACTGCAGAGGTCCTGGTAACTCAGATCTGCTGGTATTTGAATTGGCTCCCAGAATCTTGGACACTTTCTAATTACACTGAAAACATATATCATTGCAGAGTGAATTTTCCACCCTTTTCATCATACCCCCGGTATTTTTTTTATTGCTTGAGCTGTGAGCAGTTATGAATAAAGATCAAAACCGCTCATCAAATACTATTGAAAAGACTCCACAGAATCATAGAATGGTAGGGGTGGAAATTTAGCTGTACCTTAAATTACAGAATCACAGAATGGTAGGGGCTGGAAAAGACCTCTGGAGACTGAGTCCAACCCCCTGCCAGAGCAGGGGCACCCAGGCCAGGAACACATCCAGGGGGAGCTTGAAAGTCTCCAGAGGAGGAGACTTCATAACCTCTTTGGGCAGCCTGCTCCAGGGCTCCAGCAGCCTCACACTAAAAAAGTCTCATGTTGAGGTGGAATCTCCTGGGTTCCAGTTTGTGTCCATTGCTCCTTATCCTATCACAGGACACCACTGACAAGAGCCTGGCCCCTTCCTCTTTTGTTCTCAGTAGGTGAAGATTGCAGTGACTCAGATAAAATCCAGACCTTCCATTATACAATGACAAAGAAATGCTGACTTCTTTTTAAGGACACAGAGTTGCTGGAGTGAGTCCAGAGGAAGCCACAAAGATGAGCCAAGGGCTGGAGCAGCTCTGCTGTGAGCACAGGCTGAGGGAGCTGGGGGTGTGCAGCCTGCAGAGGAGAAGGCTCCAGGGGCACCTCAGAGCTGCCTGCCAGAACCTGAAGGGATCCTGCAGGAAGGCTGCAGAGAGACTTCTCCTGAGGGTGTCTGAGACAGGCCAAGGGGGAATGGTTTGAAGCTGAGGCAGAGCAGGGTTAGACTGGAGCTGAGGAAGAAGTTCTTCAGTCCCAGGGTGGTGAGACTCTGGCACAGGCTGCCCAGGGAGGCTGTGGCTGCCTCCTGCCTGAGGGTGTTGAAGGCCAGGCTGGATGAGGCCTTGAACAGCTGAGTCTAGCTGAGAGGTGTCCCTGGGCATGGCAGGAGGTTGGAGCAGAGGAGCTCTGAGGTCCCCTCCAACCTGAGCCATTCTGGGACTCTGTTCCCAGACACAAAAGCTGCCTTCCCAACAGGCAGCTCTGTGGCAGAGCTCTCAGCTAGCTGCAGAAGGGAATCCTCTCAGTGCTGCTGGAGCCTGCAGGCACAGCTCAGACACACGAACTGGAGATGCTGTCCTCCCAAACTGGAGCTGACAGAAATATGCCAGGCAGGAGATCTGGAGATACATTTGTCACAGCCTCTCTTTCTCACACCTCGTTATGCCCTATGATGGCATGAAAAACAAGTTGGAATATCCTCTTTCCTCATGGTGCTGAGAAACCTAATCCAGGCATTGCCCATCCTTTATGGCACCTTAATGTACTGACTTGCTAAATGGATGCACCTTGTCAAAGTGAGATCACAGGCACATGAAGCAATAAATTCAAAGAATCACAGAATTGTCAGGGTTGGAAGGGATCTCAAGGATCATCCAGTTCCAACCCCCCTGCCATGGGCAGGGACACCTCACACCACAGCAGGTTGCTCACAGCCACATCCAGACTGGCCTTAAAAACCTCAAGGGATGAGGCTTCCACCACGACCCTGGGCAACCTGTGCCAGTGTCTCACCACCTTCCTGGTGTAAAACTTCTTCCTAATATCCAATCTGAATCTATCACTCCCTGACACCCTCAGAAATCTCTCCCCAGCTTTCTTGTAGCCCCCTTCAGATACTGGAAGGCCACAAGAAGGTCTCCTCTGAGCCTCCTCCTCTCCAGACTGAACAGCCCCAACTCTCTCAGCCAGTCTCCAATACAAATCAATTCCAACCAATACAAATGAATTCTGTCAAGACCCACAGAAATCACACCCAAGGTCAGCAAGAATCACAGAAACCTTTAGGTTGGAAAAGGCCCTCAAAAGCAGAGAAGATCTACAATCATCATCTTACCCTGTGTGACAAAGGCAGTGCACGGCTCTGTATCATGAGACCAAGCATTTGTTAGTCACTGCCACAAGGTCTACGACAAAGAGCACAACCTAGGGAGCATTTTTACTTCAAATTCAGTTGAGATGAGGGTTTGGCGGGTTAAAAGGATTTTTAAATTAATATGGCCACATTTCAGAAGCTGAGGTTGCCCAGGATTTCAAAGAGATTTTAATTTCCTGCTATCTGAGTTACTTTCCATCAGCACCAGCGTAGAACAAAGAACAAACCTTCACTCCACAGACAACACAAGGGGTTCCTTATGGATTAGGGCCTAATGAAAAACATCCTTTGAATTTCTTTATTATTTAGTAAGAGAGGGGATTATCAGGTAATTAATCCCAGCACCCAAACACTTTCCCAATAAACAAAACCCAAATCTTATTCCAGTATTACTCCAGCATCAATCCCTAGTGAAAATTAGAGATGGGACAGTGCTTTTCCCAAGGAATTTTCAAGCACACAGAAGAAAGCAGCAAAGCTCTGTCCTAAAGAGATGCTGCTGCCAACATCAGCTTCTTCAGTCATGCCCAGTCACAAGGCAAAGGTGAAAGACACAAACAGAACCCCGGCAGGTGCTGTCTGGACATCAGGAAACTGCTCCTGTGAGGGTGGTCCTGCCCTGGCACAGGTTACCCAGAGAAGCTGTGGAGTCTCAGTCCTTGGAGATACTAAAAAGCCATCTGGACATTGTCCTGAACAGCCAGCTCTGGGTGGCCCTGCTTGAGCAGGGGGGAGTTGGTCCGATGACCTCCAGACATTCCTCCCGACCTCAACCATTCAGGTGCCAATGCTTCCTCCCGGGGCGAGCCTGCCACAACCTTTCCGAGTTAACAGAAGGGCACAAGCAGCTCCCCCATGCCCGCGGGCGGAGCTGGCAGCGGTCGCCGGCCGTGCCCGCAGCTATCCGAAAGTGTTTTTGTGCCCAGTGGCATCATCTCCCTGTCATCCACAACAGCAGGTCCTGGCCATGCCCAGTGACATCTCCTTGTCACCCACAGCAGCAGGTCCTGGCCGTGCCCAGTGACATCTCCCTGTCACCCACAGCAGCAGGTCCTGGCCGTGCCCAATGACATCTCCCTGTCACCCACAACAGCAGGTCCTGGCTGTGCCCGGTGACATCTCTCTGTCACCCACAGCAGCAGGTCCTGGCCGTGCCCAGTGACATCTCCTTGTCACCCACGACAGTAGGTCCTGGCCGTGCCCAGTGACGTCTCCCTCTCACCCACAGCAGCGGGTCCCGGCCGTGCCTGCGGCTCTCCGAGAGTGTTTTTGTGCCCGGTGTCATCTCCCTGCCACCCACAACGTCGGGCCCCGCGACCCCCCAGCCCTCTCCGGGAGGGGAGCAGCCACACAGCGACCGTTAATGTTCCTCCCCAGTGAGCCTGGGAGTTCCCCGCTGCCGCGAGCGGATGCCAGGCTCGGTGGTGAGGCCAGGCCCCGCAAGCGCCCTTTGTGTGGCAGCCGGGAGTGCTGCTCCCTCCTCCGTGCCCTTCCTCTGCCCTTCCACGGCCGGCCTACGCCGGCCCCGCTCCCTGCCTCCACCTCGCCACTCACCCCACAGCCGGAGGGACTCGACCCCTGCGGGTGGCTCCTCGGGGCCAGACGGGTTCTGACAGGCAGGCAGAAGGACGAGGCGCCGCTCAGCGGCCCGCCGCAGCCATCTTACCTCCCTCTGCCCTCCTCCCCGTACCGCCCTCCTCCTGTGGGCGGTGGCGACACCGCCCTGAGGGCGGCCCCTCCGCGCGCGGCTCCGGGCCGCTAATGACCCTGCCCGGCAGCAGGAGGCTTAGGCTGAGGGGGCTCAGGCTGGGCAGAGCCGAGGCGGGCTCGGCTCTGCTCCCCTCAGGACGGGCACCCCCAGAGAAGGCTTGGAGCAGAGGGACAGCCTTAGGGTTCGGCCCCAGGCTGCTTGCTGACAGGAGGAGGGGAAAAGGAAGCTTTTGTTGACAAACAAAAGTGTTGACAAACAGAATCGTAGTTCTGAAACTGAAAGCTGCCACTGGCGAGCACCAACACCTGCCACAAACCTGCTCCCAGGCCGCTGCACAGCCCAGCGGCCCTGGCAGCTTCCTAGGAATCACAGGGCTAAAGCAGGGGCTGGGTTGGAAAAGCCCTTTCAAATCAAGTCTAACCCTGCTCTGCCAAGGCTGGGGCTAAACCATGGCCCTCAGCAGCACATCTCTGCAGCTTTGAAACACCTCCAGGGATGGGGAGTCAGCCACCTCCATGGAGGGCCTGTGCCAGGCTTTGAGAACCCTTTCAGTCAGGAAGTTTCTTCTCACCTCCAATCTAAACCACCTCTGGGGCACTTTGAGGCCATCTCCTCTCCTTCTATCACCTGATCCTAGGGCAAAGAGTCCAAACCCCACGTGGCTGCAGCCTCCTCTCAGGAGCTGGAGAGAGCAATGAGGTCTCCCCTCAGCCTTCTCCACACCAAACACCCCCAGCTCCCTCAGCTGCTCCTCCCCAGCCCCCTTCTCTGGACCTGCTCCAGCCCCTCAATGTCCTTTTTGCACTGAGAGGCCCAAAAGTGAACCCAGGATTTGAGGTGTAGCCTCATTTATAGAAAAGCTCTGGAAAACAAATTAAATAAAAACAACTTTGCAGCAGAATACTCCCAACTTCAGTGTAGATGCATGCACTGGAAGCTGAGTAACCCACCACTGAATTAAAATTATTTCATTCACAGGATGTTAGGGGTTGGAAGGGACCTCCGAAGATCATCGAGTCCAACCCCCCTGCCAGAGCAGGACCATAGAATCCAGCACAGCTCACACAGGAATGTATCCAGGTGGGTTTTGAAAGTCTCCAGAGAAGGAGACTCCACAACCTGCAGCCTGCTCCAGTGCTCTGTGACCCTCAGGTTGAAGAAGTTCCTCCTCATGTTGAGGTGGAACCTCTTCTGCTGTAGTTTACATCCAGACAGACAAACAGCAAAGAATTTAGAAAAAACAACTTTTTTTTTTTTTAACTACAGTTTAATCAGATTTAAAGACACAAATTAGAAAAAAAAAATAACCCAAACATTTATAGGCAAGTTAAAAACACCTTTAAAACATAAGAGCAAGGCTGTGCTTCTGCAGCCCTGCCGAGACAAATTAGAAAGGAGTCGTTATTAAAATAGCACAATCACAGTGTAACTAACAGTGGTATTCTCATTTTACCTCACACCAACACTTTACGGATCTGTTGAAAAATAACACTTTTTTAAAAATAGAGATTTTGGAATAATAAAAACGAAATCCACCCACGATGCTTTAGAGTCGGAGCCTGGAAAGGCAAACTGAGGGCTGCTGAAGCTATCCACTCTGAGGGGTTTTTTCCTCACTTTAATGTGGGGAGCTGGAGGGGTTAACTACTTCTGCATTGAGGTAAAACTAGGCCTTTGAAGGGGTAACCAAGGCAGGAAAGAACAAAATCCCATATGCTAAATGTTGGAATGGAAGAACTCCTCACACCACCTCTGAGTAATACTCTGTGTGCCCATCTCGCACTGCTCTGCACTCAATCCATTTGCAATGTTCTCTTCTAGCTGATCTAGGAGGCAGATGAGGTCTGGGAACTGACAGAACAACTACCTAACACCTACCTCAGACACAGAAGGTTCTTCAGAGCAATAGTCAACACCGCTGGAGAAGAGAAGATACAAAGAAAGGATGGGAAGGGAACTGATAGAGACAGAGAAAGTCAAAATATGCATAGGCAAACCCTCCCTCACTTAGGGACAAGAGACTGTTGCACCTTGCTGTACCTACATCCTGCTGCTCTCTCCCTGTCACTGCTCTCTAGGCACCCTGCTTCTGGTTTTGTTTCACCACTTGGCTTTGGAAGCCTAATTCCACTGCAGCACAGACCACAGGCACCTGTTCACAGGACATGTTGTAGTGGAACCTACATGGAAACACAGTGTGGGGTATTTCTGCCCCAGAGAATGACAGGAATCACAGAGTTCTTTTGACTGAAGGCCTCTGAGAGCATCTAGTCCAACACCAACCCCACACCACCATGGTCCCAAGTGCCATGGCCACAGCTTTCTGGAACACCTCCAGGGATGGGGACTCCACCACCTCCCTGGGCAGCCTGTGCCAATCCCTGACCACTCTTGCAGCAAAGTATTTCCTCATCTCCAACCTAACCCTCCCTTGGCACCATTTCAGGCCATTTCCTCTCCTTCTGTCACCTGAGACTAGGGAGAAGAGCTCAGGGAGGGGGCATCCACAAGCTCCCTGGGCAACCTGTTCCAGTGTCTCCCCATAAATCTGAAGCCAAATTTTGTATTCAGAGCCTGCAGCAGAACATCCTCTGAGGGTTGGGTTTGGAGCAGAGTGGAAGCAGCCCTTCCCCTGCCAGTGGAACCAGCAGACTCCATTTGCCTGCAGGAAGCAGAAAGCTCAGCACTGTGAGCCCAGAGCCCAACCACCTTCAGCAGATGTGGGGCACACTGGGGAGCTCAGCAGCAGCCTCGGGTAAATACTGATATGGCCTTTTCAAAGCAGACTTCTGCATACCCTGTGTAACTGCAGTCTGTCAGCTCAGGAGGGTTCCACAAGCTTTAGATGGGAATGAACCTGGATTTAGAAAATTCCAAAACACCTAAAACCAAGACCAGGCCTAAGTCACAGGACACACAACTAACACACAGCAGATGAAGTGGCAAAATTGGCTTTTTACACCTTTGTATACCTAAAGTCAGCAAAATGATCTTTTAAACACTTAACAGGATGAAAATTGGAAGCAAAATGATGTTTTAAATACTTAACACAATGAAAATGGATGCAGTTGATGGTTAGGTTTAGTAAAAAAACATACAAAAAGTTCTTCCCCAAACAGCTTTTTAAAGAAATTAATTATTTTTTTGCCCCCACTCAGCAGCAACTGCTGCAATATTTGCAGTTTTAACCTTGCAGGGTGACCTTTGTGGACAGCCTGAACTTGATGGTGCCTGCAAAAAATCTAAGTTAAGACAGGAAGCATCCAAAATCGAGCAGGAAATTTAAAATCCTCCCAAGTGCTGCTCAGAGAACCTAAAGAAATGCACAAAGCTGATCAGAGAGTGCAATGCTGTGGTGAGGCAGCACAGAGCTGCTGTGTATTTTGTGTAGGTGGAGTTCACATTGGATTAAAATTGTTACTTTCATTTATGGTTTTCTAAGGCTCATCACTTTTCCACAGGAATTGTAGCATTTCCACATTTTCTTTGCAAAATGAGTTCATGGAATGGGTTGGGTTGGAAGGGACCTTCATGACCATCCAGTTCCAACCCCCCTGCCATGAGCAGAAACACCTTCCACCAGCCCAGGTTACTCAGGGCCTCGTTCAGCCTGGCCTTGAACACCTCCAGGGAGGGGGCAGTGTCAAAGATGACTTCAGAATTCAGTCAGAATTACAAAATGGACATGGGAAGGGAATTGCTTCAGGATAAGGGAAATGAAACCCTAAATTCTTCTAACTTGTGCTTCTCAATTTCCTCATTGCTGCAGGCCAACTGCCCAAACTGAGCATGGGAATGGTGACTTGTAAGCAACAGAGACACATCTGCAGGCAAAGATGAGGACACCTCTGACCATGGCTTTGAACAGACTGCCAAGGATCTGTCTGCAAAGCTCCTGAGTGAACAACCCAGGCTGCTCCAATTACTGCTGATGTTAATTTGACAGGAGGTGTGGATCTTATTGAGGTCTCCTCTGCAGCAGAGGACATTTTACCTGGTGTGCATCCTTGTCATGCAAGCACAGCATTTCTTCCTCTCCAGTTGTTATATTTATTTCTATATCTACATATACATCTAGAAATACATCTTATATATATTTTTCTAAGTATATATAAATAAATGTGCATTGGGTTTAGCTGAGCTGCTGTTAGCTCTCTGTGCTTGGATGCCAGGATGCACACCAGGTAGTTTGGCCTCTTTTAATGGCATTGATTTTGCTTAGTAGTAAAATAGAGTCACAGAATGCACTGGGCTGGAAGGTACCTTTAGAGGCCATCTAGTCCCAGCCCCCTGCAGGCAGCCGGGACAAAGTGTCCAAGTTTTCATTGAGAAGTGAATTCTCAAACCTGATTGCAGAATTCAATGAGAAATACAAAATGCCTCAGGATAAGGGAGTCCCATGGGGGAAAACAAAGGAAAAAGAAAATTGTTTTAATAACTAAGACACTGCACTGGTGAAATTCCTACCACGAGGCAGTGTGGAACAGGGAACAGACAAAGAGCTCTTGATAAAGTCTCCTCTCAAAGTTGTGATTTGTTACCAAGAGCAGCACACTGCAATGCTCAGCAATGCTTTGTCATGGGGATATCTTTTAATGTGAAACCTCTTGATGAAATCTTGTCTGTATGGTATCATGGAAAGGGTTGGGTTGGAAGGGACCTTAAAGATTATCCAGTTCCAACTCCCCTGCTAAGGGCAGGGACACCTCCCACTAGCCCAGGTTGCCCAAGGCCTCATCCAGCCTGGTCTTAAACAGCCAGGGATGAGGCACCCAGAACTTGCCCAACTGAAGGAATGGCCAAGGAGCAGAATGTTTCCTGACTAAGAAGGGCAGATCTCTAACTGCAAAATTAACAAAGCCTTCCCAATTAGAATCACAGAATGGTTTGGGTTGGAAAAAGCCTCCAAGATCATCCAGCCACCAACCCAACACCACCATGGTCCCAAGTGCCATGGTCATAGGGTTCTCAAACATCTCCAGGGATAGGGAGTCCACCACCTGCACCAATCCCTGACCACTTTTGCAGCAAAGAAACTGTTCCTCCTCTCCAACCTAACCCTTCCTTCCCTGGCACATTTCAGGACATTAGAACAGTAGTAGGCAGCACTGAAAGCATTCAGTAAATATTTCACATTGATCTTTTCATTAATACAGAGTTATGAAGTTTAGAAAAGGTGAAGCAAGCAAAGAGTTGCTCTGGGGGTACCACATTTACTGCCATTAACTCATGAAGTGCCTGAAGGAATTGTTCACAAGAGGCAGTACCTGCAAAGCACCATGACAGCATGGATGATATGTTGTGTGCACTTGGGGGTGTGCTCAGCAGCAGCACAGAAAACACTTTTGGCTTCGGGAGAGGCCTTAATTAATGAGTGAAAAATACTGAGAACCACCTTTCCTCCATGCCCAAACCATTTCTAGGCAGTTCACCTACCATCATCTTTCTCAGCCAGAGCAACAGTGAATCACTTCCCTCCTTTCCAATCCAGGACCATAAATGAGGGGTGGAAAATCTAAAACCCACCTAAAACAGCAGGGCTGGCTGCTGTTGACTTTGAATGGAGGACAAGAATCATACAAACAGTAAAGCAACAACAAAACCCCAGCTGGACTCAAAGCAGAGTGCTGCCATGAGAACAAAAACCCTCTTTCCACAGGCCCCCAAAAATATGCTTGCATGAAGAGCAGATTTTGTTTCAGGGTACTCTTTATATTCCACAGTGACAATGAAAGGGGAAATTCTAGGCTGCTACACAACTAACTGACTGCCATCACTTCCTTGTGTTGCAGTGAAGAGGTTCAAATACTGAAGGACAAAAGCAATTGCACTGGAGGCACACAGCAGCCACATCCAGTTCTGACTCCCCATCTCCTGCCACTTGTGTCCACCCACACCATGGAGATATCTGAACACATTTTAAACTTCCTCACATAGAAAAATTCTGAGCAAAGCTGTCCCTGTCAGCCCACTCACACTGAACTGAGTCTTCACCACCACAAACCTGCTGGATTTCTGCTTTCACCTTTCACACTGAGGCACACAGACCTCCACATCCTGGGCACGTGTGCCACAACAAGACAAGAGTGCCAAGAACCTGAGCAGCAATAATTAGATGTTGGCCTGGCACCCAGAAGTGCTTGTTTGGGTAGATATGTAGACTGCACCAAGAGGAATTTAAGCTCAAGAGCAACAAACTGCTGAAAGAGTCACCCCTGGTTCAACTCCTCCACCCAGAAGCGTGCAATTCTCATCTGGTGCTTCATGTCAATGTCCCTTGCACAACAGAAAGTGTGAAATGTCTTTCCTGCTGCTGTGTTCCACAAGAATAATCAAAGACAAAGCAACCACTGTGTCCTTACTTCTAAGCAACAGAAAGCCTCTGCCATCTCCAAGAGACAACCACAAGTCCATTTAAGGAGTGGTCCACTTGGGTGAGCAAAGGAAGGGTTTAGAAGTTAGATGATGTTAAAGCTAATACAGCTGTGAGTGAACACCTGCTCATCCAAAGACTCTTCCACTCTCTTTTCATATTCACTTCCCCCTTTCTAACTGTGCAGGGTAATCAGTACTAACCTGGAAAAGGTCTCTTATCTCCTGGATCTTCAGGCAGGGAGACAAAGGCCAGGCACAGAACCATCACAGCAAGGAAACAACTCTGACCTAACTTGGGATCTGGTTCTTCAGAGAGCCATAGAATCCCAGAATGGCTCAGGTTGAAATGGACCTCAGAGCTCATCTGATCCAACCTCTCCACCATGCCCAGGGACACCTCTCAACTAGACTCAGCTGCTCAAGGCCTCATCCAGCCTGGCCTTCAGCACCCCCAGGCAGGAGGCAGCCACAGCCAGAGTCTCACCACCCTCCTACTCAAGAACTTCTTCCTCAGCTCCAGTCTAACCCTGCTCGTCCTCAGCTTCAAACCATTCCCCCTTGTCCTGTCTCTAGACACACCTAAGTAGCACCCCCAAACCTGAGGCCCATCCTTGCACCTCCGGTCCCAAGAACATTCACCCCACCAGTGCCAGGGATCTGAAGAAAAATGTAAGTTCTGAACCATGACAAGATTTTTCTCCTCCATTTGTAGATTAACAATCAACAAGCTGCATTGTTTTTCTCTGTATTTTGTGTCAGCTTTAAAGCTAAAGAAACCCTAAAGTGGATTAAGAGTTTGTGTTTACTTAAAAAAAAGGGTGTATAAACCCACAGAATCTGAACCATTCCCATGTAGCCCTTCAACAGCAGCACTCTGGCAGGGACCATCAGCACCACGACTGCTCTGGAACAGACAGAACCACTGCAGTATTCCTGGGACACACTTTCAGAGCCCAGCAGAAGTCAGCCATTCTGAAGGATTTCTTGCTTGCTTTCATGCTCTTACCCACAACTATTGTGTGAACTCTGCATCTCTAACTGAGAGACAAAAGTTTCTCCTCAAACTCCATGACTTCTTTGGCTAAAGGGCCATCAAGTAGCAGGCATAAAGAAACCCATGGGGAGAACAAGGTCTGACTGCCACAGCACAGGGCAGCTTTGCTGGTTTGTACTGAAAGCATCAGCAGCTGACTACTGGATGCCTGAAAATGCCAAACAGGTATTAAAAAAATCTTTTTTTTTTTTTAAAACAGGTCTATTCTAGACCAAGCACTCCTGGTATTTAAGGTTAAAAACAGCCACCAATTGAAGTCCTGCTGCTTGCACATTTCCTTCTGTGTCCTGTGGCTGCCCTTCCTTCTCTAGCTGCAGAGCCCACTTGGCAGTGCTTTGTTTTTAGGTACTTTAAAGTAAAAACAAGAAACAAACCTAGACTGGAGCTAGGAAGCTCTGGAAAAGGTGAACCTTGAGGTGTTTTGTTTTTAATCTGCTCAGAGGGGCTGTAATTACCTCTTCAAAGAACCCTAACTATAAATTTGGCATCAGGAACATTTACAGTTCTGCAATAGTTGGAGATACTTTTAAGAAAACCCTCCAAATACTGAGATGCTTTATTGCAATTCCCTTTTCAAGACTCCAAAGCCTCCCCATGACTTTGCTCTCCCTATTTTCCATCTTCTTCTTCATAGTGTGAAGTATGTGAAACCAGACTGGAAAGCCCCCCACTCAGAAACACTACTTCAGTAGATCGAGGGTTTAAGGCAAGTCATTCCCTTTCCCTTGGTTAATCCTAGATGGACACCATTTGATTCCACCCCATCAGTGCCCTGGGATGCCCCAAGGTACATTCAGCAAGGGGCACACAGCTCACCCTGTGGACATCCTTTGGGGCTGCTGGCCCCAGGGACATCCGTTGCAAGTCCTGAGTGCCCGTTGAGCTCATGGTAACATCTTCAGGTAAGGCGTGACCCACAGGGACATGGCAGGGGAGGGGTTAATCTGCTTCTGTTGCCAGTCTTGCTAGTGGATGTGATTTTCCTAGGTAATGCATTCTTGTCTTACTAAACATCTTTGCAAACAAATACAAACCCCTTGAAAAGGTGCTAAAAATGGGTTTTGTTCTGAAAACATACAAAATCGATTCGGCCAGAGCCCTTCCCCCGTCACTGCTTCAGTGCTTGATATCTGCAGCTGATTTCTTGGCTCTGCTTGAAGCTATTTTTTGTTGTGGAATAATTGTTCTTTTGCAAAAGGTTTTCTTCTTCTAGTTTTCTGGACCAGGCTGGCTGGAGGTTTTCAGGATTTTTACTTCTTTTTTGAGTTCTTTTCAATGGAAAAACCAACAAGACCAGGATGCTGCCAATGTGAAGGCAGAAATAGCAGGAACTAAAAAACAAACAACAAACACAAATTCAGTCACACTTGACTACTCTACCAGGATGTTTAAGCCTCCTTGCATATTGTACTTAACACTAGTGGTAGGATTGCGAGCTCTAGGTCTTGATGAGCTCAATGGTCTCCTCCAAGCTCAACAGTTCTGATTCTGCTTGGCAGGTAAGACAGGAAGGCATTAATGTGTCCTTTAAGGAAAGTGATAATCACACACACACAGAATAGGAGGGTTGGAAGGGACCTCTGGAGATCATCCAGTCCAACCCCCTGCCAAGGCAGAGTCACCCAGGGCAGGGCACACAGAACACAGCCAGGTGGGGCCGGAATGACTCCAGAGATGGAGACTCCACCACCTCTCTGGGCAGCCTGCTCCAGGCCTCTGTCACCCTTCAATCACAGAAGTTCCTCCTCCTGTTCAGATGAACTCCTGCTGCTCCACTCTCTGCCCCTTACCCCTTGTCCTGTCCCTGGGCACCACTGAACACAGCCTGGTGCCATCTTCCTGACACCCACCCTTGAGGTATTGATCAGCATTGCTCAGATCCCCCTCAGGCTGCTCTGCTGACTAACCAGCCCCAGGGCTAACAGCCTTTCCTCAGCACAGAGATATTCCAGGCCCCTTTGCAGCTCTGTAGCCCTTTGCTGTCCCCTCTCCAGCTGATCCCTGTCCCTCTTGGACTGGGAAGCCCAGAACTGGACACAGTACTTCAGACGTGGCCTCAGCAGAGCAGAGTAAAGGGGAAGAAGAACCTCCCCTGCCCTGCTGGCCACACTCTTGTTGATGCACCCCAGAATGCCCTTGACCTTCTTGGCCCCAGGGGCACATTGCTGGTTCCTGAGCATCCTGATGGCCACCAGGACTGCCAGGTCCTTTCCCCCAGAGCTGCTCTCCAACAGCTCAGCCCCGAGCCTGCACTGATCCTTGGGGCAATCAGAAGCAAAGACTTCCCTCAGCACTGGGTGCAAAGTGGTGTCTGCTTTCAACTTACACCACAGCTTACCTCTGGGAAGTCACTGTCTAGTCCTGCTGTAGAGCAGTTCAAGGTACAGCAACCTCAGAGGCACACTCTGGGTTTGGTTGGTTGCTCCAGGATACATAAGCCTGTGGTTTAGGTTGGAGTAGATGATCCCTGAGGTCCTTCCCCACCTAAGCCATTCCATGATTCCACAGCAAAAAGAGCCTTCCCTGGTTTCCCATGCCCAGCACAGACTCAGTTCCAGTACCAGCACAGGAAGAGTTTGCTCAGCCAACAAATCAACCTCATGATGAGCACTAAAATCATGGCCACAGCAAAGACTTCTGAGGTGAGCCAACTGCTGGGCTGTGCTTACCTGTAAAAGGTGAGAGAGGGCCTGACAGAGAGCAGCACAAAGGGCACCACTGTGTAACTGATGGCTACTTGAGTTGTCACCCACGTGATGATATCATAACATGCCTTGGCTGCAGGGGACTCCACAAAGTAGTGCCTGATGTTGTTTCTGATCTGAAAAAACAGAGAAGAAGTTAGCTTAGGCCTAAACCTCGGGGGCTGTGTCACTGGACAGAGTTTGTTGCACTTCCCCTAAGTTCCCAGGGTGAGTGGAAAGGCTGCAGCTGGGTTCAATGCCTCTCAAAATGCCCAGCAGCTCCCGTGGGGGGCAGGTCAGATTCCCTGCCTTTGAGAACAGTGCACAGGAATGGAAGCATTCAGGACTTTAAGCAGAATTTCAGTAAATGAATCTGCCCCACAGCCAGCTCAGCTCCAGCTCCACACTTGTCTGCATTAGGCAGACATTCTGATCTCTTAAAGCATTCTGAAGATGGAGTGTTGGAGTGCATGAAGGCCAGGATGCTCCTGCTGAAAGCTGCTCCATGGCAAACCATTTTCATATCCTTGCTAATAAAATCCAGTTTAGAACAAGCAGGGTATCAATTAGAATACAGCAAATAGCAACTTTAATGACCTGTTTCAGGAGCCTTAATAAAACCTTCTATCAAGTGGGACTGTTACAAAATTACTCTGTTTTCTACACTGAGTCTTCTTCTCTTCAGCCAGCTCTCTTCAAACCAGGGGTTTGAAAGCATTCAACACCTGCCCAGGCTGGGCTTCAGTTCTGTTGATGTCTGTAATTAGAAAGCATTTCTTCCTTATCTCCAGTCTAAATCTGCCCTCCTCAAGCTTCAATCCATTCCTTTGTGTGGTTTGGTATCACAGTTGCCACCTCCCAGACACTGAGGCAGCCCTCTGGGGAGCTGCACCCCAAAGCACAGTTTAGCCTCTTCTACTTCCAGTCTCTTTGGAACTCTTGGTTCTGAAGAACACAGACTCACAGAATTGTTTGGGTTGGGAAAGACCTTGAAGCTCATCCAGTCCAACCATCCCCCAACTCTGCCAAGGCTGGGGCTACACCATGGCCTTCAGCACCACATCTCTGCCTCTCTGAAACACCTCCAGGGATGGGGATTCAGCCACTTCCCCAGGGACCCAATTGTCTGTGTTTGATAACACATCCAGGGCTAGCTCCTGCTCACTTCATTCTTCATTCTTCTCTTTAAAAACCTTTTTTAACACTTCCTGTCCTTACATTTTGCAGATCCTGCATTCCCCTTGGCCTTGTTTAGTTAAGCTCAAGTAAACCAATTCTAGCCACATACCCTTCATCTTGCCACCTCCCCCTGGGTTTTCTCCTGTGGTCCTAATGGTTTCTCCTTGAAGTTTCACAGAATTTCTTGTGGAAGAATCTACTGGTTTAGGACTTGAAGGGCAACTTTTAAGATTAATCTGGAATTGCCCCTAGTCATTAGCTGACTGTGAAATGTGTAATGATTAAAGGGAGCAAAATGAGTTGAATGCAGGCTTAGGCATGCCAGGAACAGGAAAGTGTGGATTAGAGCTGCCAAGCTTTGCAGTTCAGGTCTAGCAGAGTAAGTTCTACAGCATGCTAATGTACCTCTGAGGTACCTTATCAGCTACTATGAGGTATCTGGCAATGCAGACACTCAAGGTGTTTGGATTTAGCAGCCTGTGGACTGACACAAAAATGAACACAGCTCGTGGGGCAAAGCCAGGACCAAGTACAGCTGCCTGGGCTCACCCTGCTCAGGGTACACCACAGCTTCTGCCTGGGAACTGTCCCTGAGCTTGGCTTTTGCACCAGCCCCTGGCTGATCAGTTCACTGGGATAGAGCCTGGGAAGGAGAAGGGAGCTGTCCCTGTTGCAAAGAAAGGAGGCAGGCAAGGGCTGTACCCACAGCTTTGTGTAGGAAGAGGAGAAGCATCTGGTTTATTGCTGTCAGCAGCACTCCAGAGCTGGAGTGCTACCTTCCCCTAGCTATTGTACCAACAGAAAACTGTTTGCTTCACTTCTCCTTCTGCCTCTTGCAGGAGAGAAGGGCTGCTCTGGGCTGACATTTCATTTGATTTGATTGCTCCTCCTTCCCACTGAGTAACCGAGAAAGCTGCCTCTGCTCTTCTGCAGCCTTCTCAAGCAGGGCTGTGAGAGGTTTCTCAGTGAGTTTGCTGGTTCCACCTCAGATTTGCTGGTTCCACCTATTTCTGAAGAGCAGCTGCAGAAGCTTGCTAATGTGGCTACCCTGGCTGGCCACTTTGGAATAGCAACTGCATGAGAGCTTTTTATCTGCTGGTTGAGGAGGAACATTCTTGAGTTACCATCTTCCTCAGAGTACTGGGCAGAGATGAGGGAGGGGTCAGGCTCTATAAATACCTAGCAGGTTTTAAGCCACTCATCATCAGCGGTGCTTTCATCATCAACAAGATGTTTCCAAATGATCTAACAGCATCCTGTTCAGCATGGCAGAGAGAGACACCAGCAGTTGAAACAGAGGAAGAGCTTCCACAGCAGATATACTGCAGAGATGCTGCAGGCTGGGTGCCCTCTCCCTTGCTCCCACCCATCAGCCCCTCCTTGCAATCAGTCACCCCTCTGCTCTCCTCACTCAGCAAGCAGACCCCACTGCCAGGCTACATCAGCTGCAGCTCTGGACCAGAGAACAGATCCATTGCCTTGTCCAACACTGATGACTGATGAAAGAAGAGAGGTGGTTGGTACTTACAGCTCGTGCTGCCAGGGTCATCAGCACTCCTGTTAGAAATGTTAAATAGTATCCTGGGTACACCCCATGCCAGATGGCAGAGAGGATGAAGGTCTGGATCGTGGGGCTGAAGGTGGCTCTCTCATAGCACACTCTAGCAAGACAAAGAACAGCAGAGCAGCCCCAGTTAGGCTCCACACTGCTGGCAGTCTCACCCCCAGCACACCCTGTGCAGTACTGCAGAGTGCTGCCCTGCCTGCTGACTGACAGAACACTTTAGCTGCTCACAGCTCCCACAGCAACCCCTCAGTGCTAACCTAGGCTCAGTGCCATCACACATGGCACTTAGAACACAGAATGGGTTGGCTTGGAAGGGACCTGAGAGCTCATTCAATTCCACTCCCCTGCCATGGGCAGGGACACCTCCTCCTAGACCAGGTTGCTCAAGGCCTCATCCAACCTGGCCTTGAACTCTTCCAGGCTTGGTGACTGCACAACTTCTCTGGGCAACCTGTTCCAGTGCCTCACACCACCCTCATGGGGAAGAATTTCTTCCTAATGTCTAATCTCAGTTGGGCTTCTTCCAGTTTGAAGCCAGCACCTCTCATCCTGTCACCCACATGCCTTTGTCCAAAGTCCCCCTCCAGCTCTCCTGCACCACTCTGTGCATGCTTGAAGTTTGTCGAGTTTTCACCCTCTACCTCCTGCTCCAGACTGATTCTCCTCTGATGGCAGAAACCTTCCAAACATCTTGAACTAGTTCAGTTCATCAGTTCTAGCTCAGTCTCCAGGACTAAATCCTCAGTGCAGCAACAGCCTCACAAGTTTGAATATAACCATGAAGTCATTGCAGGGAGACCAGCAGTCCAGGAACCTCTACCAGCCTATAGACTAGACAGAGGCCACCCATGAATGTGTTTGAGCAGCTACAGTGGAAGGCACAGAGCACCCCACAACCCCCTGCTGTGGGTCAGATTTTTCATAAAGAGAAAGTAGCTTCTAGGAGAAAGGGAAAAGCAAACAACTCCCTTCAGCTTTGACTGTGGCTGTGTGGGGCCATTAGGTGAGCATGACAAGGGGACTGGAACTAATGACTGCAGGGAGGTGAGGGTTTCAAATACAGCAGAATGCTGAACTCTGCTGTTTGAAAATGGAGACAAGGTCCTACAGCAAGGGAGTCTAGAATGAAGACAGGGAAAAGGAATTCAGGACAGGTAGTTTCTAGAAGGCAACATTAAATGACACAAAGACAAACCATCATGGTATGGAAGAGTGATAGGAAACATGGAAAGGTCCTGACATGGCTTCATCAAGAGGTCTTTAATGATCTGAAAACCAAAAAGCAATAGGAAATATGGAAACAGTTCCACACTGCCATGGAGCCAAACCCCCAGCAGGAGCACCTGTGGACACAAAGCTCCAGGCAGCACACAGGGATGAGCTGTGACTGGAACAGGTCCTTGGCAGCAGTGTGTGAGAAGGAGGAAGACCAGGGGGAGAGGAGAGGGGGCAGGTCAACAACAAGCTAAGGACAGAGGGCAGCAGCACTCACTACTCACATCACTGCTTTACTACAATCTCCTGACAAGGCTGCCAGCACCAAGGGCTACAGTCAGTGTTGAGGAGCAGAATGTGAAGAGGATCTGAGTGAGGGAAGCTCAGAAGTGCACTGATAATTTATTGAATTCCAGCCAAACAGGTGTGGGCAGCTTTATCTTAGCAGGGCTTCAGGACAGGGTACCAAGCACAACCCCCATGGGGTAGGTGCACACAAAACCATCCCAGGACATCTGCCCAAAGAAGAGGGCAGCACTGGCCAGGCTAAACAGCAACCAGGGAATCTCAAAGAGAGCTTTGAGACAGAATTTGTCAGCCTGAAACATACAAAAGCATTAAGAAAATTGTATCAAGCCAGGGAGACATCTCCAGGCAAAATTCTGGTCATCAAATCCCAGTCTGACACTGCCAGAAGCTGCCCCACCAGCAGCATGACTTCTCTGTACCTGTGGGAACATCTCCACTTCTAGAGCTCCTTGGGAGTGGTGACAGAAGTGTGTTTAGAACTGTTTGTTAACCAGAACCCCAGCCACACACCACACCTCTTCTAGCACTGAGCTTAACCCTGCAGGTAGATTTCATTGCCTGCTGGTTAATTGGGTGCCACTAATAAAGCCTGAAGCCATTCATCAATGTTTTTTAGTTACTTCAAGCAAATTTTGCTCTGCAAAACATTCAGGAGCTGATAAAGCTAAATTAGCCACATTTGAGATCTTACCAAGCCAGGTAAGACATGGACCAGAAAACAACTCATCAGGCTTCAACTCCAAGAAGTAAAGACTCAGCTGAAACCCCTCCTGGACCTGCCTATAATTAATCATGTTGGAATGCTTCACCTGACAGCCCTCAGAGCAAACCAAGGAACTGTGGTCACCACAGAGGAAATCCATTTAACTCCAGCTGGGGCAGGTTATCTGGGCCACCATCTGCTGCAGGAGTGGGGAGGTGCAGCAGCTGTTCACCAAGCTCCTGCTTTTGCTCTGCTTCTCTACTTTCATTACCAGCTCAGGAAGCAGACTCAGAAGTATGTTCCTCCACCTTGTCTTCCCTTCTGTTTTGGGAGTGGAAGGTGAGGGGACAAGACTGACATTGTTTGATCAGCAGAAAGAGCACTAGAATCCAAAAGGATCCTGCCAGACTTGAATGATGTCCTGAAATCCAGAACAGAGTCATAGAAGGGTTTGGGTTGCAAAAGCTCTCTAAGGTAGACAGGCTGAGGGAGCTGGGGGTGTTCAGCATGGAGAAAAGAAGGCTCCAGGGGCACCTTAGAGCTGCCTGCCAGGACCTGAAGGGATCCTGCAGGAAGGCTGCAGAGAGACTTTTGCTGAGGGTGTCTGCGACAGGCCAAGGGGGAATGGTTTGAAGCTGAGGCAGAGCAGGGTTAGACTGGAGCTGAGGAAGAAGTTCTTCAGTCCCAGGGTGGTGAGACTCTGGCACAGGCTGCCCAGGGAGGCTGTGGCTGCCTCCTGCCTGGGGGTGCTGAAGGCCAGGCTGGATGAGACCTTGAGCAGCTGAGTCTAGCTGAGAGGTGTCCCTGGGCATGGTGGGGAGGTTGGAGCAGATGAGCTCTGAGGTCCCTTCCAGCCTGAGCCATTCTAGGATTCTAAGATCTTTGAGTCCAATCATTGGCCTAACACCACCATGGTCATTAACTCATGTCCCAAAGCGCCACAACTACACATTTCTTCAACACCTCCAGGGATGGTGACTCCACTAAGAAGATGAAATGATTTGAGCTCTAGGCCAGTGGTTGGAGGTGATGATCTCAAAGGCCTCTTCCAACCTCAACAGTTCTATAGTCCAAAACAGAGAACATCAAATAAGAAGTGGAAGACAAACCATTCCTGTAGCTCTCCTGAAAGCCTGAGGCTGAGCATGACTATGAATCAACAACATGAAACATTGAGCATCAGCTGAGCATGAATCAACAGGGGAAGGCTGCTGCAGAGAGACAGAAAGTGATACCTGAGGGGAACCAAGGTCAGGAACCCACTCAAGTCACTCAACTCTGCCTCTAACAAGCCAGGGAAAAGCCTTGGAGGTCTTAGCTGAGTACTACACCCACTGCAAGGAGACTGCAAGGTTGGAGAGGTGCCAGAAGAGAGCAAGAACCACAGAGGTGTTGCAAACATGACCAAAGACAATGGAATGAGCTGGTTTCTGTTTTCTAGCGGGGGAGGGGAAGAGAATGAGCAGGGGGAGGAGGACCACAAGAGCTTCCCCAGGCAGGAAGCACTGCAGTGAGAGATGCTGCTGGGAGCCACCACTGGCTAAGTGTCTGCTCTAACCTGCGTGCTTGGATCAACAGTTCCTAGAAACTGCTGCATTTTGGGATCCACAACTAATGTTTCCTGAACTTCTTTACAGTCTGCATATCCTCTCACTCTGTTCCCACAAGGAGGTGGTTTGAACTCACTGCCAGGGTCCTCTAAATCTGAGGGTTCAGTTTAGAGTATCAGAAGAGAAGAAATTTTGATGTCTGGTGAGGTAACTGGCTAAGACTTGAGGGACTTGTATAAAAGGGAAGCAAGTGAGGTGTGAAAGGTGATGCAGCAGCTCATCCTCTGCTGCAGCTGCTGGAGCACTGCAGCTGGCCAAAGGCTGAGACCAGATTTTCTGTAGCACCAGGCATGGGCCATGCACCTGACCACTGAACAACCTTTTGCTTGCATCAGAACTGCAAGAAAACAGAGAATGGGTTGGGTTGGAAAAGACCTTTAAGATTGATTCCAACCATCATCTTAGTCTACCAAGGCAGGGGCCAACCCTCAGCCTATATCCTTGCCTCTTTGGAACACCTCCAGGGATTCAGCCCACTAAGAGAGAAGCCCTAAGTTCACAGAATCACAGAATGCATCAGGTTGGAAGGGAGCCTCCAAGGTCATCTTGTCCAAACCCCCTGCAGTCAGCAGAGACATCCCCAACTACACCACGTAGCTCAGAGCCCCATCAAGCCTGACCTTGAATGGCTCCAGGGATGGAGCCTCCACCACACCTCTGGACAACTTGCTCCAGTGTTCCACCACCCTCATTGTGCAGAACTTCCTCCTCATGTCCAACCTAAATCTGTTCTGCTCCAGTTTAAACCACTGCCCCTGTGGTGTCACCAGTATGAAAAGCCAGAGGCTTGAACTCAAGTATCACAAGGAGCATGTCCCATGCAGTTGCTAACAACTGATGCTGTGTGGGGTTGTGCTTTAAATGTTAAACTCTCTTCAAAGAAACATAGATCTAAGAAACTTGCAGTGCAAGAGCAGCTTGTATTGAAGACATCAATACCTTTTAAGCCAAAGAGCTGTTTGGATATTCCAGTTATCAAGGAACATCTTGAAGCTTGTGGAAAACTGTGAAGGAAAAATAACAAAACAAAACAAAAACCCACAAACTAATTATTTCTGTAATTGCAAAGTGTTACAAAAGATCTCAAAATTCAGGTATGGAAATTATTAAACCCCCACAGCTTTTGTGATGACTTCAGGAAGGTATTGAAGTAAAGGTAATTATTGGTAAATACTCAACTCCTCCTAACCACAAAGTACTGCTCAGCTGCTCCCAGCCACAAAGTGTTTTGGATGTCAGCTGGCAGGCAGAAGATACTCAACCCAGGCTTTATTTCCCATCCTCTTCCAAGGGTGTGAACATTCTCTGTTTGGGAACACAGTCTTCAGGAACAGAATGTGTAGAAAGCCTTTAAGTCACAAGCAGCAAGCTGAGCAAGAGTCACAAACCAACCTCTATCTGCTGGATCCTCAGGTTTGAGACAAGGTCCCAGCGTGCAGCTCCGGTTTTGTCGTAGCCTCTGAAGCCAAACCCTGCTGCATTATTAATTGCATCTGCTGCAGGGAAACAAGAGCACAGACAGCAGCTGTGAGCTGCAGAGCAAACTGCATTGCACACAGCAGCTTGATCAGAGTTTTTGTCAGGTTTTAAAGGCTGCACATTGATCATCTTTAAACACTGAGAGTAACTGTTGGACCTGGAACAACAGAGAACCACCCATGGGACATGGTGGTGTTCAGTCCAAACACCTGGGCAAAAGCAGCAGAAGGAAAGGCAGCAGGACCCACCTCACACTACAGATCTTCTCTCTTCCCTGCCACCTACTCAGACCTCACTGGAGCAATCTGACAGAAGACCAAACTCGCAGATTCACAGGATAGGTTGGGTTGGAATGAACCTCAAAGCTCATCCAGTTCCAACCCCCTGCCATGGGCAGGGACACCTCCCACCAGCACAGGTTGCTCCAGGCCTCATCCAGCCTGGCCTTGAACACCTCCAGGGAGGGGGCATCCATAGCCTCCCTAGGCAACCTTGTCCAGTGTCTCCCCACCCTCACTGTCTAGAATTTCTTCCTCATCTGCAGTCCAAGCAAGCAGAGCAAGTTCTCATTCTGTTCACCATCATTTTAGTGACCATTCAGTTGAAGGAATTAATGAAGAGTTCTTTCTTTCCTTAGGTGTCAAGAGCAGCAATGCACAGCACAGAAGCACCACACCCAGAGAAGCTGCTGAGGGATCTCACATTTTCCTCATACCATTAGAGGTTTAAATGAGGCAAAGGCAAGGACAGAAGTCAAAGAAAGCTTTTAGCAAACTAAAAGCTGAGTTGGTATCATTTATCTCCATCAGTGCTTCACCAAAGGGATGCTGGCTCTGCCCTGCCAGCAAGTGTGCAAGGAGAGCCTCATCTGAAGCATTCCAGGGAAAAAATCCCATGAAGATTATTGCTTTGTCAGCTGTCTCCTGCTCTCCACAGATGATGGTACTGGTGCACAAGAGCACAATATTCCAAATCCTTTCAGTTCCCAACAAGCCCCAGAGTTGCCATTCCCCAGCCCAGCTGAAAGGCCTTCATTCACTGACAGGAAGGGAGCCAGCAGCTGTGAGTGAGTCACTCTGCTCTGACACACTCCAGCCCTCTGCAGGCCTTTGTTCCCCACAGATTCTCTTCCAAAGAGTTGTGACACAAACACACAAACCTGGAGAGGAGGAGGAAGCTGATGAACTCAGCTTTAGGAGCCACTCTCAAGATGGCAGCTTCCATAAATCCAGCACTTTGGGGGAAAAAATCCACATGGGAGCAGCAACAGCATCAAGTGAAAAGCAAAACGTTCTTTAAGCTGCACCATGCATCCCATGGCCGAAATCAGTGACCATGCTGATACCTGCTGGGCATTAGAACCTTCACAGATTGCACTGGGTTGGAAGGGATCCTCCAAGGGCATCTAGTCCAACCCCCCTGCAGGCAGCAGGGACACCTTCAGCTAGAGCAGGCTGCCCACGGACACATCCAGTCTGATCTTGAATGTCTCCAGGAATGGGGGCTCAACCACAGCCCTGGGCAGCCTGTGCCAGGGTTTCACCACTCTTTTGGGAAATGAAGACTAAACCTGAAGTGCATCAAATTCCTAAACTGCTGCTGCAAATCCAGGGAGACTCTGGAACAGGTTGCCCAGGGAGGCTGTGGATGCCTCCTCCCTGGAGGTGTTCAAGGCCAGGCTGGATGAGGCCTTGAGCAAGCTGGGCTGGTGGGAGGTGTCCCTGCCCAGGGCAGGGGGTTGGAACTGGATGAGCTTTGAGGTCCCTTCCAAGCCACCCACTCTGTGAATCTTGTTGACAGCACTGTGCTGAGCTTGCTGGTAGGTTTGGTTTCTCAACAAGAGACACCATTCATGTTTTACAAACACCTCAGAGCAGTCCTGACTTGGAGGCTTCCACTGGGCACTGTCCCTCTGTACTGCACCCCCAGCCTGCAGCACCCCCACTCAAGCTCCAGGCACACACTGCCTTCTGGCTTTGATGGATGCACTTACCTAAGGTCCATGCAAAGTAATACTTGGGTCTGGCAGCCACGAGAGACAGGTACAGGTAGAAAAACCTTACAGGCCATGAAGCTGTAGCTCTGAAGTGCTCATCAATGTTGTACTCCACAGGCAAGGCTTGGGTAATGGTCATGTGGAAGAGCAAGGACAGGCCACAGATCAAGAGCTTCTGTGCCACAGCTATCTGAAGAGTCACAGATGGGAGACTTGGTGAGCTTCAGTTCATGTCAGGCAGCTCAAAATAAAGGCAAGTCAGAGCCTTCCTTCCCTGGACAGTGTAAGTGTAAGTCAGGAGTACACACTGCTCCTCTAAACCAGCCAGCAACAGGCCATGGAGGCTCAGGGAACAGCATGGGCTGGATCAAGTCATGGCAGACACAGCTAAACTGAACTTAACTAAAGAGTGCCTCTAAAAACCCTTCAATAATGGAAGCACCTTCTAGAACCACAGAATCCTTTAGGGAGCACCTTCTGGAACCACAGAATCCCTTGGGGAGCACCTTCTGGAACCACAGAACCCTTCCAGACCACCAAGTTTTGCAGCTCCTTTTTTCTCTCATTTCAGTGTCAAACTGCTGAAGGCAGCTGAGCTGCTAAGCCACTGTAACAAAGTGGATCTAGGACAAAATGAGCACAATGACTGCAGACATTGAAGCAATGGCAAAGCCTGAGTTCATTTTTGGTGATCTTTGGCATGCTGCAGGTGTTCCCTCGAAGGTCATCTTGTCCAACCCCCCTGCAGTGAGCAGGGACACTTTCAACAAGAACAGGTTGATCACAGAATTGTCAGGGTTGGAAGGGACCTCAAGGATCATCCAGTTCCAACCCCCTGCTATGGGGAGGGACACCTCACACTAGAGCAGAGCCCCAGTCAACCCAGCACTGAACGCTTCCAGGGAGGGGGCATCCACAACTCCTCTGGACAGCCTGTGCCAGTGTCTCACCACCCTCACAGTGAAGATTTTCTCTCTAATACCTAATGCAAATCTCCCCTGGCTCACTTTAAAGCTGCTGTTCCTTGTCCCATCACCACACTCACACAGAGCATCTTCTACAGGTCACAGAATCACTGAAGCAACCAGGTTGGAAGAGACCTCTAAGATCATCAAGTCCAACTGATCACCCAACCCCAACTAATCAACCAGACCATGACACTAAGTGCCTCATCCAGGCTCTTCTTAAACACCTCCAGGGATGGTGACTCCACCACCTCCCTGGGCAGCACATTCCAATGGCCAATCTCTCTTTCTGGAAAGAACCTCTTTCTAGGACCAAGCCTAAACTTCTTCCTGCACAGCTTGAGACTGTGTCCTCTTGTTCTGGTGCTGGTTGCCTGGGAGAAGAGACCAAACCCCTCCTGGCTACAACCTCCCTTCAGCAATAAGGTCTGCCCTGAGCCTCCTGTTCTCCAGGCTAAACACCCCCAGCTCCCTCAGCCTCTCCTCACTGGGCTGTGCTCCAGACCCCTCCCCAGCTTCGTTGCCCTTCTCTGGACACATTCCAGCATCTCAACATCTTTTTTGAACTGAGGAGCCCAGAACTGGACACAGCACTCAAGGTGTGGCCTGACCAGTGCTGAGCACAGGGCAGGATGACTTCCCTGCTCCTGCTGGCCACACTATTGCTGATGCAGGCCAGGATGCCATTGGCCTTCTTGGTCACCTGGACACACTTCTGGCTCCTGTTCAGCTGCTGTCAACCAGCACCCCCAGGTCCCTCTCTGCCTGGCTGCTCTCCAGCTGCTCTGTCCTCAGCCTGTAGCTGCATGGGGTGGTTGTGGCCAGTGTGTAGAACCCAGCACTCAGATTTGTTAAACCTCCTCCCACTGGGCTCTGCCTATCGTTGCCTGGCTCAGCCCCGGGCAGGGCCGGTCCAGCCTGGGAGGGAGCCGCCCTGGGCACGGCCTCCAGCCAGAGCTCTGCAGTTAGGCCTGGAAGTGAAGGGTGCAGAGCAAGCTCCCCATGCAAGGAGAGTCAGGCTGAGCAGGGCAGGGAGGTGCAGCTTACATTTGGAGAGGGCTCTGTTTGTTCGTACTTTGTGTCCTCCTTCCCGTTGGCTTCCGGCTGGAGCAGCTGGTATGATCTGCCTTCAATGAAAGCAATATAGTCTTTGTAAGAGCATAAGGGGCCTGCCAGGATCCCCAGGAAGTTACAGGTGTAACTGAAATACTCCAGTGGGCTTGGCATGCGTCTGCAATGCAAAGACAAGCAACCGTGAGATGGAACTGAGCAGCTCTGCCCCGCACCCCCCCGGCAGGACTGCTCCCCACCAGCACTGCCAACGCCTGCAGCACAGCCCCTCGGGGCCTGCTGGGACACAGCCCACCACACTCTGCACCAGGGAGCTCTGTCCCATCCAAGCTGAGCCTGAGGGGCTCCAGAAGATCTGGGGAGGGACTTTGGACAAGGGCTGGGAGTGACACGGCAAGGGGCAATGGCTTTGAGCTGGGAGAGGGGAGATTGAGACTGGAGATGAGGAAGAAATTCTGGGCAGTGAGGCTGGGGAGACACTGGAACAAGTTGCCCAGGGAGGCTGTGGATGTCCCCTCCCTGGAGGTGTTCAAGGCCAGGCTGGATGAGGCCTTGAGCAACCTGTGCTGGTGGGAGGTGTCCCTGCCCATGGCAGGGGGTTGAAACTGGATGAGAGCTTTGAGGTCCTTTCCAACCCAACCTATTCTCTGATTCTTTGATTTCCAGACAGATCTCCTGAACTCTGGTCACAGAATGGTAGGGGCTGGAAGAGACTTCCGAAGATTGAGTCCAGTCCCCTGCCAGAGGAGGGGCACCCACGGCAGGTCACACAGGAACTCTTCCAGGTGGGGCCTGAAAGCCCCAAGAGAAGGAGACTCCACAACCTCTCTGGGCAGCCTGCTCCAGGGCTCCAGCAGCCTCACACCAGGGAAGTTTCTCCTCATGCTGAGGTGGAACCTCCTGGGTTCCAGTTTGTGTCCATTGCCCCTTGTCCTGTCACAGGATACCACTGAACAGAGCCTGGCCCCTTCCTGGTGACTCTCTCCTTGCCTCAAGTCATGGTTTTTGACTGAGGTTGAGCTGGGGAAGGGGAAGGAAGAGGGTATCTCTGAGTGCTTGTTCAACCATTTGTGTTTTTTTTTTTTTCCCCTCCAGAAGTGAAGCACTCCCCAAGGGTTTGTGCTAAGTGGCAATAATTCCCATGAAGGAGACTTGTGTGAGTCAGGACTGGTTTGGGCAGCACAAGCTGCTGTTCTCATGTCTCCTGAGTAAAGAAGGCAGAAAAAGCCAGGTGAAAGCTGAGCCAGAATTAACCTGGCACCTTTCTGCATGCACTCAGTGGTCACAAGCCTGCCTGATGTGCCATTCATTAGTCTGGACTGCTTAGAACTTGGAATGTTCTCCTTAATAAGCATAAATCCTGCTTCTAGTGATGCTGTGTAGGAGAAGAGAGGTCTGAACTAAGCTATAACCAGGAAAAGCACAGATCTGCTTTGCAGGAGTTGAATTCCCTATCTTCAGTGGCAATTCTAGCAACTCCACAGAGCACTAATGAAGGCCAAAAGCCTCTCTCCCCCCCCAAAACTTAGCCTCAGAGATGTCCAAAAGCCTACCTTACAGCCAAGCACCTCTGTGAGGGAGTCAAATCTTCATTTTTCCGACACATTCCTAGGGAAGGGGACAGGAAAAAGGAAAAATCAAGAGAAGTGTCACCCTCCCACACTGAGTAGTGGTTTCTTTACTCAGCAGAGCAGGCCTCATGCTGCAAGGTCATTTTTGATGTCCTCTAAGTCATTTCAGAGATATTCTGTCCTCACACTCTGTTTTGGATGGGGCTTTGAGCATCCTGGGCTGGGGGAAGGTGTCCCTGCCCACAGCAGGGCATTGGAACCAGGTGGCCTTTAAGATCCCTTTCACCCCAACCCATTCTATGAGTCTATGATTTCTTGGTCCTTCTATCAGCAAGCCTCAGGAGAATCAGCTGAGCCACAATCCCATGTTTTGTCCCAACACACAAGCTGGGCTGAAGCAGCCTCACTGACTCTTGCCTCTCTTTCCTGAGGCTTCTTTCACAGGGAACATTAAAGACAGTGGAGAGCAAATCTTACCATCATGAATCTCAAATGCCAGACTGGTGATCTTCTGGGTAATGATCATCATTGGGCTGGGACAAAAAACAAGAAAGAAAAAGAAGAAAGAGTCATTTAGAAGAAAGCTCAGGAGTTTCTATCACATGTAAAGAGCAGAGAAAGTTCAGACTCATCTGAATAAATGTATCTCAGGTTATCTTTATTTCAAAGCCCACAACAGTTGCAGCCCTCAAAATGCAATCACTTTTTCTACCACACCCTCAGTGCCCATGACCCTGGTGCCAAGCCCTGAGTAGCTTTTTAAGGGTCAGCAAGGAGGAACAGGCTGGGAAATCCCTGGTATGTCCCTCCAGCATCTGAGCTGCAGACCTGCCTGGTGCTGGCAGAGATCCCCAGGGGACTCTGAACAGAAGAGATTTGCCTTCTGGAGCTGGACACCAAGCAGCACTGATGGTGCCTGGGGGCAGGCTAGAGCCCAGGAGGAGCTCAGTCAGACCCTGGACTGATCCTGGCTGATAGACCTCTCAATGCCACCCCAGCAGACCCTGGCATTCTTTCCTTCTCAAGCAGCTATTCCACCATCTTCAGAGATTTGGCTGAGGAGCAACAATCCAGAGATGAAGAGAGGAAGAGTCCTTCCTGGAACAGCAGGGCAGGATTTTAACAATCCCTTTTAGGTGCTGCTGGCAGAAAGGCAAAGGAGCTGCTGGAAGCTTTCTGGCAGCTGGGATCTGCTAATACTGAAGCCAGGACAGTCAACTGCACCTCCAGCAGGAGGCCTGCTCAGCTTCCTCTGCTGCAAGCACACTGACACGTTCCCTCAGGCTTTCTGCAATCCTCTGGGCTTGGACACCTCAGGTGGGCATGGCCTGCCAGGAGGAATGGCTGGGTGCAGGCATTCAGAACTCTGTTGGTGCTAACCACCACATGAATCCACGCCAACATCTTTAGAAGAACTTGCTGGGGGGGGGTTCAACAGCTGGTTAGTCAACTTGAGTTATTTTCTTGAGCTTACTTCTTCCCCTGGAACTCCACAAGTTGCTCAGGGAGATGGTGGAGTCCCCATGCCTGGAGGTGTTCCAGAAAGGTATGTCCATGGCACTGGTGGCCATGGTGGGGTTGGGTTGCTGGTTGGACTTGACCTTAGAGATCTTTTCCAACCTTACTGATGATATAAAACCCTTTGGCTCCAGCCTAGAAGTTGAGTTTCTGGCCTGTTTGCCTGTGGGCAGTGATGGGTGAGAAGCAGCAAGGCTAAGGAGCAAGGCTCCACTGCACCACACAGGCCACACTGGAGCACAAAGCCTGCTGCCAGTCACAGCACTCCTGAATTTCCTGCATTTTTTAGAGCAGACTAACAAACATCCTGCACCTCTGCACTCCAGAACACCTGCAGGGGCAATGGTTTAAACTGGAGCTGGGCAGGGTTAGGTTGGACATCAGGAGGAAGTTCTGCACAGTGAGGGTGGGGAGACCCTGGCACAGGCTGCCCAGGGAGGTGCTTGAGGCCTCATCCCTGCAGACATTCAAGGCCAAACCTGGTGGAGCTCTGAGCAACCTGCTCTAGCTGGAGGTGTTCCTGCTGCCTGCAGGGGGGTTGGACAAGATGCCCTTGGAGGGTCCCTTCCAACCCAATGCATCACAACAAAAGCACCATCCCAGGAGCACAACTGAGCTGTGGCTGCTGGGTCTGCAGCACCAGGAAGAATCACCAGCAGGGTTTCTTTAGACCACCAGAAGGTCTTTAGGCCTTGCCTTTTTAGTTCTCTTTTAGAGTCACAGAACTGGTGAGGCCAGAAGAGACCTTGCTCCTCTCCAGCTCCAGTCAGATGCAGGTTTAAGTCCATTATAAAAAACAGGAACACTTTAAGGCACAACTTTCATCTCCAAGGGCTCTGTGACCACTCCACCATCCAGGTGCCTCTCCCCTTAGCTTTCTCCTTCTGGAGCACCTAACATCAAACCAAAAGGAAGAAGCTGAAAGTGAAATCCCACCCAAAGTTCCTGTTTTCCTCACAAGGTGCTATCAGGCTGTGCCAGGCAGGGACACCAGGTAAAAAGAAAAGTTAAAAAGAAAGAAATCCCAGACCCCAAACCTGTGCTTCAGCCAGGAACAAGAGGCAGCAGACCAGGCTTCTGTGGTGCCACCAGACCCAAGTGTCCCCAGGTTGTCAGTTTGCAGGGAGGAAGCAGAGGGACAGATGGATTTGTGTGTGTCCATCCCCATGCACACACTCAGTCTTCCCCCAAAGTCTAAAAGGTTGACTTGGAAGCCCCCCCAGCAGTGAGAGCCCCACAGGCCTCAGGGGGACAGGCTGGGAAGCTGCCTGGCTCCTTACCCTGAGAAGTCAGCAGAATACTGTCCATAGTCAAAGATATAGACTCTGGTAATTTGGCACACTGTGAGGTATCCCAAAGCAAAAACAAAGCAATACCTGGAAGGGAAAAGGAAACAACCATGAATGTTAAACCCAGCACCAGTTCTCCACTGCTTACCTTCTAAACAGCTTATTCACCAATTATTTGTAATTAATAGTCCATCACTAATTACACCTTCCTTCTGACCAGGTTGGTTGAATGCTATGCAAGCACAAATGATTCATCTTAACAGCATCCTGAGCTAACTGACAAATTCTGTTGCCATTCACCAACATAAATATTTAAAGCCCAGGACTTTGAATGCCAAACACCACTGTAAAAGCTGCAAGTCCTGCAACGTCCTCCCCAGGAGCCAGCAGTGCCCTCCTGCAGCCCAGCAGGCAGCTGTGTGGCCATGGCAGAGGTGTTGGAGCAGATGAGCTCTGAGGTCCGTTCCAACCCAACTCATTCTGTGAGTCTATGAAAACACAGCAAAACCAGAATGGTGACCTTGGCAAAGGGACACTCTGCAGATGCTGTAACAACTTCTGCTACTTCAGGCTCTCCCTGTGCAGTGGAAGGACAACAGCCTCATGAGCAGCTGTGATAGAAAAGGGTTAAACACACGAAGCAGGGCAGGGCACTGCCACCACCTGCTGGGCATGGACTGTGGGTTTAGCCTGGGAGCCAAGGGTTGATGTGTAGTCAGGATCCTCTCCTTCCCCAGTGGTAGGGAGTGAGATTGTTTTGGTGAGTATCTGATTATTCCCTGGGCTCCTGATTTGATCTTTAGGAAAGGTGACAGAACAGCCTCAGAGTTTTCCCAGCCCCTGCCCTGCAAGCTGCTGCTTGGCTTTTGTTTGTTTATTTTTCCTACTGCTTGTGGCAACATAAAAACAGTCAAAAACTCCACTTGTTCTCAAAGTACAGCTGCATTAACGGTTTCAGTCTAATGAACAGCATGAAGCTTTCCCTGGTGGCACAGAAATGCTGCTCTAGGTAGCAAGAACCTACCAGTACTTGTCTGCAAAATGCCAGGGAGGAAATAGGCATCAAGTGAGAAGGTCCAGAGTGCACCAGCAACCCTCAGCCCTTGCAGGCACTGGCAGGAAGCTCTAAGGTCTCCCTGGAGCCTTCTCTTCTCCAGCCCCAACTCTCCCAGCTTGTCCCACAGGGGAGGTTCTCCAGCCCTCTGAGCATCTTCACAGCCTCCTCTGGACCTGCTCTAACAGTTCCATGCCCTGGTGCTGGGGGCACCAGAGCTGGATGCAGTGCTGCAGGTGGGGCCTCACCAGAGCAGAAGGGCAGAATCACCCCAGCCCATGGTTGCCTTCTGGGCTGCCAGCAACCATGGTAGTCTTCCATCATTTCCTTCTCCCAGCATTCAAACACTTCTCCCACTGGCTGAGGAACTGGCAGTGTCCTCACCCTGCCGGTTTGCTCTGTGTTGGACAAGTCTGGATCTGCTCAGAGCCAGCAGCCATTCTTTCTGGGAGCTGTTTTGCTCCTCACACACAGAGTGTCCAGGCAAATGAACTTCTCACTCCCAGCTCTGTTGCAACCCGTGAACAACATCATCTGCTGCTGGCAGGGCTGCCTGCAAGCTGCAGGTTGTGTACAAGGAAGGTGTCTGCAATCATTCTGCCAGCAGAAAGCTTCCTCTCTGGCCATTCTCATTACTGAAATGCCTTTATCTGCAGGCAACACAAAAGCCACAAGAGAATTCTGAAGAGGCATTGAGGAATGTGCAACCTGAGCTACACAAAAGGAGATGGAGATGAGGGGATTGTCTTGATTCCCACTTCTATGGCTGGTACTAGTCTGAGATAATAAATATGCTAGCATTTCTTTTTAATCATAATTTTAGCCATTATGCAGAGAAAAACTCTCTATTCAGACTTGTAAAAGCCAACTATGATTACGTAGAAGTTTGTTAAACTTAGCCAACAGTGCAAAAAAAGTAATTTCCCTCAAATAGCTTTGTTCAGAGGAAAAACTACACATGGGATGCATAGAGAGGATGTTATTGGCATGGCAGAGGTCTCACTGCACATCAGACACTTCACCGTAACCCTGCTCAGCACCCAGCACAAGAGGGCAGAACAAGCAAGGAGCAGAACTGACCTCCAGCAGCCTGGGAGACCCACCACAAACTGCTGCATGAGGCCAAACAGAGGGCTGAGCCCAAGAGCCCCAGGTGGGAGTGCTCCATCCTGGCACTCTCTCAAACTAATGCCACTGATATTTTCCCCACCAAGTAAGGAGCCCTTCAGAGAATATTTGCAAAAGCAGGGAGAGCAGCTGAGAGGACTTTGCCCCTCTGCTCTGCTGAGACCCCACCTGGAGTACTGTGTCCAGTTCTGGTGCTCCCAGCATAAGAAAGACATGGAATGCTGCAGAGTTCAGCCTGGACAAGACTCCAGGGGGACTGCAGAGCAGCCTTCCAGTAGCTGCAGGGGCTGCAGGAGAGCTGGGGAGGGACTTCTGACAAGGGCTGGGAGTGACATGGCAAGGGGCAATGGCTTTGAGCTGGGAGAGGGGAGACTGAGACTGGAGATGAGGAAGAAATTCTGGGCAGTGAGGCTGGGGAGACACTGGAACAGGTTGCCCAGGGAGGCTATGGATGTCCCTGCCCTGGAGGTGTTCAGGGCCTGAGCAACCTGGGCTGGTGGGAGGTTGGAACTGGATGAGCTTTAAGGAACCTTCCAAGCCAACCCATTCTGTGACTGTGATTCTATGGAATTGTTCTAAAAGCACCAAGGTTTACCAGTCCCAGTGTGTGACTGCAGCAGGACAAGCATTCCCTTCCTACACCAACTTGGACATCCCTGCAGCGGGGATTTCATGAGGAGATTCTCTCATGCTGCAAGAGCCACAGGGACATCTCAGACTGCTCTTGGTGCTCTGGCTACAAATCTGTTTACTCCCAAACACATTTTCTGCTCTAGCTACAAAGCTCTTCACTCCCAAGCACCCATTTTCAAGTTACATAAGCCTGTAACTATCAGCACTAATAAACACATCAGCTCCACCTCGGGCAGAGGGGACCACAAGGGAAGGAAAATGACCTCTCTGTTAAACAGGTCTAATATTTATAATGAAAGTGGGAAGGAGAGGAAGGGGCTGGGGAGGGAGGGAAGGAGAAGAGAGGAAAGGCCTGGGGAGGGAGGGAGGGAAGGAAAGGAGAGGAAAGGGCTGGGCATGGAGGGGAAGAGAGGAGAGGAAGGGGTTGGGGAGAGAGGGAAAGAGAAGAAGGGCGGAAGGAGCTGGGGAGGGAGGAAAGGACTGGGAAGGGAGGGAAAGAGAGAAAAGAAGTCCACAGGAGGGTATACTTCAACCATATGCTCCAGCAGCCACTATGATTTGCTGTGGGCAAATACCATTGAAGAGATCTCCACATGTGCATGCCCCAAACCAGCTGGCCAAAGAAGGACAGGAGTTATGCAAAGCAGCTTGAGCTTGAGTGTCTGGATTCCCCCCACAGCCTCACAGAAAGCTTTCCAGGAGCATTACAAAGGCTTCTCAATGTGGAGAGAGGCACAACACACAGCTGAACCAAAGCAGCACCCACACACGTTACCACCTCCTGCCCTCTGCTCAGTGTGTCCTGGGCAGGAGGGGTCCTGCTGCCAGCCAGCTCCACTAGTTCTGACCAGGGGTGGATTTTGCTCACCCCAGGCCCTCAGAAGCTCTGCTTGAGTGAGGGGGGTTGGACCAGATGACCTCCAGAGGTATCTTCCAACCTCAACTATTCTGTGATTTTTGATGCCTATCAGATTGAGTTGTGGGTTGCTGACATTTGGACCAGAAAAAGTCTTCTACTAACTTCCTGTTATTCAGTGATGCCTGGAGAGCAGCCCTTTGCCTCTAGCAAACAATCAGAGAAGCCTAGCAGGGGTTGGGGTGGAGGGACCTTAAAGATTATTGAGTCCCCTGGCATGGGCAGGGACACTTCCCACTAGAACAGGTTGCTGCTTAAGAGGGAGGGGGGAAAAGAAAGGAGAGGAGAGAGAGGGACGACACAAAAGAGGAGAGAGAGGGACGACACAAAAGAGGAGAGAGAGGGACGACACAAAAGAGGAGAGAGAGGGACGACACAAAAGAGGAGAGAGAGGGACGACACAAAAGAGGAGAGAGAGGGACGACACAAAAGAGGAGAGAGAGGGACGACACAAAAGAGGAGAGAGAGGGACGACACAAAAGAGGAGAGAGAGGGACGACACAAAAGAGGAGAGAGAGGGACGACACAAAAGAGGAGAGAGAGGGACGACACAAAAGAGGAGAGAGAGGGACGACACAAAAGAGGAGAGAGAGGGACGACACAAAAGGGGAGAGAGAGGGACGACACAAAAGGGGAGAGAGAGGGACGACACAAAAGGGGAGAGAGAGGGACGACACAAAAGGGACAGAGAGGGACGACACAAAAGGGACAGAGAGGGACGACACAAAAGGGACAGAGAGGGACGACAAAAAAGGAGAGAGAGGGACGACAAAAAAGGAGAGAGAGGGACGACAAAAAAGGAGAGAGAGGGACGACAAAAAAGGAGAGAGAGGGACGACAAAAAAGGAGAGAGAGGGACGACAAAAAAGGAGAGAGAGGGACGACAAAAAAGGAGAGAGAGGGACGACAAAAAAGGAGAGAGAGGGACGACAAAAAAGGAGAGAGAGGGACTGTGCTGGACCCCCCACCAACAGCTTCACACATAACCCCTGATGCTCCTCCACCTGTAGTTTCCCTAGCACCAGTTACCACACGCAGGAAAAAGATGCAAAAATCAGCTCTAAATACGGATGGTGAAGAAGGCACCTCAGCAGGACCCAGCACATCTCAGAACCCACCAGCAGATGGAGAGGACTCAGATCAGGAGATCATAACCATCACACCTCTGCCCAGAAAAGAATTAAGGCAAACTCGTCTGGACTACGCACGGAGAGAGGGTGAGACAATACTAAACTGGACCCTAAAATGTTGGGATGAGGGTGCAGAAACTGTAGATCTAGATAAGAGGGAGGCGAAGCTTCTAGGCTCCCTGTCTCATGATGCTGGTCTGGATAAAGAATTAGCAAAACTCGATGGAACACACACTCTCTGGGCTCGGATTACTAATGCTATAAAGCGCAGGTACCCTACCAGAGAGGATTTGCCTTGGGCCCCAATTAAATGGACGGCTATGGAACAGGGCATTCGGTACCTGAGACAGATGGCTGTGCTGGAGATCATCTATGGAAATGGCCAGCTCCCCTTGGACCCAGATCAGGTGTCCATGAAATGGTCCTTAGTAAAGAAACTCACCCAGGGTGCCCCTCAAAGATATGCACACACACTAGGAGGGATGCTTCTGACTGGACAGGATGGAAGTCCTAAAACTGTGGGTGAGTTTGCTAGTGACCTGAGGGAATATGAGGACAGTGTCAGTTCCAGGCCCGTAATCTCAGCCATAGAGGCTATGACTAAAGACATCATCAAAGAGATTAAGGCCTCCAAACCTGAACTGAAGGAAGGGGATGACACCTTTTCTCCCCCTTCACCTTACCCATCAGAATGGATCCATGTTTCAGCCATCAGGAATAAACGTCATTCTCCTCCCCCTAGGAGATCACCCCAAGCTAATCAGGGGATGTCAAGGGTGGCTCTGTGGAGAGCTCTCTGTGACCATGGGGAAAACGTGAACCGCTGGGATGGCCAACCCACCTCTGCACTCTGGGCCAGAGTCTGGGAACTGCAAGGTGGCCCCAATGGGAATAACTCGCCCAGGAGAAGGGCAGCCCCAGTTTCCCAGGGTGGTTCCTCCCGTTCAAGAGACCCTTCTCCCAGTAACACAGGGCCCTGTGACAAATGTGGGCATCGTCTCCAGCATTAGAGGTGCCCTGCCCCCAGCCAGGCGGAGGTCAGGGACAACAGAGTGCACTGGGATGTGTTTGTGAAATGCCATAAGGTGCAGGATTTGAAGTTACCAATTGCTTCTTGCATAGTACATTGCAGGCAATACAGGACCAACCAAGACTCTCTTCACCCCATACATCAACTGATTCGACGACTGGAGAGCCAGAAGGTAATCCGCAAAGCTCATTCACCCTTCAACAGCCCAATGTGGCCAGTGGGGAAGGCAAACGGGGAATGGAGATTGACTGTGGACTACCGTGGCCTGAATGAAGTGACTCCTCCGATGAGTGCTGCTGTGCCAGACATGTTGGAGCTCCAGTACATACTGGAATCGAAGGGGGCCAAGTGGTATGCCACAACAGACATTGCTAATGCTTTCTTCTCCATTCCCATTGCAGAAGAATGTAGGCCACAGTTTGCTTTCACCTGGAGAGGTGTCCAATATCAATGGAATCGTCTCCCCCAGGGGTGGAAACACAGTTCTACCATCTGCCATGAAGTGATCCAAACTGCACTGGAGAAGGGTGGAGCCCCTGAGCACCTGCAGTTCATTGATGACATCATTGTATGGGGTGAGACAGCAGAGGAGGTCTATTAGAAGGGTAAGAGGATAATCAATATCCTGTTGGAGGCTGGCTTTGCCATAAAGAGAAGCAAGGTAAAAGGGCCTGCCAGAGAGATCCAGTTTCTGGGAGTTCGATGGCAAGATGGCCGTCGCCACATCCCTCAGGATGTGGTGAATAAGGTAGCCACTATGGTGCAACCCACTAGTAAGAAAGAGACACAATCCTCTTGGGGCTTGTGGGCTTCTGGAAAATGCACATTCCCGGGTATAGTCAAATAGTGAAACCCCTCTTCCATGTAACACGGAAGAAAAATAGTTTTGTGTGGGGATCTGAGCAACAGGTAGCATTTGACCAGATAAAACGAGAAGTGGTCCATGCTATGGCTCTGGGACCTGTTCGGACTGGGCCAGAGATCAAGAATGTGCTGTATACTGCGGCTGGTGAGAGTGGTCCTACATGGAGTTTGTGGCAGAAAGCTCCTGGTGAGACAAGGGGCAGGCCCCTAGGTTTCTGGAGTAAAGGGTACAAAGGTTCTGAGGCCAACTACACTGCAACAGAAAAGGAGATCCTAGCTGCCTATGAGGGAGTCTGAGCTGCTTCTGAGGTAATTGGGACCGAGTCACCACTCCTTTTAGCTCCAAGGCTTCCAGTCCTGACTTGGATGTTTAAAGGGAGGGGCTCAACCCCACATCATGCCACAGATGCCACCTGGAGTAAATGGATGGCCCTGATAACTCAGCGAGCTCGAATGGGGAACTTTGAACGCCCTGGCATAGTAGAAGTGATCACCAACTGGCCAGAGGGTGCTGACTTTGGGATGCCACCAGAGAAGACAGTGACCCGTGCTGAGGAAGCTCCCCCATATAATGACCTCCCTGATAATGAAAAGGGCTATGCTCTATTCACAGATGGATCTTGCCGTCTTGTAGGGAGCAAGCAGAGATGGAAGGCAGCTGTCTGGAGCCCAACAAGGCAAGTGTCAGAAGCAAGGGACGGAGAAGGCGAATCTAGTCAGTATGCAGAGGTAAAAGCTGTCCAGCTGGCCCTGGATATAGCAAAACGGGAGAACTGGCCAGTGCTTTACCTATATACTGACTCCTGGATGGTGGCAAATGCCTTATGGGGGTGGCTGAAGGAATGGAAGAAGAACGGATGGCAGAGGAAAGGAAAGGCTATCTGGGCCGCAGACCTGTGGCAAGACATTGCTGCCCGTCTGGACAAGCTGCCAATAAAGGTACGGCACATCGATGCACACATTCCCAAAAGCAGAGCCACTGAGGAACACCAGCACAACCACCAAGCAGATCTGGCTGCTAAAATCTCCCAGGTAGACTTGGACTGGGAACACAAGGGTGAGCTATTCCTAGCTCGCTGGGCCCATGACACTTCAGGTCACCAAGGGAGAGATGCCACATACCGGTGGGCTCGGGACAGGTCAGTGGACATATCCATGGAAGCAATCTCCCAGGTTATTCATGAGTGTGACATCTGTGCTGCCATAAAGCAGGCTAAGCGCATGAAGCCTTTATGGTATGGGGGGAGATGGTCAAAGTATAAGTACAGAGAGGCCTGGCAGATCGACTACATCACCCTTCCTCGATCTCACAGTGGCAAGCAGTACGTACTGACCATGGTGGAGGCAAGCACAGGGTGGCTGGAAACCTACCCAGTACCTCATGCCACTGCCCGCAACACCATCCTGGGCCTGGAGAGACACGTCCTGTGGAGACACGGCACCCCAGAGAGGATCGAGTCGGACAATGGAACCCACTTCAAGAACCATCTCACAAGGGACTGGGCAAAGGAACATGGGATTGAATGGATTTACCATATCCCATACCATGCACCAGCTGCAGGGAAGGTTGAACGCTAACAATGGCTTGTTGAAGACCACCCTAAAAGCCATGGAGGGTGGAACCTTTAGGAACTGGGAAAGGCACCTAGCTCAGGCCACTTGGTTAGTCAATAGCAGAGGGTCTGTAAACCGAGCTGGTCCTGCCGAGTCCAACCTGCTGCAAACAGTGGATGGAGATGGAGTTCCTGTGATCAATGAGAAAAACCTACTAGGAAAATCAGTGTGGGTTTTCCCTGCTCTTGGTGGGGGCAAACCAACCTGAGGGGTGGTCTCTGCTGAGGGGCCTGGTCACACATACTGGGTCATGCTAGAGACTGGGGATATTCAGTGTGTGCCACAACGAAATGTGACGTTGGCTGAAAAGGTATAGCCTCTGAAGGTAACACCAATTAATGTAATGTAATCACTGTATAATAGTTATAAGTCGTTGTAAGTTTTCTCTCCTAGTTTGATAACAAGCTGGTGTCCAGGATCCAGCATGAACCCACCACACACAAGCATCAGCTCAAAAGGACTTCTGCATCATCTCGCCTGCACCTGCTCCTGCTTCCCATACAGCAATAGACTGTTCCTGACTCCCCTTCAGAGTTGAAGATGGTTTCCTGTTCTCTCTTATTCTTCTCCACGTTCCTGCCCAGCTCAAGCACCACCTGCATCAACTGGCACCAGAGAGAGAGACTGCCCTGAGAGACAGAGACACATCCGGGAAAAAGAGAGACTGCCCTGAGAGAGAGAGAGACACAGCTGGGATAAAGAGGGACTTACAACATGAACTCTAATATCACAACTCATGACCGGATAAAGAAACTGTGACAGGAAAGTGGAAGTGAAATAGAGGGGTGGACTGTGCTGGGGCACACCCATCCTGGATGGGGCTGAGAAGAACCCAGCCCCAGGTGGACAAAAGAAATTTAATCTGGGGAGGGCTTGGCCCCTCCCCTGCTGGGAGAAGGTGGTGCCCTGACTCAGAGGTGGTCTATTCCACTTCCCCTTCCTGTCCAGCAAGCCTATAAAAAGGGCGGATATCTTGCTGCTTTTCCCTTTTTCCTGCCTCGTCTGCTCGAGAAGACTTCCTGCTGCTGTTGCTGTCACTGCTTCCTGCACCGGACCACGTGGCTGGGGCCCTCTCTCTCTCTCAACTGAATCCACCGACATCCAGGGGAACACAAGGCCAATCCAGGCTTGGTTTTTGTATATTTTTTCCCACTTACCCTCATCCCTCACCTCTGTGAACCCCCCCTGTTACTGATATATATATATATATGTAAAAAAATTATTTTTTCCTTTCCCTTTTGTGAAAAAGGAAAAAAAAAATTTACTCCTCCTACTTCCAAACCGACTTCAGAATATTTCTTTCACGATTTTTTTTTTTTCCTTTCCCCTACCCCTTTTTTTTTTGTTCCTTTCTTCTCTCTCTCCACCCTGCCGAGAAAAAAGGGAGAGGGGAAGGGGGAGGAATTAATATCTATTATCATTTGAGCTCCTAAACTCAGACCTCAAACTACCACAGGGACGACACAAAAGGGCGAGAGAGAGGGACAACACAGCAAAAGGACAGAGAGGGGAAAAAAAACCAAAAAAAAACAGGGAAGAAGGCTTAAAAGCATCCTGTAGAGCTGCATTAAATGGTGTGCAAAGCAGAAGTATGGCTGTAAATAATCAACCACATCAACCTTCAATAGAAACCAGCTATTAGGCAGCATTAGAGCAGGAAAAGGACCTGTGGAAAGTCACAGCACTGCAAAGCCAACAGAACGAGCTCACAGCTCTGGTCTTAGCATTAGCTCAAGCTGCTCGGGAAAGCACATCTGCAAGTGACAGAGAACAGCTGAAAGGAGACTAAAAGCATTGACACAAACACAGAAAGAGGCCTTGAAACCACATGAGGCAGGATTGAAACAGACCTGTTGAGAGTAGCTCTGAAGAAAGAGCCCTGGGGGTGTTGGGTGCTGAGCAGCTCCCCAGGAGCCAGCAGTGCCCTCATGCAGCCCAGCAGGCAGCTGTGTGCTGGGCTGCAGCCAGAGCAGTGTGGGCAGAGGGCAGGAGAGGGGATTCTGCCCCTGGACTCTGCTCTGCTCAGACCTCACCTCCAATCCTGCCTCCAGCTCTGGTGTCCGCAGCAGAAGAAGGACACAGAGCTGCTGGAGAGAGGCCAGAGGAGGCCACAAAGGTGCTCCAAGGGCTGGACCAGCTCTGCTGTGAGCACAGGCTGAGGGAGCTGGGGGTGTGCAGCCTGCAGAGGAGAAGGCTCCAGGGGGAAACTCAGAGCTGCCTGCCAGGACCTGAAGGGATCCTGCAGGAAGGCTGCAGAGAGACTTCTGCTGAGGGTGTCTGAGGCAGGCCAAGGGGGAATGGTTTGAAGCTGAGGCAGAGCAGGGTTAGAGTGGAGCTGAGGAAGAAGTTCTTCAGTCCCAGGGTGGTGAGACTCTGGCACAGGCTGCCCAGGGAGGCTGTGGCTGCCTTCTGCCTGGGGGTGTTGAAGGCCAGGCTGGATGAGGCCTTGAGCAGCTGAGTCTGGCTGAGAGGTGTCCCTGGGCATGGTGGGCAGGTTGGAGCAGATGAGCTCTGAGGTCCCTTCCAGCCTGAGCCATTCTGGGGCACTGTGATTCTAGGTTTTACTGGACTGAAAGGAGATACAAGCAGAGTGCACCTCCCTGCACAGGTGAAGGAGCACCAACCCCTGGAAGATTTAGGCTCAAGTTAGGCTAATTTCTAGGAGAACCTAACCACAAGCAGCTACAAGGGATTGCCTAGCAAGACTGGAAGCTTTGTGGGTTCTTCTGGTTGGGGGTTCTGCTTTTGAATTATTTGTGAAGGATTTGAAACTGTCTTTGGTTAGAGGTCCTGACAAAAATCTGCCATGTCTTCCAGCCTCCTTTCCCCAGCAGTCTGTTATCAGGGTTTGTTTCCCAAATCAACATTTTTGAAGACATCTGTAGCTAAAGCCTGGATAACTTAGAGGCTGCTAAGAGCTGGGATGCCCCAGAAAGGCAAAGCAGCTGTGGGAGCCAGTCAAGATGCTGCTGATCTGGCAGGACAAACTCCAGGAGAGGAATGAGAGAGGCACACCCACGGGAGCTGTTTTTCTGTCACAACACTTCAGCACTGCTCTCGTTTCTTTGAAACGTTTCCAGCTCTGCCAAGCCAGGGCTGGGGTTGCTGAGGAGCTTTCCCATTTGGCATTCCCCAGCCAGGTAGCTGTTTTGGAACAGGTACTCCACACACCAAACAATGTGTAAGGAAGGAGCTCAGCCCCGAGGTGAGGGCTGGCAGCCTACACCTCTCATCTCCTGATCCACACAAACAAATATTTTCCAGGGAGAAAGAGGCTGCAGCAGCAGCAATTGCAGAAGCATTTGTTTGGGAAGGAGGAGGTAACCCACAGTCTTTTTTCCCTATCTTCCCATGTACACATTGTTCAAATACTTGGGGTATCACATTTCTTTGCCACCAAGCCATAGCACCCAGCAGGAAATGCAAAACTGAAATACAAGCAATGGAGGAAACTGGAGGGAGATGAAGTTCTCACACAGGATTTTATCCTCCTACATGGATGTCTCTTGCACTCCACACGTTGCCCTCCTACAAAAGCCAGGTGGAACACTTCTTGATCAATATTTTCTCCCCTTTTTATGGAGATTAAGGACTTCAGTATTCCAAGTATAGAATGTGTGCATTCCTTAATCCCTTTGGGAAAGCAGGGACTGCAGGAAAGAAGAGAATCATGGAGGGAGATTGATTGAAGCTTGAGGAATGCAGATTGAGACTGGAGACGAGGAAGTAATTCTTGCCAGTGAGGGTGGGGAGACAGTGGCACAGGTTGCCCAGGGAGGCTGTGGATGTCCCTTCCTGGGTTGGTAGAGGTATCCCTGCCCATGGCAGGGGTTGGAACTGGCTGATCTTGAAGGTCCCTTCCAACCCAAAGCAGTCTAAGAATCTGTGGCTCTGAAGAAATTCAACTACCCCCATTCTCTGCTCAGAACACTTCATGTCCACAAAAAGGGGCTTGCAAGGCTGAAATCCAGCAACACAACAATGGCATTGGAGTTAGCACTGTCCCCAGCCAGGATATCAAGTTTGTGGCCAAAGCAACTCTGACAGCAGTCCTCCATGAAGAGTTACTCCTAAAACCTGCACTAAACCTACCCACAGCTGTGGTTATTCACTCCCAGAATCACAGGATGGGTTGGAAGGGACCTTAAAGCTCATGCAGTTCCAACCCCCTGCCATGGGCAGGGACACCTCCCACCAGTCCAGGTTGCTCAGGGCCTCATCCAGCCTGGCCTTGAGCAGGAGCAGATGTAAAGATGATGTGGAGAAAGGCCTGAAAGTTGGATTCCATTAAAAGTTTTGCTCCTCCTCCATGATGTTGGACTCTGCAGAGCTGCACCCACATGCTGGTTCTCACAAGACATGCCCTGATACGCACAGCAAGAACAAAGCAGGCAGAGAACCATGAAGAAAGATGAAGGCTTCTCCTTCAAAGAGGCATTGCCAAGAGCCTTCATCTGCTGACAAAAGTCTTACTGTTTTCTCCTTTACAGCTGGGAGAAGATGACCATGGGACAAGGTTTGAGGACAGATTGAGTCTGGAGAAGAGGAAGAAATTCTTGCCAGTGAGGATGGGGAGACACTGGAACAGGCTGCCCAGGGAGGTTGTGGATGCCTCCTCCCTGAAGGCCCCCTGCATGTCCCTTCCCTACAGCAGATCTTGAGCACAGGGACAGGAGCACTGCAAGAATTCTTACTGCCAAGAACAGGGAAGGAAGGTGACCCACAGAGGTTGGTCAGGTGTCTGCTCAGGGACTTGGAGTGCCCTTTCAAATATCTCATCACTGATGATATCCTGTGACATGGGAGCTGGGCAGAGGATCCAGAGCAAACCAGCCAGCCTGCCACAGTGTTCCTGCGCACTTGCAGGTGCTGAAGGAGAAACCAGCAATCAAACTGTCTGCTGGGTGCCCAGAGGAAAACAAGGGATGAAAAATCCCACCTGTGATGATGCAGCTCTGTAGAAGCAGGCTCTGGCTAGGCAGGTCATTGGCTCATTGCAGGTTCTCAGCAGGTCATTGCTCTTCTGGCCACAGCAATACTCCAAACAGCTAGCCTCCATGCTGACTTGACTAATGACTTCCAAGAAAGACCCTGAACAACAGCTGTGCCTGCATCTGGGGCAGACCTCATGCAGAAGACTGAAGGGAATGAGTTCTTCCTTGGTTCTGCTCAGGCTCAAGAGGGGCAGGAATGGCTGCAGGAGCCAACACCTGCATTACAGAGTCAGATTGTACTGGGTTGGAAGAGACCATCAAAGGGCATCTTGCCCAACCCCCTTGCAGTGAACAGGGACACCTTCAACCAGAGCAGGCTGCCCAGGGTGACATCAAGTCTGAGTTTGAGTATCTCTAGGGACAGAGCCTCAGCCACCTCCCTGGGCAGCCTGTGCCAGTATTTCACCACCCTCCCTCTGCAGAACCTCCTCCTGATGTCCAACCTAACTCTGCCCTGCTCCAGTTCCAAACCCTTGCCTCTCATCTTATCCCCACAGCCCCTTCTGAACAGTCCCTCCCCAGCCTGCCTGCTGGTTCCCTTCAGGTATTGAAATACAGCTCTAAGGTCTCCCTGGAGCGTTCTCCTCTCCAGGCTGAACAGCTCCAACTCTCCCAGCCCTCACAGGGCAGGTGCTCCAACCCTCTGCTCATCTTTGTGACCTTCTCTGGATGACTCCAGGAGGTCCATGTCACATAATCAGACTTGGTTTGGTTGGGACAGAGCTCTAAGATCATAGAGTGCAATCATCCTTGTCCTTCCCCCACGGCCCACTTGACCAGTCCAGAAAACATCCCCTGCCTCCTGACCCAACTGCTGAAATATGGTGATCATTACTCCCAGCAGAAGGATCTCTCCCACCCTAGGAACTGCACCTAGAAGTCTCTTCTAGGATAGCCTCTTAGTTCTACTCTGCAGTTATTGAGTAAGGTAAGTTAAAGAATAAAAAAAAGCTTCTGCAGCAAGTCCTAATCAGCCCAGAACACAAAGCTGCATCATGAAGTCACCTCAAATCAATGTGAAGCTGCAACAGACAGAACTGACACAGCAAAAGGAAATGGCTGGCATGCTTGTGACAACTGGAGCCACCCAGGATCATCCTTCGATTAAGACAGACTTGGGTTTCACAAAGCAACCTGCTCCACTTGGATCCTGCTTTGAGAAGAGGGTGTTGGGTGCGGGCAATGATTCCCTCCTCAGCTATTCCATGGCCCTGTGATCTCAGCTGTGACTTCCAGTAAAGGCATTTGACCTGCAGAACACAAAGGCTACTCCAAACTTGCTCCTGTGTTTAACTGAGACACTGGATTGGAAACTTAAGCCTGCAGTTTGAACTGTCAATGCCTTCCATTGACAGCCACCTTCCCTTCAGGGAATACAAACCAGACAGTTCAAAATACAAACTTGAAGACTGAGGCACCCCCACCAAGTCTGCAGATGACCCCAAGCTGAGTGGTGTGGTTGATAAGGCTGAAGGATGGGCTGGGAGCCATCCAGAGGGACCTGGGCAGGCTGCAGAGGTGTGGCTGAGGAGAACCTCATGAGGTTCAATAATGCAAAGTGCAAGGACCTGCACCTGGGTCAGAGCAACCTTTGATATCAATGCAGGCTGGGGGTGATGAGATTGAGAACAGCTCTGCAGAGAAGGACTTGGGGGTGCTGGTGGGGGAGAAGCTGCACAGGAGCCAGCAATAGGCACTGGCAGCCCAGAAGGCCAAGGGCAGCCCAAAGCCTTCTGGGCTCCCAGTGCCCATTGCCAGAGCTAGAGAGAGAGGATCCTGCCCCTCTGCTCTGGGGAGACCTCACCTGCAGGGCTGTGTCCAGCTCTGGGACTCCCAACACAAGAGAGACATAGACCTGATGGAGAGGGTCCAGAGGAGGCCACAAAGATCATCAGGGGGCTGGAGAACCTCTGCTGTGGGGCAGGCTGGGAGAGTTGGGGTTGTTCAGCCTGGAGAAGAGAAAGCTCCAAAGAGACCTTAGAGCTGCATTTCAATGTCTAAAGGGAACCTCCAGGCAGGCTGGGGAGGGACTGTTCTGAAGGGGCTGTGGGGATAGGATGAGAGGCAAGGGTTTGGAACTGGAGCAGGGCAGAGTTAGTTTGGGCACCAGGAGGAAGTTCTGCACAGTGAGGGTGGTGAAATACTGGCACAAGTTGCCCAGGGATATGGTTGAGGCTCTGTCCCTGGAGACATTCAAGAGCTGTGAATCTGTGACCCACCACTAGTTCAGTTCAGTCAGTGTCATGCAACCAGGATTTTTAATCAACTCTTATTAGCAGCAGGCTTTGCCAGCAGCTGAAGAACACAGCTCTCACTGAAGTCTTCTAGGTACAATTTATTCTGCCACTTCATTTTGCAGGGAGCCTGATTTATTTGACATCAATAGTTTGTTGAGGTAATAAAGCATGCAGCAATGATACCATGACTCAGAGCTCATTTGCTGGCAGTCAAGTTGCTTGGCAGCATGACAGGCAGAGTAATGTGCCTTGGAGAAACATCTCTAGAGATGCTGCACCTCTCAGAGCTCACCAAACCAATTCAGGGCCCAGGATACAGGGCTCTGGCTATCAGTTTGCTCTTGCTTGCTTGATTGTGCTCAGCTTCACCTCCAGCACAAAGCTTAAGAAGATCTATGCAAGCCACAGAGCAAGAGCTGCTCAGTCCCCACAGCCTGCTAACACCCCCAGCCCCTCTGGCATTGCTGCTCCCCTCCAGGCACAGGATGTCCTCCAGATGCTTGGAGAAACAGGATCTCTTGGAAAGAGTCCAATGGAGGCTACAGGGATGAGGAGGGGACTGGAACATCCCTGCTGTGAAGAAAGGCTGAGAGCCCTGGGGCTGTTCAGAGAAGGCTGAGAGGAGATCTGATCAATGTCTACAAATATCTGAGAGTGGGTGGCAAGAAGAAGGTGCCAGGTTCTATTTGGGGTGCCCAGAGATAAGACAAGGAATGATGGACACAAATTGGAACCCAGGAGGTTCCACCTCAGCATGAGAAGAAACTTCTTTGGTGTGAGGCTGCTGGAGCCCTGGAGCAGGCTGCCCAGAGAGGTTGTGGAGTCTCCTTCTCTGGAGACTCTCAAGCCCCACCTGGATGTGTTCTGTGTGCCCTGCCCTGGCAGGGGGTTGGACACAATCTCCAGAGGTTCCTTCCAGCCCCTACCTTTCTACAATTCTATGAAACCAGGTACACAGTGGAGAAAAAAAAATGACAGCACTACAGAGGCTATGCCACCTTGGCCAGGCACTGGCACAGCCTGCCCAGGTAGGTGGTGGAGTCCCCATCCCTGGAGGTGTTCCAGAAAGGAGTGGCCATGGCAATTGGGGCCATGGTAGTGCTGGGTTGATGGTTGGACTGGATGCTCTCAGAGGCCTTTTCCAACCCAAACAATTCTGTGATTCACAAAGCTGCAGACTGCAGGATCCTGGTCCTTCCCTTTTCCCCTTGCCTATGCAAGAAGGGGGAGAGGGGACACCAAAGATCAAATAAATGTATTTAACCTTGAGTTAAAACTAAGGCAAAAGTGGCAGGCTCTGAAGATAAGAAAATTACAGTTCTCTTTTCACTCCATTTCTCCAGTTCCAGAAAATGTGATCACTGGAGGCTGTTCCATCTGAGCATTCCCATTTCAAGAGGATACTACACACCAAAGTATTTTTCAGCTTACTCCTTTATTGTTTTAAGTAATGAATTGAGTTGCATCCAAACACAGCCAACAGAGTTACAGGAAGTTATCAAAGTGGATGAACTTGGAACAGCTTTTTAAAGCAAACACTTTCAAAAGAAATTCAGGAGGGTTAGTAGGAAATTCCTTCACAGCTGTTTACTTCCAGGAGTGCTCCCTCTCAGGTCCTTGAAGGGAGCCATCCCTTTACATGGCTGTTTATGTCATGGGCAGACCATCAGCAGACAGACAACCACTGCCTGCTGCTGCCCTGTTTGCCTTTAGGATACAAAACATTTGACCTCTAGGTAAGCAGCAGCAAAAATCACAACAAATGATGATGTTTAAGTCAATGAAGCACCCTCAAGAAGGAACCTCGAAGCCTCCATCACTATTGAGCTGCTCTCAAGCTCCACAGAAGTAAACAGGGAGACAGGAGGTGGTGGTGGTGCTTTCTGTTCAGCCCAGAGAAGGGAAAGGCTCTGGGGAGACCTGGGAGCAGCCTTCTAGTACTAAAAGAGAGCTGCAGAAAAGATGGGGACGGACTCCAGCAGGGAGTGTAGTGATAAGACAAGGGTTAAGAGTTTCAAATGGAAAGAGAGAAGATTGAGATGAGACATTAGGAAGAAATTGTTCCCCATGAGGGTGGTGAGGCACTGGAACAGGTTGCCCAGAGCAGCTGTGAATGTATCATTCTTGGAAGTGCTCAAAGCCAGGCTGGATGGGGCTCTGAGCAACCTCAGGTCTCTGGGTCCTTCATTAAGTTACTCTACACAACTTAGATGTGCCAGAAAACACTGCAGTGATTTTATCCCCTTTTTTCTAAGGCCAGAAATAACCTCCTTAGGTCTTAGCAGTTCAACTCTAGCCTTGGGACAAGAGAGAAGCAGCTTGAAGCAGGAGCACAGAAGGCAGCAGCCACGTCCAGCACTGGCTTGTACACTGGCACATTTCACAAGTGAGCACTTGGGCAGGAAGGATTTTAAACAAGCAGATTTCTTTTCTACACTTCTCTGTTTTGTCAGTGAAGTCAGTGAGAAAACTGACTTCAGGGGACATCTCTGAGCCCTGTGATCAACACCCCTTCCCCCCAGGCTGAGGGACATTGTTTACCAACCATGAAATAAAGGCTTCCCTGGAAACCTTCAACATCTTGCTATCAAATCACCTCTGCAAGTCCTGCTCACAGAGCTCTTGGCTAATGGTAGCCAGGTGCTTTAAGGTCAAACTCTGTGGCATTTGGGGTTTTGCCTTTAAAGCCAAGGAGCAATTTCACAGCCCTTGAAGAAATGGAATAATTTCTAGGGAAAAATAACACAAAGCCTCCTCACATCAGCACCACATCAGTTCCCAAATGCAAGTTCACTGCACTTGAGAACTTCTCCAAACTCATTTTTCAGATTCACAATGGACTGAGCCATGAAAGCCCCAAAATTAAGACAGCTTAGTCACAAATTCAAAGCCAAGAGCTGCTGAAGCACTGAGGGGAGTCAGTGTTACCACTCCACCTTCCAGCTGAAGTACCACCAGGCATAAAAATAATTGATCAGTTTTAGTTCAGTCTCAGGTAACTCTTTTCCTGCTATGATACAGACCAAAGTATTCCTACCTGAGACCTCCTTGTGCAGCTTCTAACCATTTCTTTTAAAGTACTAAGCTACATAAGTTAGAACTTTCCTTGATAAGTGTCTGAAGACTTTACTCTGTGCTCTGGTGAGACCTTACCTGGAGCACTCTGTCCAGCTCTGGAGCCCTCAACACAGGGACATGGACCTGATGGAGAGGGTCCAGAGGAGGCCACAAAGATGATCCAAGGGCTGGAGCACCTCTGCTGTGAGGACAGACTGAGGGAGCTGGGGGTGTTCAGCCTGGAGAAGAGAAGGCTCCAGGGAGACCTAATAGCAGCCTGCCAAGACCTGAAGGGGACTACAAGAAGGCTGCAGAGGGACTGTTCCCAAAGGGCTGCAGGGACAGGACCAGGGACAATGGTTTGAAATGAGAGCAGAGCAGATTGAGATTGGATGTGAGGAACAAGTTCTGCACCAGGAGGCTGCTGGAACATTGCAACAGGTTGCCCAGGGAGGTGGTTGAGGCTCCATCCCTGGAGATCTTCAAGGTGAGGCTGGAGAAGGCTGTGAGCAACCTGCTCTAGTGGAAGATGTCCCCGCTGCTGCAGGAGGGTTGGAAAAGATGATCTTTGGAGGTCCTATCCAACAGAAACCATTCTATGGTTCTGTGATAAGCAGCTTTAAAACAAAGCCTAAGCAAATAAGCCATCAGAATGTGAATCTTCCATCCAACCAAAGGAAGTTCTCTCACATCTGCAGCACTTGGAATATGTCAGGCTTTTGGAACTAGATGATCTTTAAGGTCCCTTCCAATCAAACCATTCTATGATTCCATGAATAAGAGCCTAATAATGTGAGATATTTCCAAAGACAACCCAATTCCAGCCAGTAACAAAGCAGCAGAGTGTTGGGTCATGAACCAAGGCCACCCTGGCTTTGCACCTTCTGTGCAAACCAATTTTCATTTCTAGTTCTTTCCTCAGCATCTTTCCTGAGAGCCTCACACACTTCAGGAACCTATTTGCTGTTTTACTCAGCATTTATACAGGAAATAATCACAGTGGGAACCTAATTTGGTTCTGATCTCCAGACTAGTGGAATAACACAACAGATGCCTACAGGAATAAATGTCTTTGCTGCTTTTACAAAGGATTGGAAAAGAGAAACAAGTGCCATCCAGCATGGATGCACTGATAACAGAATCATGAATTCAAGCAATGCCAACAGAATGCCCTATGAATAGGATTTGGTGAGAGCTTTAACTCTAGGCAGCATTCACACTGCCTTACCCTCACAAAACAAAAGAGGAAATGACAAAGAGTACCAAAAATAAATAAGTGATCAATCTCACACAAATTGTTCCCTTCAGATCCCTTCCTTCTCCCAGCAGTGGCTGTTATCAAAAGAGATTTGTACAGTTAACTCATTTGTGAGACACCTGGAATTACTTAGGCAACAGCCAAAAAGATCAGGGTGTTGAGAACACAAAAGCCTCAGCGGGATACTGCCAACTGGAATAAGCTTTAGATACAGCAAAAGCCCAGCAAAAATACCCAAAGAAGCCATTTGCTGTCCTGGAAATAAACCTACAGATAGCAGAATTCAAGCACTGAACACAATCTGATACAAGCAGAAGGATGCTCTGTGTGCACAGCTGCAGAAAAACCCTAAAGAGAAGCATTTTACTAAAAGAAAACCAATAGCTTTTTCAGAAAGGAAAACTTACTTGTGCATATTTTCCAGTCCTATTATGATCATGATACAGTAGGAAATTCCACTTTGTATAACAAAATGTAAGGCATACCTAGGGGACAAAAAAAACCAAAACAGAAATGGAAACCCTCACAGCATATTCATTAAGGCAAATAAACTGCATACATTTAATTATTTGAAGAGGTTCAACACCCAACAAAACCCCAGCACCCAAAAAAAAAATCATACCCCAGGCACTCCAAAAAACCCCCAAAACCAACCCAAACCCCAGCACCCAAAAAAGAACAAACAAACAAAAAAATAAATCAACCCCCACATCACAATCAAACCCCAACACCACCTCATCCCACCTAAACACAAAAGAGCCCCAACCTAACATTCTCAAATCAAAGCCAGCTCCTTTCCAGGTGTTTCACACTGCTAGGATCAGCAGCACTTCATGGAATGAGTTCGGTTGGAAGGGACCTCGAAGATCATCCAGTTCCAGCTCCCTGCCATTGGCAGGGACACCGCCCACCAGCACAGCTTGCTCAAGGCCTCATCCAGCCTGGCCTTGAACACCTCCAGGGAGGGGCAGTTCCAGCCACTCTTCCTACACAACATCAGATTCTGTTCAATACTCAGGAAAAGATAAAGTGAATGGCTAAGAAAAATGATCTCAGCCATCACACCTGGGCTGTACCTCAAGGGACAACTTCTACTCTCCTCAGGATCAGGTGATAGAATGGTGCTAGGGGAAGGTTAGGTGTGGCAGTTTAGGCTGGGTGCCCCCTGCCACTGCTGCATGAGGTACACCTCTGGTGTCCTGGGTGCCCGCCCAATAGGGGTGGACACAGGAAATGGCGTATTTCTACCCATAAATCCTGTGCCCTATAAAGCCATCGGCAGAGTCATTCTCTTCCTCTTTCTTCCCTCTCTGCTCCCATGGGAGATGTCCTCTCTTATCGGGTAATGCCAGGGGAGTATCTCAGGCCTCTTAGGCCTGACTAGGCCTAATGCCAGGAGGAGAATGGAGGGGGGGGCGGGGGGGGCAGTCTCAGACCTGGCCAGCCTGAGACTTGCCTAGCAGTGGGGGGGGGGGGAGGGGGGGGAGGAAGAGTCCTGAGGGATTGGGTAGACCCTCAGGTGGGAGGAGGGAAGGATTGGGAAACTTCTGGGTACTATGTAAGGAACTCTGTATGCTTTAGGATGTTCTTTTCCACTATGCTTTGTAGTTTGTAGTTTTTCTGTATTTTCACCAATCGCTTTTCCACTTAAACTTTCCATCACTCTCCAATCTGTTTCCGTGTGTCATTCTTTTGTCCCTTTCGGGGCAAGAGATGTTCTGGCTGGCCTCAAACCAGCACAGTTAGGTTAGAGAGAAGGAAAGATGTCTTTGGTGCAAGAGTGGTCAGGGATTGGCACAGGCTGCCCAGGGAGGTGGTGGAGTCCCCATGCCTGGAGGTGTTCCAGAAAGGTGTGGCCATGGCACTTGGGGCCATGGTGGGGTTGGGTTGGTGTTGGACTGGAGGACCTCAGAGGCCTTTTCCAACCCAAATGAATCTGTGATTCTGTAAAGAAAAACTGGGACAGGTGAAACAGTGCAGCTGTTCCATCTTCTCAATCCCACAGGCAGGCAGTGAGTTGCCACTTTGCACAACCAAGACCTACCCAAATCTGTGAGCAGCAGCAGCAGAACAGCTCAGCTGATTCCTGGCCAGCTGCAGCAGCTCAGCCCCACACCATGAGGCTATCAGGTTCTGCATCACAAACCTTTGCTTCCCTGCAAACAAGGGGTGAAAACCTGCACGACCCTGAGAAGTGAATGAAACCGGCACTTACCATCCAAAGCAGAAAAGTGCAAGGTAAAGGCCCAAGCAGGTAGCCACCACGTGTCTTATGAAGGGGCTGGTCTTGCTGGCGTGCAGGTACGTCCGAAACCAGGCAGCCGCCAGCAAGGCAAACAGTTGGCACACCACAAAGTTCACCTGCAGAAAACAGCAAAGTTCACAGCATCACAGATGGCAGGGGCTGGAAGGGACCTCCAAAGATCATTGAGTCCAACTCCCCTACCAGAGCAGGACCAGAGAACCCAGCACAGGTCACACAGGAACACATCCAGATGGGGCTTGAAAGGCTCCAGAGCAGGAGACTCCACAACCTCTCTGGGCAGCCTGCTCCAGGGCTCTGTGACCCTCACAGTGCAGAAGTTCCTCCTCATGTTGAGGTGGAACCTCCTGTGCTGCAGTTTCCATCCATTGCCCCTTGGCCTATCCCAGGGTGCAACTGAGGAGAGGCTGGCCCCTCCCTCTTGATTCCCAGCCCTCAGCTATTGATAGACATTGATCAGATCCCTCTCAGTCTTCTCCTCTCCACACTAACCACCCCCAGGGCTCTCAGCCTCTCCTCCCCAGGCAGTACTCCAGACCCTTCAGCATCCTTGGAGCCCTCCCTTGGACTCTCTCCAGCAGATCCCTGTCCCTCCTGAACTGGGTCCTCACACCCTTGACTACTAAAAACTAACAGTTATGTCCATAATCTATTAGGAACCTTCATAAGCTTTTGCCATGCTGTGGTCCTCACCACAGCACATCAGAGCTTCTCCCCAGAGCCCCATCCCTCCCCAAAGCACAGTGCTCCCCTGAGCAGCTGAGCTGAAAGAGGCAGCAGCCATGGAGAGGCAAAGGAAACAACCACAAAGCCACAACTGACCAAAAGAAGCCTCCCCCCAACACCATGGCTGACAAAAAACAGGGCCCCCAAAACCACAACCAGCCAACCCCCCTCAAAACCACAACCAGCCAACCCCCCCGCCAACCAACCCAAAAAAGGCCAACCCAAGCACACCACCCCCAGTTTCTCTCCTTCCCCACAAACTCTCCTCACAGCCAAGCAGCCTATCCACCACAGAATCTTTCCTACTGTGCCCATCAGTGGGGTGAAGATCTGGGATGGGTTAGAAGCTGCTTTTCAGTGAGCCTGACCAGGGCACAGACATCAGGGACACAAACCCCTGCCTGATGACTTCAGTGGCCTGTGCAAAAGCAGAGCCCAGTCAGGCAGGAGGTGTCCCTGCCCATGGCAGGGGGTTGGGACTAGGAGATCTCTTAAGCTCCCTTCCAACCCAAACCATTCTGTGATTATGGGATGTGCTCTTCAGCAGGAGGGAATCAGCTTGGTGCACTCTGGGTTTCCTTCCTGAGCATTTAAGCAGGAGAGGGACCCCCAACACAAGGACCTGCTGGAGTGGGTACAGAGGAGGCCACAAAGATGATCAGAGGGCTGGAGAGCCTCCCCTGTGGGGACAGGCTGAGAGAGAAGGCTGGAGAAGAGAAGGCTCCAGGGAGACCTTAGAGCAGCCTTCTAGTACCTGAAGGGGCTGCAGGAGAGCTGGGAAGGACTTTTGACAAGGGCTGGGAGTGCCAGGAGGAGGGACAATGACGTTGAGCTGGGAGAGGGGAGACTGAGACTGGACATCAGGAGGAAATGCTTCAGTTAGAAGGGTTGAGCCACTGGCACAGGTTGCCCAGGGATGTGTTTGAGGCCCCATCCCTGGAGACATTCCAGGTCAGACTTGAGGTGGCCATGGGCAACCTGATCTATTTGGAGGTGTCCCTGCTGCCTGCAGGGACATTGGACAAGATGACCTTTGAGAGTCCCTTCCAACCTGATGCACTTTCAGCAGTTCCTCCTCCCTTCAGGCCATTTGTTCTAGAAGATAGAAAAAATCTCTTGTACATGAAATATTTAAAGCCATTAGGGCACTGAAGGCAAAAGTAGAATTAAAGAATCCAAACCAGTCAGTAAAAGGAATTGTTTTCACTGTAGCCTGAAAGAGATTTAACAGTAAAGGCAAGATGAAGAAATAATTTCCTCAAACACAGCAACTGCTACCCAAAGTGGCTTCAGGCTGTTCAAGGTGATTTGAGGGAGCACAAGAAGAAAGTGGCTCCAAAAAAACTTTCATTGCTCCCATTGCTTATCTTTGAACTTAAACACAGAATAGGTTGGGTTGGAAGGGACCTCAAAAATCATGCAGCTCCAACCCCCCGCCATGGGCAGGGACACCTCCCACCAGCCCAGGTTGCTCAAGGCCTCATCCAGCCTGGCCTTGAACACCTCCAGGGAGGGGACAGCCACAGCCTCCCTGGGCAACCTGTATCAGTGTCTCCCCACCCTCACTGGCAAGAATTTCTTCCTCATCTCCAGTTTAAATCTCCCCTCCTCAAACTTGAATCCAATCCAGTCAGTTCCCAACCCTTGGATTTTTTTTTTTTCATAGAAAACTGTGTCTGACAGCAGCATCCAAGTCACCAGGAGCAACAGCCTGAGGACCACAGACTGCTGCAGGTCATGATGACTTCGACACAAGCAGCAGAGTGCAGTTTACAGACACACTGTGTAAGAGGAGCACAAACTGACAGCTTCAGGCTTTGGAGCAGCTACCCCAATGCAAATCCATTGTCTCGTGTACATAACACATTTTCCATCTACATGGCCTGTGCAGAAGGCAAGGTTTATAATGAGGCTTTTAAAGGCATTTATTCTAGTCTCTTAGACATTTCAATGCAATTTCTGCCATGCATTTGTAAAAGGGTTGTTTCTTAGAAAAAAAAAGTGTGTTTGAGGGATCAATTCTTCACATAAAGCAAAAGAAAAGGAGAAAAGGTCACTGACTGCTACAAGGATTTTCATCATCCAGGGGAGGTTTTTGCAAAACAATTGATTTGGACAGCTAAAGCTTTCCAACCTTCTGACACAGGCAGCATCTCAACTGAAGCTTGAGGAGAATAGATTTAAGACTCGAAAGCAGATTGAGGCTGGAGATGAGGAAGAAATTCTCAACAGTGAGACTGGGGAGACTGGCACAGGTTGCCCAAGGAGGCTGTAGATGCCTCCTCCCTGGAGGTGTTCAAGGCCAGGCTGGATGAGGCCTGGAGCAACCTGGGCTGGTGGGAGGTGTCCCTGCCCATGGCAGGGGGTTGGAACTGGATGACCTTGAAGGTTCCTTCCATCCCAAACCTTTCTATGAATCTCTGACTGCTACAGGGATTTTCATCATCAAGAAGCAGTTTTGGCAAAACAGTTGATTTGAACAGCTAGAAACCTCCACCCTTCTGACACAGGCAGCATCTTTAATAAGCCAGTACAGAAACTTATGCCTGTGATGAAAGGAAATAAGAGAAATCATTTTTCCTTTATGAAAGTGCTTTTTAATATCTGCTATTTTTCTCCCCTAATTTGGCTTTCAGGCTCAGCTTCCTCTTCATACCAGCCATATTTTGATATCAAAAGCAGTCATCACAGCCAAGCCCTCCAGAATCCGGCTGCTTCACAGCACAGAAGGCATTTGCTTCATGCAGAGCAGCAGCCAAAGCAGGGAGGGAATTGGACTGGTAGAGAGAACTCCTGACTGGATGGCACAAATTAATCAGACCTGACCCATACCACCTACACTCCACTGAAAGTTTTGCTGATGAGCTCTAGCACTGCACTGAGGACACTCAGAAGACCACCAAGCATGAACACCTCCAAAGAGAAACAGTGCTCGAGCAGCTGGAACAGCAAATATGGCTCAGGGATACTGCACTGGAGTCTCTCCTCTGCCAACCACCCACACAAACTCTTTGTGAGTTTCCTCCACTTTGGGCCTATTTTCTCATTTTTAAGAGATCTTCTCAGATTGGAAGGAAAAACAAGTATTGAAATGTGCGAAGTGCAATGACTGCCTGGAGCTTCAGGGATGTGCTTGGGATGAAGTGATGGGGGGCTGGGAGGGCTGCTCTTGGCAGGCCTGGTTTAGGGGGTTTGGATTGGTTTGTTCCTTGCCTTTATGTTTGGCTTGGGGATGTGGGGTTTGTTTGTTTGGGTTTTGGCTTGGGTGGTGTTTTGTTTGGTTGGTTTTGGGTTGGTTGGTAGGTCTGAGTTTTTGTTTCATAGAATCATAGAATCAAGAAGGCTGGAAGAAACCTCAAAGATCATTGAGTCCAACCTGTCACCCTAAACCTCATGACTATCTAAACCATGGCACCAAGTGCCACGTCCAATCCCCTCTTGAACACCTCCAGGGATGGTGACTCCACCACCTCCCTGGGCAGCACATTCCAATGGCCAACCACTCTCTCTGTGAAGACCTTTCTCCTCATCTCCAGCCTAAACCTCCCCTGGCACAGCTTGAGACTGTGTCCTCTTGTTCTGGTGCTGGTTTGGGGCTTGTTGGGGTTTGTTATTTTTTTCTTTTTCTCCAAGGCACTTTAGTTCTTATTGCTGATGAAAGAGGCCTTGGAAAAGATGACCCAAACACCAGCAGAAGCACCAAAGCCATGCACAGAGCCTAAGATAATGGTTTTGAGATGCAACATGTCTCAGAGCTAACACTCAAGAACCTGTGGAGATGATTTTGCAGCCATTTAGGGTTTTCCCCTGTTTTGCCACACCAGGAAATATTTTTCCATGGAATTCAGCTTTGCTGAGCTGCAAGGTGCCAACATTATTTATCTCCCTGCCTACAGCCAGCTTGGGTGCCCTGCTCTACCACAGAGCTGTCAGACAAGCTTCCTGCTTTGCCTGACAAGGTGCATCGAGCAGCAGTCCTGTTCCTCCACCCTTAGCCTTACTTCTAACTGCAGTGTTTAGAGAAAAAGACAATTTAAAACACATCACAGAGTATGAACTACAAAGGCACTCTGCAAAGAGCTCTTGCAAGGGCTAAGAGATGGAGACAGAATAAGGCATGTTTGTGTTCACAGGAAGTTCTGATCTTCCATTGAGGTTTTTGGGTTGTTTTCTAACTCAACAGGGATGTTGTAGCAGCAACATTGGAACACAAACCCCTCCAAGCATCCTCTTTGTTGACACACACTTGTCAAAAAATCGCCAAACCTTGTCACAATTAATGAAGCCTCAGTTGTGCCTTGTCTCTCAAACATCAATATTTTCCTCTTCTTCCTGCTGCCAGTTAGGTCAAAACCATTTCCCTTTTCCACCAAAACAGCCAGCTGAGGAATTCAAAACATCTACAGATGTTCACTAAAAGCTACTTAGGAGAGCTGCTGATGCTTCTCCACAGCAACCACATAGCAGTGCAGATGGATTTTCTTCTGTCCAATTTCTAACCTTCACCCAGTCGAGAAGAAGAAACCTGAAGGGGCTGCAGGAGAGCTGAGGAGGGACTTTGGACAAGGGCTGGGAGTGACAAGGCAAGGGACAATGGCTTTGAGCTGGGAGAAGGGAGATTGATTCTGGAGATGAGGAAGAAATTCTCAGCAGTGAGGCTGGGGAGACTCTGGCACAGGTTGCCCAGGGAGGCTGTGGCTGCCTCCTTCCTGGAGGTGTTCAAGGCCAGGCTGGATGAGGCCTTGAGCAGCTGAGTGTAGCTAAGAGGTGTCCCTGCCCATGGCAGGGGGTTGGAACTGGATGAGCTTTGAGGTCCCTTCCGACCCAACCCATTCTGTGATTCTAGGAATCTCTAAGGACAAGAAGCAGGCAGTAGTAATCTGGTTTGTGCAATAAATGAGCATCAAATCCCATCAGCTTTCTCAAACAGGGCTTTACTAAATCACTGCTAAGAATTACTCTAAGAAAAACTGACTAAAGATGTGACATGAAACATGAATTTACACATTTTCTAGTGAAAACAACCAAACCCAATTCATTAAGGGTAGGAAGATATCAGCTGAAGGATGTTCTCTCTGCTGGGCTTTAAGGAGTCAGCATTATAAATACAGCAATAAACACAGAATAGCCAATTTGGTTATAAACAAATGTGGTTCAAAGGTGAAACTGAACCAAGAATGCTGGCTTGGGGGTTGGTTTTGTTTTCTTCTCTCCCCAAAAGCAGCAAGGACCTAAACACTTTTTGCTTCTTTTAAGCAAAAACTGGTTTGGCCAGTTAAGGGTTGCAGAACTCAGACCAGCAGGCAAAAAAATGGCTTTATAACATCAAAACACAACAGCCTGGCATTATGTTGGCACAACACAGCCCCAAACAAAGCCCAACTCGGCTCCTGCCTTCGCAGAAGCCTGGCTCTGTGTGGCACACTCACAGGGCACACGGACGCTGGGATCAACCTCAGAATCTCTGCTGTGCCACATGGGGGGCAGCACAACACAGGGTATTCAAATGTGTATTTCAACAACAAGTTCTTATTTTAATGCTCAAAGAGCCACTACAGTGCCTGAAATGGTTAAAACTTCACAGAATTAACCAGGTGGGAAAAGACCTTCGAGATCATCAAGTCCAACCTACCACCCAACACCATCTAAGCAACTGAACCATGGCACTGAGTTCCTCATCCAGGCTTATTTTAAACACCTCCAGGGACAGTGACTCCACCACCTCCCTGGGCAGCACATTCCAATGGCCAATCTCTCTTTCTGGGAAGAATTTCTTCCTAACATCCAGCCCAAACCTCCCCTGGCACAACTTGAGACTGTGTCCCCTCCTCCTGTCACTGGTTGCCTGGGAGAAGAGACCAACCCCCACCTGGCCACAACCTCCCTTCAGGTAGTTGTAGAGAACAATGAGGTCTCCCCTGAGCCTCCTCTTCTCAAGGCTAAACACCCCCAAGCTCCCTCAGCCTCTTCTCACAGGGCTGTACTCCAGACTTTACAAGTTATTGACTTTCTAGGCATCTAAAAATGAAGCAAAACAACTCTCTGCTATGGAGGTCTCCTCCTCAAGGGCAAGCAGAAGCAATTTCTCTGCTAAGGTCTCCCTCTGTATTGTTGGATTCTGTTGATGTGTGAGCAACTGAAATCCACCTCAAAAGCAGCAGCAAACCCCAGACAGTAACACTTCCTTGTGCAAAGAGCCAGCAGAAATCCAGCCATTGCAGGAGTCCTTTCAACTAGCAAGTAAAGCAAATATTCCCCATCCTGAACACAATCAGCTGCTCACTGCTCTCCAGGGAAAAACAGAACAGAAAAAGGCCTTGACCACGCTTTCCCCTCAATGAACCACTGTTCCACTCAGCCTCTGCTGTTCCCTGCATGAAACCAACCACCTACAATGTCAGGGAGCACCACAGAGCAGCCCTGTAAACATCTGCAATGCACAGCAGCCTGCACAAGGGCCATTTTCCTTTCCAGCAGAGCTCAGCAGCAGGGAGAATTCTGCTTCCATATTCAAATATTTCATCTAAACTTCCTCCATTCAGTCCCATGAGAGATAATTGGACACATTCTAAGGCTGGAACTTCTACACATCTGGTGAGCATCACTGGGCTTCTGAAAATTCTGAAAAGGACTTGGGGGTGCTGGTGGGGGAGAAGCTAGACAGGAGCTTGCCATTGGCTGCCATTAGCCTTCTGGGCTGCCAGTGCCCATTGCCAGAGATGGAGAGAGAGGATTGGACATCAAGAGGAAGTTCTTTACTCTGAGGGTGGTGAAACACAGAAGCAATGTTGCCCAGGGAGGTGGTTGAGCTCCCATCCCTGGAGACATTCAAGTGCCCATTGCCACAGATGGAGAGAGGGGATCCTGCCCCTCTGATCTGCTCAGACCTCACCTGCAGGGCTGTGTCCTGTTCTGGAGCCCCAGAGGTCCCTTGCATTCTATGACTCTCATGATGACAGCCAAGCCAAAATAGCCTTTGGCCAGGAAGAGAAGGCAGAGCTTTTTCCATTGCAAAAGATGCTGAAGGCGTCACTTAAAACAAGCAGTTATCTGCATTTGCAGACAAGCTGAAACTGCCAAACATCTCTGCTCATGGAAGGAGTGCTAAAACACTAATAACTAATGCTGACTTTAAAGTGCTTTCCAAAGGGGAGGAAGGAAATTTCACATCCATGCTGAAGAATTTCATCACCACCCTGTGTGAAAGAAACACTGCAAAGATGCACACATGCTGCAAGCAGGCTTTCACCTGGCTGTGGGAAGCTTTTCTCACCTTCCAGAAGGAAAAAAGAAAAAAAAAAAAAAAAACACAGTCTAGAGTCCCTTCTTCAAAGGACTGAAAATAAGGAGAAAACCTGGGCAAGTGTTACCCAGGAAAAAATGTGAGTCAGCCAAAACAATAGCTGTAAAGAAGACAAGTTCTAACCAAGGCTGCAAGGAAGGTGTCCCAGTGCCAGGGGAGGGCTAGGTTGGAAATGAGGAAAAATTTCTTTGCTTCAAGAATGGTCAGAGATTGGAACAGGCTGCTCAGGGAGGTGGTGGAGTCCCTATCCCTGGAGGTGTTCCAGAAACCTGTAGCCATGGCACCTGGGGCTGTGGTGGTGCTGGGTTGATGTTGGCCTGGATGATCTTGAAGGGCTTTTCCAACCCAAACAATTCTATGGCTCTGTGATCTCCCTTCTGCCTTACTGGCTGTCCTTTGGCCTGGTCTTGGGGCTCTCCGGCATTTCTTTCCAACACCCCAGGACTGCAGCAGTTCAGTACCCATTGCTGAGATGTGTTTTGACCTGGCTTGGCACTGCAGTGAGCACAGCTCAGGGGTCCACACCAACACCCCCCAAATGAATTGCCTAAGGATGGGAAAAGCAATTTGACAAAGCAGGTGACTAGAGGCTGCCCAGGCAAAGACTGTTTGGTTTAGATGTTTACTGTAGAAAATTTGGCCTCTAATTATATTTTCCCCGCTGCTTTACAAAACAAAATGGAGAAATTATACCCAGAAGGAAAGTGTGAGAGAGTATATCAGAGTGAAACCTCACTGCTGCCTCCCTACAACTGAAATAATTCAGAGCAGCTCTGTTATGTTCTTACAGCAAAACTCCTGAACCTGAATTGAACAGAAATATTTCTTTCTTGCACTAAATATTTTTACCATTGAGATGCCTCATCTTTCCCAAGACTGCAACCAGTGCCTGCTTGCTTTTCATTACTTCCTTCAAGATAGTCACTGTCTAGTCTCAATTTTACCTCTCATCCCAGCAGTTTCATCCTTCTCTGGGCACCTTTTATTGCAGAGCAATTTCAATGAACAAGATGTGGAGAGTTAAGCCAACATCCCAACACTAGAAGTCTGTGAAAGGTATCACTGCAGGGGGATCAGGAGCCTTCTAATGATAAATGCCATCTCCTCCACTAGTTCCAAGGAAGCGAAGAACCCAGTAAAACCTATGCTGGTGAAGCCAAACAATCCAAATGCACAGACATCAAGAACATCACAGACAGAATGGAGAAGGACACTTATTTTTTCCAGCTTTTCCCTCACCTAGAGTCCATAAGATGGCTCAGGCTGGAAGGGACCTGAGAGATCATCTGCAACAACCTCCCCACCATGCCCAGGGACACCTCTCAGCCAGACTCAGCTGCTCAAGGCCTCATCCAGCCTGGCCTTCAACACCCCCAGGCAGGAGGCAGCCACAGCCTCCCTGGACAGCCTGTGCCAGAGTCTCACCACCTCCTACTCAGCAACTTCTTCCTCAGCTCCAGGCTAACCCTGCTCTGCCTCAGCTTCAAACCATTCCCCCTTGGCTTGTCTCAGACACCCTCAGCAAAAGTCTCTCTGCAGGATGCCTTCAGGTCCTGGCAGGCAGCTCTAAGGTGCCCCTGGAGCCTTCTCCTCTCCAGGCTGTCCTCACAGCAGAGCTGCTCCAGTCCTTGGCTCACCTTTGTGGCCTCCTCTGGACTCCCTCCAGCAGCTCTGTGTCCTTCTGCTGCTGGGGACACCAGAGCTGGAGGCAGGATTGGAGGTGAGGTCTGAGCAGAGCAGAGTCAAGGGGCAGAATCCCCTCTCCAGCCCTGCTGGGCTGCAGGAGGGCACTGCTGGCTCCTGGGGAGCTGCTCAGCACCCAACACCCCCAGGTCTCATGCTTTGCTCTTTACACTTCACTCTTCTGACCTCTGCTAGCAGCAAAGAAGGAGCACAACTTTCTTATCTTAGCACTTCCTTATCTTCAGTCTTTGGATTACACCCAGCCATGAACACCCTTTGTGCTCACTTCCATGACTCAAGTTTCCTGTGTCACAGCAGACAAAGCAGTGACCTACTGCTCTGTGTTTCACAGCTGCACACAAGGGTCAGGGAACAGGTGGTGGCAGAGAGCACAGCTTGGGACAACCTTCACTTCATTCTTGTTTTACAGTTTTATAATGCTAAGGATAAATGCTAGGCCATGTAAATGCTGGACAGCTATAAAGCACAGCTTTCTGTTTTCTGCTCCATCTTTAAGACACAAAGGGTTTAATCAGACTAAAACATTTTGGTCCTCAGGCTATATTAGATTGTCTTGGCAGAAAAAATGGGAGACCAAAGCATCACTAACGCCCAAAACACTGTGAAACTACAGAGCTCTAACAGCAGACACATCCAGATGTTCCCTGCAGGCACAGCAGGCACCTTCTGCTCCTCAGCAAAACGATTCCCTAAGCCACCTCCAAGCCTGGCCTTTTACCTTGGCTCCAGCTGTGGCTCACCTTCAAAGCACCACAATTAAAGCAGTAAAATCTGCAGACACATCTTGCCAATCAAGTGTGTAAGAAATGAACATTTCATACCCATACCTCAGGAAAAAAATAGATCCTTGATGGCAAGGAGTTGGAACAGTTGACAGTAGGCTTGGTGGTTCAGAGACTCAGAGAATGCTTTGGGTTGGAAGGGACCTTGAAGATCATCTAGTTCCAAGTCCCCTGCCATGGAATGATGATCTTCAACCTCCCACCAGCCCAGGTCACCCAAGGCCTCATCCAGCCTGGCCTTGAACATCTCCAGGGAGGGAGCACCCACAAACTCCCTGGGCAGCCTGTTCCAGTCTCCCCACCCTCACTATAAACAATCCCCAGTGTAAACCTATGGTCTTAGAGGGCTTTTCCCACCTTTGTGATTCTAGGAGTGTATCCAACAGGGAGGCTCAACACTGCTTAAAGACAGTTGTGGTATGTAGAACTGGGGGTGTTCAGGGCACACTGAAAGCCCAAGGAAACAAATGCAGGAAACTCTGCAGAGCTGCAGATGCAGCAGCCTGGCCTGTGATCACCAAATGAAGGAAGCTGATAGGATTGAGACAGTTCATATTTAGGAGGACTTGGGGGGTTTATGTCTGTTCCTCATTAAAAAGAAAAAAAAAGGCTGGGTTAAATTCTTTGAAGGCTGATGGCACTCATGTAGAAAATTGTATTTACTCTACACAAATGAGCACATTTATTCTAATAAAAGGCAAACTTAGACTGAAAAATAAAACCCCACCAAAATCAAAGTGTGGAAATAGCAAGGAATTTATTTTCCTTTTGTTCAAAGAGCACTGCTTAGCTTTGCAGCCTGCATGTTCAGTGCAGTGCATCATCACAAGTATGACATTTCAGTAGGTCCACAGACCTCCATGGAGCTCTGCTGGCAGCAGCTGGAGCCATGCTCTTTCCTTCCTTATCTAGAAGGTGATCACTGAGCTGTCCAGACCACATGCCAGCATCTCAAGATCAACCTCTTAGACAGCCATGCAAAAAGCTGCCACTCACACACTATGGGAGGCCATCTCCTGTCTCCCCTGCCCAGCTCTTCCCCAGTCCGTCTCCCTTGCCCAGCTCTTCCACTACCACCCTTCTGCTTCTAAGGCAAATTCAGGGCACTAATAACCCTCTCAATTTTTGCTGATTTTCAGCTAAAAATGTTGTCCCTTCCGGTGGAAGCAGCAGAAGCAAAGATTGTTCTCTGAATTCCACAGAGCCCTAGAGCCAAGAAGGAAGTTTTGCTCTCCTAGAACCACCCTCACCTGCCAGCAAGTTCAATCCCCTCCAGTTCCTGACAAACAGACACATCATCAAGACGTCATCTGTCAAACAAACAGCAAGACACGGCCAGAATTGAGAAATGGACCAAGGTTCAATGTGCTGCTACCTGAACTTCACCTCAAAGAGGAGAGCAGCAGACACAAGCACAGAGAGGAAAAGCAGAAGTCTGGGTGAGAGAGACAACTGAAGTCATTCAAGTGCCAACCTTGATGCACTATTTGTTCTCTACAACTCCCTGGAAGAAGACTGCAGTGAGATGAGGTTGGTCTCTTCTCTATAGGATCAGGTGATTGGAAAGGAAATGCCCTGAAATTGTGCCAGGGAAGGGCTAGTTTGGAGATCTGGAAGTATTTCTTTGCTGCAGGAGTGGAACAGGCTGCGCAGGGAGGTGGTGGAGTCCCCATCCCTGGATGGGGTGTTCAAGCATCATGTGGACAAGATTTAGTGGCTATGGTGGTGCTGGGTCAATGGTTGGACTCAATCTTGGAGGTCTCTTCCAACTGAAACAATTCTATTATTCTATGATTATGCAGCTCCTGATTCTCTAGCAGCCAAGTTTTTATAGTTATCCTTCCCATGCTTCTCTTCAGCTGTCAAGAGAGCAAAGGACACCACTCCTCTCATTCCCTCTCCTCTGACAAGACAGAAGGAGCACTATGGTACCCTTGACAGTCAGTCATCAAGTTTTTCTCCTACAACAAAGCACAAAAGCAAATTGTAGCAAGTTTGCCTGCCCAAATCTACAGAGATAATCCTAAATCCTTGTCAAAGAATCATTAAGGTTGGACAAGACCTCTGAGATCATCCATCGCAACCAGCAACCCAACCCCACGGCCACTAAACCATGGCCCCAGGTGCCATGGCCCCAGGGTTCTGGAACACCTCCAGGGATGGGGACTCCACCACCTCCCTGGGCAGCCTGTTCCAACCCCTGATCACTCCTGCAGCAAAGAAATCCTAACATCTTGTCCTCACCAAGCATCTTCCCTTACACCTGACAACTCAAAACAGAAACATTGGAAGCAGCAGCCCCTCAAGACCACATCAGCTGTTCCAAATGGTCACTTCCGTTAAACTGGTGCAAAACAAAAGAGCAGCCAAAGGAAGGGTTAACAGTGACAAGTTACCACCTAGTACCTTGTAGGGGGAAACCCACAGAAGCAGCAAACAAGTTCTTCTCCATTCCTGTAGGTAGCTAGCACTCCAAGACCAGGAAGCAGGGTCCAGGAATAGCCATCTCCTGAGCAACAAAGTGTTTTCTCTCTTGTAACACAGTGACAGGTAAAGGAAACTGCTCTTACAAGGGTGTCAAATGGCTCTGGCCAAGCTGCCATCTCTACACTCATCTCCAGGGAGCATATAACCAACATCCCCAAGTGAATCTGTGCCTCCGGTTTTACTAAGCATTAAAAACAATCTCTTCCTCACACAAAATGATAGGGGTTGGGTTAGAAGGGACCTCTGGACACCATCCAAGTTGAACCCCCCTGTCAGAGCAGGATCACCCAGGGCAGGTCACACAGGAACACATCCAGGTCTGTTTGGAAAGTCTCCAGAGACTCCACAACCTCTCTGGGCAGCCTGCTCCAGGGCTCTGCCACCTTCCCAGGGACAAAGTTTTCCCTTCTGTACCTGTGGCACCTCCTCTGCTCCAGCTTTCCCCCAGTGCCCCTTGTGCTGTCCTTGGACATCCCTGAGCAGAGCCTGGCTCCAGCCCTGCACATCTTTATCCCCAGCCATGAGGGCAGCCCTCAGGCTCCTCTGCTCCAAGCTCCAACTCCCTCAGTCTGGCCTCACAGGAGATGTTCCACTGCCTGCAGCAGCTCTGTGCCTCTGTGCTGTACTCTCTCAAGCAGTTCCCCTGAGGTCCTTCTTGAACTGAGGGGCCCAGAATTGGACACAATAATCCAGATGTGGCCTCACCAAGGCAGAGTTTAGGGGGAGGAGAACCTCTCTCAACCTCACCACAGCTCTTCTAATCCACCTCAGCACATTGCTGGCCCATGGGCATTCCTCTGTCCACATAAACCATGACTGCATCATTTTGGATATAAATATTAGCCTCTACTTGTGGTTAAAACTGAAGCTGAGAAACAAAACCCCTTTATCTCCACCAATCCTGAGTGCTGGCAGAATTCTGGGGTGCCCATTTCAAGTACCTGCTGTATTGGTGTGGCTGTAGTCACAGCAGAGGTTTGGATCAAGTGGTAGAAACAGCTAACTAATTAAAACCCCTTTATTCTTTTTTTTTCAAGGCACTGCTACATTTTCCTACCCAGTGTCACACTCCTTGAGCGCACACACCAGAGGAGCAGCCCTTACTTTCCTTTTTCTCCCCTGCCCTCATTCTCTCCTTCACTACCTTTGATTTGATTACACTGAACACAGTTCACATTCTTGCTGTACTACAAGCTTCCCATCAAGCTAGACTCTTACACTGAGAGCTTACCAAGACCCTAACTTTGCCTTTTCAACCAGCTGCAGATGCATTCCCCTCAGCACAGCATGATTCTGCAACTCTTCAACTCACACCCCAGTCATAACCACTGCTCTTCATACACAGCTGTACCTATGTCCAGTCCCCTGCTGCCTACAAACCAAAGTATGATTTTTTAGATGCTTTCAACAAATCTTTTAGCCACACTTCATCCCCAAAAGCTTCCCCAGAGCTCAGATATTAGACCAAAAGCTCTTGTCTTTACAGGAACACCTGTTGGAAGACATCAGAGAGAGGGAAGTTTTCAAGGTTTTGGTAAAAACTAACTTTATTGTCATCAAAATGGAATATCCACAACGTTTCAATAATCCTGGTAGAAGCTGCACTGCACCCTGAAGCAATCAGATTTAGACCACTACTATGTATAGATAATTATAGAACACCAGCATCATGCCATAAGGAGATCCTCATCTCTTATTTAAAATCACAGAATGGTTTGGGTTGGAAGAGACCTTTCAGATCATCCAGTCCAACACGAAGAGCTTCTTCTCACCTCAGCCATCTTGGATTACAGCACCCCACAGAAGCTACCTGCTCTAAACACACAGCACCTGCCAAGAGCAGCTCCCAGCCTGCAGGTATTAAACACTGAGCCACTAAGTGCCACTGATCCTGGTCACAGGTATCCCTGCAAGTCATGGGCACTATCTGTCCCATCACAAGCAAGCTCAGTTCAGAGAATCATAGAATGGTTTGGGTTGGAAGGAACCTTTGAGACCATCCAGTTCCAACCCCCTGCCATGGGCAGGGACACCTCCCACCAGCCCAGCTTGCTCAAGGCCTCATCCAGCCTGGCCTTGAACACCTCCAGGGAGGAGGCAGCCACAGCCTCCCTGGGCAACCTGTGCCAGTGTCTCCCCACCCTCACTGTAAAGTTTCAACCTGCCTGCTTCTATCACTTTGCTAGAGGGTATTTTTTTCCTGTGCATCCCTAAGCTAAGATTCTACCCACAGAAATAGCTGGAGCAGCAGGGGAAAAAAGACAGACAGGCAGACTGTAGTTCAGTCTCTTCCAAAATTCTCTTACTAGCCATGCTCCTTCCTCTACATTTTATTCCCAGCTAATTTTCTCACTTGTTATGTGTATTTTGTACAACCAAGCCATCACAATCTCCTTCTACATAAGCACAGGCTGTTTTCCTTAGGTTTCATTCACTCATCATGGAGACTTTGAGAGGTCTTAATAAGACTTTAATAAGAATTCCTCACATGAAACTCCTTGGTGCTACAAAAATTACAGGCATTACTGGAGGTTACTTCATTTATGCATTCATCAAGACATAAATACTGAGGAGATTTAGGAGGTCTGGACCACTTCCCCCCATAAACACATTCTTCTGCAGCTTCTGTTACTCAAATTTGCAAACACGCTTCCTAATCTGGTTTTATATTCACAAACATCAATATTTTGTACATTTAGGGGGTCTAGGCCACTTCCCCCATAAACACACATTCCAGTTCAACCTCAGCCACTCGGCTCTGCAAACACACTACTCAATTTCATTCTGGACTCACAAACACACTGATACCCCACACATTTCGGGGGGCTAGCCCACCTCCCCCGTAACCACACGTTCCTCCGCAACTTCAGTCGCCAAACTCTGCACGCCCCCCACTCTGACGTTTTACCCCACGACGCTCCATGAAGAAGCAGGGCTGGCTGACACCCCTCGGCAATTTCTACATCGTCTGACAAAGGACCCCCCGAAAGGGCTGCGCCCCGCGAGCCCCACCAGCGAACCCTGCGTTTAACTGCGCTGGCAAAGGCGCCCACCGCCCCAAGCCCCGCACGGCCGAGCTGCGGGGCCGCGCTGCCCAAAGCGCGACGCCAACAAGTTGGCCCAGGAGCTACCCAGAGCCACCGCAACCCGCCGCGGCCTGACCCGCAGCCGTGCCCCAGCGGGATGAACCGAGCCGAGTGGGATCGGGCCGTGCCGTGCCCGGGATGTGACGGCCGCAACTAGAGCAGACGGTGCTAGGCGGGGCGCGCACCTGTGTGCGGAACGCGGCTGCTGCTCCCCCCACCCAGGGCCCGCTGCGCTCACCCGCGGATGCGTGATGGGAACCGAGGCCCCTCCGCCGGGCGCTGCCCACCCTCCCTCTCCCCGCACCGGCGGAGACGAGAAGGACGGAGGGGCCGTGGGGGGAATGGGTCACGGCGGGACGCAGCGGAGCCGAGGAGCTCGCCCGGCGCTGCCCCTCCCCGGCGAGCCCCCGGGAGGCATCAGCAGGCTAGGCGCATCCCCATCCTCACCTGGTCGACAGGCAGCCGCACGGCGTTGCTGAGGGGCTGCAGCAGCGTAGAGCCCGTAGTGCTGGTGGCCATGGTGAGGGCGCTTCTTCCTCCAAATCCCGCACCGGGAGAGCGGGCTACGAGGCCGGGGAACCGCTCTCCTCCCGGGCTCCCGTGGCGGCAACAACGGCGGCGGCGCGAAGAAGCCCCAGCCCCGAACAGCGCCGTGACAACAAGGGGCTGGCGAGGCTCTGCTACTGACTGACAGGGACGACGACCAATCCACTGAAGAAACCGCCGCGGAGTGACAGGCAAGCTGGACCAATCACCGCCCCGTGCTCGGCTGGGCGGGACGAGGCGCGGCTCCCCTCAGGCAGCCGCCCAGCGGCCGCGGTGCTGGGCGTGGGGCGGCGGGGTGAAGATGGTGTTCGGGCAAGCGGGAGAAGCTTAGGGCCATCACGGGGTGGCCTGAAGTAAACGGAATGGAGCCGGCCCCGCAGTCACCTCTATGCGCTGAGGGCGGGCAGAGGCTGCGCGCAGCGCGTAGGTATCGCGCAAGGCCCGCAGCGGCCGCGCTCAGGGTCCCGGCCGCGCTTGGTCTGGGTTCTGTGTGGCGTGCGGAGCTTTGATCCGCAGTGGGGTGTGCACCGCCTCTCTCCAAGCGCTGGAGATGGGGGCTTGAGGCACCTTCTAACGCGAGGTGTTGGGCCGTGGAGTCATCGAATGGTGCGGGGTAATAAAGACCTTCGGTATCATTGAGGCAAACCATTGCCGCACGGCAAGGAGGACATTGAGGAGCTGGAGCAGGTCCAGAGAAGGACAACAAAGTGGGGAAGGGTCTGGAGAATTTTGGGCTGGAGAGGAGCAGCTGAGGGAGCTGGGGGGGGTTTGGTGTGGAGAAGAAAAGGCCAAGGGGAGACCTCATTGCTCTCTACAGCTCCTGAGAGGAGGCTGCAGTGAGTTGGGGGGTGATGTCCCCTCCTTAGTCTCAGGTGATAGAAGAAATGTCTTCCAGTTGCACCAGAGGAGAGTTAGTTTTGACATTAGAAGAAACTTGTTGACTGAAATGGTTCTCAAAGCCTGGCACAGGCTGCCCACGGAGGTGGCTGAATCCCCACCCCTGGAGGTGTTTCCAAGAGGCACAGATGTGGTGCTGAGGGCCATGGTTTAGCTGCAGCCTTGTCAGAGTTACAGAACGTTTGGACTGGGTGAGCTCAAGGGCTTTTCCAACCCGAGGCTTCTTTTCCAAAGGCTTTCTTTGATTATCTATCTCTACTAGGTCTTGTGCTAAACCACATCCCTCAGCACCACAGTGCCTTCCAACCCCAACCAGCCTGTGATTCTGTGTAACTGTAGCCTTAACCCTTCTAAAGAAGGTGATGAAGGAGGCTCCAGAGTAACACAGGGTTCTAATCTGTAAAACTACTCAAGCATCCTGGGTCTCCTGAGAGAAAACTGCAGCTTGTCCCTTGCATTTCATTACATGTTGATCGTTAACTACACCTCTAAACCACGCTGTGCTCAGTAATTCACCCTCCACACAAAAATTCCACCATTTAAGAGAGAGTGGGAGATGAAATGCCTTGGCCCATCTCGTGCCAACAGACTGAGCCATGTCTGGAGTAGGAGCTAGGTGTAGTAACGTACACAGCCTTTGAAGTTCATGGTTAATGTGAATTGGGAGAAGTAGGAACCCAGAGGTAAGGGTAATTATCTGAAAATGTTGCTGGTTTTCTTCCTGAGCTGCAGCCTGTGCTCTGTACTTAGGGTTTAGCTTGTGGTAAGGGCTTTTTTCTGCTTTAAAGAGCCTGGTTAATAGCTACATATCAGTGAGGTTGTTTAGACCTCTTCACTGTGTGACAGGCAGTGACAGTTGTGGGAGCATCTGCAGCTCCAGAAGCAGTGGTGCCAGGGGTTTGCAGTGAAGCCAAGAGAGATGGGGAAAAAGAGGAAGAAACTTGTCCTAGTTAATTCTGAATCAGGCCCTTAAAACTAAATCTGCAGGTTAGGTGGATAGATTCATGGAATGGGTTGGGCTGGAAAGGACCTCAAAGCCAACCCCTGCCATGGGCAGGAACACCTCCCACCAGCACAGGGTGCTCAAGGCCTCATCTAGCCTGGTCTTGAACACCTCCAGGGAGGGGACATCCACAGCCTCCCTGGGCAACCTGTGCCAGTCTCTCCCCTCACTCTCAACAATTTCTTCCTCATCTCCAGAATCAATCTCCCCTCTCCCAGCTCAAAGCCATTGTCCCTCGTCCTGTCACTCCAAGCCCTTGTCACAAGACCTTCCCCAGTTCTCCTGCAGCTCCCTTCAGGTACTGGAAGACAGCTCTATGGTCTCCCTCAAGCCTTCTCTTCTCCAGGCTGAAAAGCCCTGACTCCCTCAGCCTGGCCCCATAGGGGAGGTTCTCCAGCCCTCTGACCACCTTCATGGCCTCCTCTGGACCCTCTCCAGCAGTTCCATGTCCTTCTTGTGTGGGGGACACCAGAACAGGACATGTGATACACATGTGAGTAACTGCCTAGCAGTGCAGTGCCATGAGGCTCAGTGCAGCCTGCACTACACCATACATATGTCTGTGTGTATTTAAAGAGTAAGTTGGGTTTGTCTGTTTGCTTTCAGCAAGGAGCCCTGGTCCTACACACAAATCTTGGGAAATCTGATTCTCAGCATTCTCCAGTGGAGTCACAGAAAAGCACCACTAGAAAAGGCTGCTGGCAAGCTCTGAATCATGGTCTAGTCACAAGGAATGCTTCTGCTGCATCTATATCAGTGCATGGAGGTGGTGGAACTGAGACTTCCCCCAAATCTGCTCAGCAGATAAGTGACCTCTGAACGACCTCCTTCCTCTCAGTGAGCAAAATGTATGACAGCAAGCTCCTGATTCCACAGTAGGAACAGCAGGTGGGTTGAAAACGCAGCTCTGAATTTCCTGGGAGTTATTTTTTTTCAGTGCACACGTTTTTGGAGTGCTTAGAAAACACAACACTCTGCTTCTCTGCCTGTCTGCTAGTAGGTCATCCTTGGAAGAGCCATTTGTCTACCCTGGAAATCACAGCAGGAATGTGGTGTTTGGGAATATGTTCACAGATGCACAGAATGGGTTGGGTTGGAAGGGACATTCAAGATCATCCAGTTCCAACCCCCTACCATGGGCAAGGACACCTCCCTGATCAGGTTGCTCAAGGCCTCATCCAGCCTGGCCTTGAAGTCCTCCAGGGAGGAGGCATCCACAGCCTCCCTGGGAAACCTGTTCCAGTCTCTCCCCACCCTCGCTGGCAAGAATTTCTTCCTCATCTCCAGTCCCAATCTCCCCTCTCCCAGCCCAAAGCCATTGTCCCTGTCACTCCGAGCCCTTGTCACAAGACCTTCCCCAGCTTTCCTGTACCCCTTTCAGGTACTGGAAGGTTGCTCTAAAGTCTCCCTGCAGCCTTCTCCAGGCTGAACAACTGCAGCTCTCTTGGCCTGTCCCCATAGGGGAGGTTTTCCAGCCCTCTGACCATTTTTGTGGCCTCCTCTGGACCTACTCCAGCAGTTCTATGTCCTTCTTGTGCTGGGGGCACGAGAACTGGACAAAGTGCTTGCAGGTGAGGTCTCACAAGAGCTTGTGCTCCTCTTTAGGAAGAGGTGTGCTGGGGAAGAAACACATCTTGAAAACAGTCACAAAATAATAGTCCCATTATAGTGTCAGGAAATGGCCTCAAGTTGTACCTGGGGAGGGCTAGGTTGGAAAGGAGGAAAAATTTCTTTGCTGCAAGAGTGGTCAGGGATTGGCACAGGCTGCCCAGGGAGGTGGTGGTGTCCCCATCCCTGGAGGTGCTCAAAAACTGTATAGACATGGCCATGGGGGTTGGGTTGATGGCTGGACTGGATGATCTCAGAGGTCTTTTCCAACCTCAATGACTCCATGATTCCATAATTCTGGAGTAAGAGAGGGGATTGGTTTCACAAAAGAAGAAAAGTGATCCTGCCCCACAGAGCTGACACTGTGGTCTCAGGAGTATACAAATGCTGGCTGAGAGGGAAAGTGACAGAAGCAGCAACTTCTGCCAGGGCACAAGCAGCTGATCTGTGATGTCTGCTGTAAAATGTATGGACAGGGCTTCCACAGCCACTGCAGCACAATGAGGTCTTCTGCTGGTCGTGTTTTTGGTTGACAGAAGGTCCCATCCCAAGTGTTTGCAGAGCCCTTCCTGCCTGTGCTGTGTGTGGGAAGCTAGGCACTGCCTGGCCACAGGCAGCACCCAGAGCAGTGAGCCCTGCAGGGTGAAGGGTGCTGGGCAGGAAGGCTGTGAGTGATTCATAGAATGGTTTGGCTTGGAAGGGACTTTGCTCGGTGTCTGATATTGCAGATTCTCAAACTGACCCTTGCCATGCACAGCTCTGTTCCCCGAGTTCATCCCACTTGCCCCAGGCAAGTGCAACAAGCCAGGACCATCCTTTGTTTGGATGGTTCCTGCCATAAGGATAGGCTGCCTTCATTCCAGAGCTGGTGGAGAGCTGCTCTGAATGCCAAGATAAGCTTGCAGAGTGAAGGGAGGTTATTCTAAGAGCAAAGGTTGAGCTATAGGAGGGTTTGCCAAGTAAATAACAAAAAAGCAGCTTAAAATTCAGCTTGCCAAATAACTTTTCCTTTTGGTTACTTCAGGTTCACTGTTAAGGGAGAGAAAGTGAAGACTCTGGAATTTTCTGCTTCTGTCCCCCAAGACTGCCTCTCCCTAAACAGCTTTCTCAGGCCATGTGGTCACTGCTCCTCTCAGGGACCTGTAGAGAGCAATGAGGTCTCCCCTCAGCCTCCTTCTCTCCACACCAAACCCCCCCAGCTCCCTCAGCTGCTCCTCCCCAGCCCTCTTCTCCAGACCCTTCCCCACCTCTGTTGCCCTTCTCTGGACCTGCTTCAGCTCCTCACTGTTCTTCTTGGAGTGAGGGCCTCAAAACTGAACCAGCACTCAAGCTGTGGTCTCCCCAGTGCTGATCCAGGGGCACAATCCCTGCCCTGCTCCTGCTGCCCACACCATTGCTGATCCAGGGCAGGCTGCTGGTGACATTCTTGCCCACCTGGGCACATCCTGGCTCATCTTCAGCTGCTGTCAACCAACACCCCCAGGTCCTTCTCTGCTGGGTAGCTTCCAGCCACTCTGTCCTGAGCCTGCAGCCTTCACAGGGTTGGTGTTTCCCAAGTGCAGGACCACTGCTCCAATTCCCTAGAGCTGTGAAGCTGCTGCATCTCTTCCTAACCACATTCCTCTCTGTTAGAGAGTTGTTGTGTCACTGCAGAAATCCCAACTTTAGGATCCTGCAGGGGACCCCTGGGGCTGAAGGAAGCCCTGTCCCTGCAGGGCTCCAGTGGAGCTGACAGCATCAGCCCTGTGATTGATGTTCCTGGGGCTGCACTCCCTGCTGCTTTAAACAGGAAGCTCCTCCAGTATCGCTGCAGCTCAGCAAGCAAGGCCACTTCCTTAGCAATACAATCACAGGAATTTGATCAGAAACCTCAAAATTCAGCTCTGGGAGGCACAGAGATGATTGCTTCCATTCTTGAATTATCTCCACTAGTTATGGGGTGTGTTTGAAAAAAAACCCACAACCCAACAATAATGCTTTCCTCATCTTCTTTTCAGCAGGAGGAATCTGCCTTTTGTGTGACTGCTACAGTATTGTCCCAGCTTTGTGACAGATTTGTCATTCTTCTGTCTTTCCCTAGGCAGGATTGATGTTGCTCACATCCCACTCTGGTTCCGCAGGAAGAAGCCCTCAGCCACTTCCAACAGTTTTTCATCCTTTATGTGTTCCACCACTCAGAGCAGTAGGTTTAGACAGATCCTGCTCAGCTGCAGGTTGCTCCAGGGGCAGTCCTCAGCCACAACCTGTGTTCATTTGTTGATTCCAGCACAGGCACAGACCTTGAGGGGGCTGGAGCAGGGCCAGAGAAGGGCAACAGAGCTGGGGAAGAGTCTGGAGAAGAGGGCTGGGGAGGAGCAGCTGAGGGAGCTGGGGGTGTTTAGTGTGGAGAAGAGGAGGCTGAGGGAGACCTCATTGCTCTCTCCAGCTCCTGAGAGGAGGCTGCAGCCAGGTGTGGGTTGGGCTCTGCTCCCTAGTCTCAGGTGATAGAAGGAGAGAAAATGGCCTGAAATGTGCCAGGGGGTTCAGGTTGGATATGAGAAGAATCTTGCTGACAAGCTCTTTACCATGAGGGTAGTGGAACACTGGAACAGGTCACCCAGGGAGGCTGTGTCTACCCTCTCGCTGGAAGGGTTCAAAGCCATGTTGGATGAGGCCTTGAGCAAGGTGGGCTGGTGGGAGGTGTCCCTGCCCATGGCAGGGGGTTGGAACTGGATGATTTTTGAAGTCCCTTCCAACCCAACTCCTTCTGTGACGCCTGTGCATCTCAGAAGGGAAATCCATCTAACAGGGAAATGCTTGCAGAGCAGACTTTGGCACTTCCTTTCCACACTCCATGCTAAGCTGCTAACAGACATCCTCCAGATTGGAATTCCCAGTGGTAGAGAGACCTCTGAATGAAAAGGTCATTAAAAACCGTTTCTGTTTCTGTTGAAATCTGTTAATTCAAGGATCCTGCTGGGAAACCCTGGGATTCAGCCATGCACAGGTGAAGTTCTAGTGCCTGTCTGAAGAGCTGCATTAAACTGCCATGTCCAAGAAATTCCATCTAGGGACTTTGATGTTTGTGCCACAGTGCCACCAGATAAGGGGGAAACAGCATGCAGCTGCTTCTCCTCACCCTCTTACTCAGCCTTTAGTAGATTCTCTCCACCCTTCTGCTGAACCTTTGGTAGGTTCTCCCCACCCTTTTCCTGAACCCTTAGTGAGTTCTCTCCAATCTTCTACTGAACCTTTGTTTAGTAGCTGACTTGTACTGCATGGCTTTTAGAGTGGTCTGGGCTGATCCCACGTTTTGGACAGTGCCCGACATGGGACTCAGGGAATTACTCCATTCCTGCCGTTCATTCCTAGCTGTGCTTATACCAGCTCTGGATTTGGGTCTTTTCCCTCTTTGGATCCTTTTTGGTGTCCTTTATTTCCCCACCCATCTTCCTGTGGGGTGGAGCAGGTATCTGGAGACATCCCACACCTGAGCTTCAGGTTCTCCCTTGCTGAAAGATTCTACAGCTGATCTTTAAGAGTTCAGACATCTCTCTTGGATCTGCACCATCAGCTGTGTGGGCCTCAGTAGACACTCAACCACTTCTCCTTCCTTCCAGGCTAGGCTCCAGTGGTCTCTCTGTGGCCAGCACAACTGCAAAGTCCCTGTTCTCCCCAGGAACACAGGGGTGCTTGTGTGTTTGGCTAAGAAGATGAAGGCTGGGCTTGTGTTTCTCAGCCATCTGCTTCCTTGAAGATCTCTTCTTTAAACTGTGTTCTATGGAAGAGGCCTAGCAGGGTCTCCAACATGATGGTTCCACTCAAGTAAATCAAAAGGCCTGGTTCTGGCTCTAGGATTGTCCAATAGAAGGAGGGAAATGCCACAAAATCAGTCCAGCCACTGAGGCTTGACACAGCTATGTCAGTTTAGCTGGGAGAAAGTTGCAAGATCATCAAGTCAAGCATCAAGCTAAGACCCCCCATGGCTATCAAACCCTGTCCCCAAGTTCCATGTCTAAATGTTGTTTGAATAGCTCAGCACCTCCCTAACTGAACCCTCAGCACAAACCCAATCTATCTGTGTCATGGAATGTCAGATTTTATGGTGCTTTACTAAGCCCATTGACTCACTGTGTAACCAAAGCCCAGGTGAAGGAACTGGGGAGTGGCTGTATAGGACAAGGAGCAAGGGCTGTGCAGCCTGGAAGGGTTTTTTAGGGTGGGACACTGCAAGCACAAAGCAGAAAGCTTGAGCTGCTCTTGATTTCCTCATCTCAAGTCTTTTCTATGGTTGGCAGATTGCAGAAAGGGCCAAGCTGCAATGGATGTGCAGTGAGCAGGTTGGGCTCAGCATCTCCTCACCTTAGACCTGCATCTGCCTGGAGATGGGAAATCTGCAGAAGAAGGCCTAAGAGGAAGGCTGGAGCAGTAAGTGTCACTCCAGCAAGGCCAGTCTCTGGCTGCCTGAACACCACCTCATGCTTTTCATTTTATAAACCAGTCAGATCCATTTCTAAGCACTGCTACTTTGCTTGCCCTTACAACTCCCCCTTGAAATTCAGACACTCCATGTTTTTGCTCTGATGTCACTGAAATCCCCCATGGGTACCTTGATCCCCCCCAGGCTTGCATCTGCAGAGCTCTCTTCCTTTCCTGTGCTTCTTCAATTCAACACTTACTTTAGAGCCCCATTCCCACCACTGGTCCAGCTGTGGCAGCTGTCCCAGCAGAGCTGCTGTTTCCAACATTTTCAGTCATCTGTGTGTTGTTTTCTTCACTTACTCCCAGTGCCCTGAAGAAGTGATGTGCTCTGGGCACAATGTCACTCAGAGAAGTGCCTTTGCTGTCACTTTGCTATGTGGTAAAGATGTTTTCCTTCATGATTCCATTTCAACATTGCTGCATCGTTGGGAAGCAGCCCCTCAGCGTGCCCAGAATTCAGCTTCCCTTGTGCTGCCCTGGTGGCTTTTCCTTTTCCAGGCAATGTTCATGGATTCCTAGCAGAAGGAATGGAGATCAAATGAACAAAGCTGGATGCTTCCTTTGCTGGCATTACGTTTATGAGGGCCACAAAGGTTATCCAAGGGCAGGAGCAACTCTGCTGTGAGGACAGGCTGAAAGAGTTGGGGCTGTTCAGCCTAGAGAAGAGAAGGCTTGAGGGAGACCTTAGAGCTGTCTTCCAGTACCTGAAGGGAGCTACAAGAGAGCTGGGGAGAGACTTTTGACAAGGGCTGAGAGTGACAGGAGGAGAGGGACAATGGCTTTGAGCTGAGAGAGGGGAGATTGAGACTGGAGATGAGGAAGAAATTGTTGAGAGTGAGGGTGGGGAGAGACTGGCACAGGTTGCCCAGGGAGGCTGTGGATGTCCCCTCCCTACAGGTGTTCAAGGCCAGGTTGGACGAGGCCTTGAGCACCCTGGGTTGGTGGGATGTGTCCCTGCCCATGGCAGGGGGTTGGAGCTGGATGAGCTTTAAGGTCCCTTCCCTCCCAGCCCACTCTGTGAATCTGTCCATCTGTGGAAGGCTGTACTTCTTGACTGATTTTAGCCACTCAGTCCTTTTTAAGCCATTTTCAAATCACCATCAGCCAGCTGGGGTGTCAGACAGCTACTGCTGAGCTCTGCTGTTCTGAAGAGGAGAACCTTGCATTTGGAATAGTTTATTCATTCTGCTTTCTGTGCACAGCCACAAATCAAAGCTGAAGTGTGGCTGAAAAACAAGCCAAGAGTTCCCAGTGCTAACCCTGCATAAATCACATCCTGTCACCAGCCAGTGGCCAGCTCCATCTGGCTGCACAGGTAAATCCTGAGCTTAGTAGACTCCAGTGTTTGCCTCACTCAGCTCAAGAGGGGTTTCACACCTTCCACCATTAATATTCTCCAGCAGAACTCCAAAACTGCGATGATTTATTCTACTATTTGTTAAGAGTCCGTGTTGTGAGGCAGGCAGTTTCTGGGTGGCCCTTTCTGGAGCTGTTGATGTATTGGTGGGAAACTGTTCTGAGTGAAATGCATTGCAGGTCAGTCCTTAGCCTAGTAACAAGCTGCTTTTAGCTGCAGTCACTAAGCTGTGGTGTGGAAAACTGAGAAGAACTGCTGGAAAGAGTTTGACAAGATATTAAAGACTCTGTACCTGACAAATACTAAAGGAAAGCACTGCAGGTCAGTTGGGATTTGATCCACATCTTCTTCCTGAGAGCAACTGAAGGTGAACCACTTCAAGCAAAAGTGGTTTGTCTTTATCCCAGCAAAAAACCCTTTGTTGATAGGTTTGCTACAGCCATGGACACACTCCGAGCTGAGTAGCATTTCTCCCCAGGATGCTGAGGCAGTCTGGCTGCTCTGCCATCACAGGGCACTTCATTGATTTATTGTGTGAAGTGTTGGTCAAAATCTCCAGAGCTCTTTGCTGTAGAATAGCAGTAATCGCCTCCAAGTTCTTACATAGAATCATAGAGGCACAGAATGGGTTGGGTTGGAAGGGACCTCAAAGCTCATCCAGTTGCAATCCCCTGCCATGGGCAGGGACACATCCCACCAGCCCAGGTTGCTCCAGGCCTTATCCAGGCTGGCCTTGAACACCTCCAGGGAGGGGACATCCACAACCTCCCTGGGCAACCTGTTCCAGTGTCTCCTCACCCTCACTGGCAAGAATCTTCCTCATCTCCAGTCTCAATCTCCCCTCTCCCAGCTCAAAGCCTTTTCCCTTCATTCTATTACTCCCAGCCCTTGTCAAAAGCCCCTCCCTAGCTTTGTGTTCTTTCCCTGGTTGCTGTTCTGCAGCACCTTCTCCCCTAACCCACCAGCTGCTCAGTCTCCTCTTTGAGCCTCCTGAGGATGAAGCTGTACAAGGTTTGTGCTGGAGCTGACTGGAAGCCAAGGTTTTGTGTGTGGAGCAGAACCATGGTAAGAGCTTCAGTGAGCAGATGTAGCTGTCAGCTCGTGGCTGTCCTGTCCAGTCAGAAGCTATTGTGCAGATGTTTGTTGTAGAGCCCCACAGTGCTGGGCTAGCAGCATGGTGTGTGATCAGCTGTCTCCTGAGACGCCCTAGTGAGGCAGACACCGAGTGACATTGGTGCAACTTCAGCTGACAAATGCCCAGTGACAGCCTGGCTCAGTTCTAGGACAGGCAGCAGGCTTTCCAGAAGCTGCCAGTGTGCTCCTTTCATGTCTAGTTTGGGGCCTTCTGAGCTCCAGTGACATTGTGCAGAGGGAGTGCTGTGAACCATCCCACCTCCAGCACCAGAGTCCTGCAGAGCACTGCCCGTCCTTGCTTTGCATTGCCTTGGACCCTGCTGTGTCAGCAGCCTTCTCACCATCACCTCCCACTGGGGAGAGCTCAGCTCTGCTTCAGGCAGGTGAAGCCTCAGCTGCAGCACCTCCTATTGCAACGTGTTTTCTCCTGTGATCAGTCCAGCCCTGCACCAAAAAGAGCAGCAGAAGCCCTGGAGCTTCCTTTTGAGCTTCCTTCTGATTTTCCAAAGCAACACCACAGAAAGAGACATAGAGGGTCACAGGCTGCCCAGGGAGGTTGTGGAATCTCTCTCTAGAGCCTTTCAAACCCCACCTGGACATGTTCCTGGGCAGCTTGTTCTAGGTGACTGCTTTAGCAGGAGGGTTGGAATAGATGATCTCCAGAGGTCCCTTCCAACCCCTACCATTCTATGATTCTGTGGAACTTTGGCCACTTTTGCCACTGTTCTGATCCTTCCAGAAGTGATGGCATGTGCTGTGGAACACCCAAACCTGAGGTTTCAGGAGATAAACAGCCAGGGATACATGAGGCTCAGTGCTTCAATTAAACCATCTCCTTATGAAGACCCAGCTGATGGAAACTGAGTCTGCTAATAAAAGTGTGAGTCACCCTGCCTCTCCTATTGATTGCTGTTATCTGCCTGTATCCCAGCAACAACAAACAGGATTTATTTCTGCTGGCTTTCATTTCCCTGACTCCAGCCTCATGATGCTGTGGGGGAAAAGTCAGCACAGATGTGTGGTGAGCAGAATGCAAACTGGGGAGTGTGCAGCAAACCTGGGCAGAAGGTCTCTGGAGCAGGTCCAGAGAAGGGCAACAAAGCTGGGGAAGGGGCTGGAGAAGAGCAGCTGTGGGAGCTGGGGATGTTTAGTGTGGAAAAAAGGAGGCTGAGGGGAGACTTCATTGCTCTCTACAGCTCCTGAGAGAAGGCCGCAGTCAGGTGAGGGTTAGGCTCTGCTCCCTACTCTCAGGTGATAGAAGGAGAGGAAATGGCCTGGAATGTGCCAGAGGAGGGTTAGGTTGGAGAGGAGGAGAAATGTCTTTGGTGCAAGAGTGGTCAGGGACTGGCACAGGCTGCCCAGGGAGGTGGTGGAGTCCCCAGAAAGGTGTGGCCATGGCACTTGGGGCCATGGTTTGGTGGCCATGGTGGTGTTGGGTTGATGTTGGACTGGATGATCTCAGAGAGGTTTTCCAACCCCCAAAATTCCATGATTCTATAATCTGGAGGGGGTTCTTGCTGCAGAGATAAGTTACACTTGTACATCTCCAAAGCTGATGCAGTTACAGTGTGGACTGATGTGACTGTCCATAGCTACCAAAAATGTCCATCTCCACCCCCTCCTGCAGATGCACCACAATATGGTGCTTGAGCATCACTTCCCTCCACAGCTGAGCAGGGACAAGGTGCTGTGAGGGTGTTTTCTGGCAAGTTGAGAAAATCTCATCTGTGTTGGTCCTACCAAGATGCAGCCCTTCTCCTCCCCAAGGCAGCTGGAAGTCAGACAGGGAGCATGACGGGCACTGCCAGTGTCCCATGTCATGTGGGTGCTAGATGGGCAGCTGCCTGGAAATGGGCACTGTTCACCAGAACTTCATCCAATCTGCTCAAGTGCAGGCAGAGCAGAGGAAAAGGGCCATAGGCTCTTCTGGGTCCTTCTTTTCCAGTCCACACCTGGGACTTGTTGGCTGGGGACCGGGCCGCAGCAGGCTATGAAGCTCACCCTTCCATTCTGGCTCTGATGATGGCCTCTGGACACCTCTGTGCCAGGTTCTGGTGACATGGGGCTGTGTAACTGAATGCTCTTTCTCTTTGTTCAAGGGGCAGTGAAGCCTACAGCTTCTGGCAGTCATGACCTTCATGCCTCCATGTGAACCTCTGTCTGGAGGTCCAGGAGACACAGGAGGCCACAGTGCTGGCTGTGAGGGTCTGAGTAACACTGAGGTGCCAGAGCCCTTGGCTGAGGTGGGAGCCAGTGCTGAGGAGGGTGGCCAGGGAAGTGCTGGAGAGTGCAAATCCATACTGATTGCTGCTCCTTGTGAGGTTACTGACCATGGCTCAAGAAACCAAGAGCATGGATTTGAAAACCAGGGCACAGAAACCTTAGAGGCAAAGCAAGCAGACCTATAGAAGAGTCCCACACCTCTGTAAGAAAGCCTTGGTGAGAAAGAAAAAGGCCTTGGAAGGGGCAGCTCTTGGCTGCTGTGGCTGCTGGAGAGGAGCATCCCAGGCAGCCCAGCTTTGTCTGCACTTGTTGGCTTTGGAACAAGGAGAGGTCACTTTCTGAGGCAACAACAGCTGAAGCCTCTTTGAGCAGCTCCTTTCTGGTTCAGCTCATGGCCCCACCAGTAAATTCTGTCCCTTTTCCTTCCAGGGGCAGGGGGCTAGAGAAAAGCCTTTTGGGTTCTGTTCCTCCCTTCTGCAGCGAACACACAGATCCTTAACCTACTTTTGGGTTATTATGAGGCTCAGAGCCTGTGCCTGCTCCCTTTGAGGACAACTGGAAGGCTGCCACTGACTTGAAAAAGAGCATGGGCAGGCTTCTGGGTAGTTAACATTCACAGAGTGCTGGGAGGTACTCAGGCAACAGATGTTACATAAACGTGATTAGTGCTGCCATGGCCTCCCTGCTCACACTCCAGTGCTCTGCCCCTGCAGGAGCAGGGGCTGCCTGCATGCACACAGATCCTGACCCCATCCAACGTGTGTACATGGACAGAGCTGCTAGGTTAGGACTGCAAGGGGCCTACAAGAAAGCCAGGAAGGGACTTTTGACAAGGGCTGGGAGTGCCAGGACAAGGGGCAGTGGCTTTGAGCTGGGAGAGGGGAGACTGAGACTGGAGATAAGGAAGAAATTCTTGAGAGAGTAGGGAGACACTGGAACAGGTTGCCCAAGGAGGTTGTGGATGCCCTCTCCCTGGAGGTGTTCAAGGCCAGGCTGGATGAGACTTTGACCACCATGGTCTAGTGGGAGCTGTACCTGGCCCATTGCAGGGGATTGGAAATGGATGAGCTTTGAGGTCCCTTCCCACTCTATGAATCCATGTTAGGCTCCTAAAAATGAAAAACTCTTGTTGATGTGATTCTGTTTGTGTGAAAAGGCTTTTAGAAGTGCACATTACCCCAAGCTCCTTATGTCTGGTACAGCTATAAACCATGGCTGTGGAGATGTTGCATGCTTGAATCATCACAGATGTCAAGGGGACAGCCAAAGAATAAGAGACAGAAGCAGATCAGAGAATCACAGAATGGTTTGGGGTGTAAACGCTTTCTGAGATCACCCAGTCCAACCATTCTCTAACTCTGCCAAGGCTGGGCCTAAACCATGGCCCTCAGCACCACATCTCTGCCTCTTTGAGACACCTCCAGGGATGGGAATTCAGCCACCTCCCTAGGCAGTCAGCCTGGTCCAGGCTTTGAGAACACTTTCATTCAACAAGTTTCTTCTCATCTCCAACCTGAACCTCCCGTGGTGCAACGTGAGGCCATTTCCTCTTGTCCTGTCACTTGTTCCTTGGAGGCAGAGATGCCCTTTCCTGGCAGTGTGTTTACCACTGATCATTCAGCCATCTTTTTCCAGTTAATTATCAGCATTTGGCTTTATCTCCCAGTGACACTGAGAAGTCCTATCACACCCCTGAGTTCTGTTGGTTGGGTTCATCTTTTGGGGGCAGCTGTTCACTTGCACATTTCATGAGAACCAAGGGATTTTTGTAGCACCTTGCAGGATTTACAGTGAGGTTTCAAACTCTGTGGGTGTTTCTCAGAAAATGCAAACAGGGCCTGAGGGTGTCTAGAGACAGGCCAAGGGTGAATGGTTTGAAGCTGAGGCAGAGCAGGGTTAGACTGGAGCTGAGGAAGAAGTTCTTTAGTACCAGGGTGGTGAGACCCAAACCATTCTGTGATTCTGTGCCTGATTCTATGGTTCCTTGCACAGGACTCTGTACCCTTTGCTGGACACAACTGCAGGGGCAGTACAAAGAAATGGCTTTAACAGGTAGGAGCTGGTAGGGTGGAGCCCAGCTGACCTGAGCCAAGTCCTGTGTTGTTGTCAGAAGTTTTCCAGACCAAAGTGACAACCTGAATTGCAGCAGAGAAATCTGTATTGAGTAAAGGCTTGGCTCTAGATCCAGTTTTTCGATAGAGAAATGCCCAAGCCAGTGTTTTCACTCAAATCATGAAGAGAGCTGAAGCTTAATAAAAAGCATTTGATCTGCCTGAGCCAGGGACTCACCAGAAGCACTCTGCTGGCAGGGACTACCAGCAGAGCTGTGCTGCAGTGCCTTCCCAGACTTTACCTCCAGCCTTTCTCACTCAATGTGACATGTCAGACAAGGAATTAAGAGATTAGGCCAGTCAGAACCAAAGCAGGAAGAGAGGAAGCTGCTCTGCTTTGGAAAGTTTGGGAGATTAATGTGCTACAAGTGCATGAAGAAATAATAAAGCCCTGGATGAAACCTACTTGAGTGTGGAGCAATGAAAGACAGAGCAAGGAAGCTGTTGTGTTTAAGCCTGCCTTGGGAAAGGGTTTGGCTTTCTTCTGATCTCTTTTCTCTCTGAGCTCTGCTAGGAGGCCTCACTGGGCTGGGCAGTCTTCAGTTTCTGCAGGGCTGGAGGGCAGTCAGGTGCACACAACAGCGAGGGACCACCGTGCTCATTTAACACAGACTCCTCCCTCTGTCCATGTGGAGTCTGAAGAGCATCCAGAAACCAAACTAGGAGCTTCACAGACTCAGTAAGGTTGGAAAAGACCTTTAAGATCATCAAGCCCAACCACAACCCAACTACTGTGACCACTAAACTATATCCTGAAGTGTCACTTTCAGCTTCAGCTTTCTCCCCATGTGGGCCTTGGACTTTTGCATGTTATGTAAATATCTTTGATATTTGATATCCACAGGTACCAGATACATTCTTACCTTTCAGGAATGGCTCATCTCAGGTCCAGCTGCTAACTGTGCCTCTCACTTTGTATTTCCAGGTAGCTCCCATACCAGACCCCTGCCCACATCACACCAGCAGCCCATGGCAGGGACAGAGCAGCAGAGGGTCTGCCCCACAGGCATCTCATCCTTGGCCAGGTAAGGAATGAAAATCTGGACATTTGCCCTGTCCACTCTGATCAGCCAGGAGAAAAGCTACCCCAGGAGCTCTGCACCTGCTCTGAGCTCCTCCCAGTCAGTTCTCACAGCTCTCACCCTTCTCATGGCTTCACAGCATGGCTTGGCTTGGAAGGGACCTCAAAGCTCATCCAGCTCCAACCCCCTGCCATGGACAGGGACACCTCCCACCAGCCCAGCTTGCTCAGGGCCTCATTCAGCCTGGGTTTGAGCACCTCCAGGGAGGGGACAGCCACAGCCTCCCTGGGTAACCTGTGCCAGTGTCTCACCAGAGCACACACAGTGATGTACATCGAGGTGAAGTAATTTTAACCCTGTGTCTGATCAATTCCAATCCAGTTTTCTGTCTGAAGGACTCAAAAGTTGCACTCAGAAAGTTCATTTTGCATTTTCTTAGCTCTACTTTATGTGATTATTTTTTTAAGATAGGAAAGTTGTAAAGAAGCTTTAAGAAGTTGTTGCCACTTGTGCAGTGGACAATCCTTCTGCTCAGCACAGCCACCACTCTGGCACACAAACCCCCAGCTTCCACTTGTCCAGGCTGACTCCTAAGGAGCTTTTTCAGCAGTGCGCACAATTTGGGCTGTGTGTCCTCTTTTGTAGCCACTATTAACTCACAGTGTGGGCTCTAAACCCAAGCTTCTTCCTCTGATGCCAACTGGCATCTGTCACCATTCTCTCCTTATCTGCTACCTCTGCCAGTTCCCAATGTGAAATGAGGCCAGGCCAGGCTCTCCTGGGGATTAGACCTAATGCACTGAGGGCTGTCTGTCCTGGTTATTTTTACCAACTTGTTTAGATTTCCAGACTGGCACCTGGACTCCAGAAGTGCTGCTGGGTTGCTGGGCAGCAAATGTGGCCAGATGCAAAGCCAGATGCTTGCTCTCTGGCCCTCTGTTCTTAAGAGAGTGTGGAGGAGATGCAAAACCCCACAGCACAGGAAGCTCTCCCCAGGATCATCCATCCCCCAGCTGAGGGGGCTGGACTGGATGATCTTCAGAGGTCCCTTCCAACACCTGCCATGCTGTGATTCCACTGCCACGTGTGTGGCCAGGGGACAGGAGTCCAGGGGACACAAGGAGGGACAGCTGCCTGCCTGTGACAAGAGGCAGCGGGACCAGACTCCAGTAGCTATTGGCCAGACAACTGGACTCCTGCTACTCCCCACACCAGCTATATCCTTATCAGTTACTGGGAAATAAAGTGGACAAGGAAATCAATGGATTTCTAACTTCCTCCTGGATGTGTAATGGTGATTAGATAAAAACATGGCGTGAGTCATGCACAGCCCTGACCTCAGGCTGATGTCCACAGAACAAGGAGATGCCATCAGATGCCAAAGCACAAGGATCAGGGACACAGACATGAGACGGATAGTATGAAAGACTGCAGAGGAACTCAGAGACAAGAAAGCTGGGGAGGGACTCCTGACAAGCGCTTGTGGTGACAGGACAAGAGGCAACGGCTTGGAGCTGGAAGAGGGCAGATTGAGACTGGAGATGAAGAAGAAATTCTTTGCAGTGAGGGTGGGGAGAGACTGGAACAGGTTTCCCAGGGAGGCTGTGGATGCCTCCTGCCTGAAGGTGTTCAAGGCCAGGCTGGATGAGGCCTTGAGCAACCTGGGCAGAAAGCAATTGCAGAAAGCAATAAACACATCAGGTTTACACTCAAGAAAATAAAGCAAGTAGCTGCAAATTAAGGAAGTCTCCAAAGCAAAAGGCTGTGTCACACTCCCAGAGAGGGTAAAACTCAGTGAAGAGAAGCACCTCAAATGCTGTGACACAAAGATGTCAGCTGTCAGCAAGTCAGTTAGCTGCAGAGCACTGAAGGATGCTGCTCTGGGGAAGTCACCACACACTCTCCTTGCTCAGCTGCTGCTTCCCAAGCAGCTTTTGTCAGCCACTTTCAAGGAAAGACCAATGATCCAGCTGGCCCTCTGGTCCCATTCCACACATCAGCTTTGAGGGCTTTGTTGTCCATTGGGGAGGGGTGGATCAGTATTCTGATTGATTGAATTGATCCTGCTGCATCACACAGAAGCTGTGCCAGGAAAACAAACAGCTCTGTTCATCACAGCAGTGCTGGAGGCCAGCAGGGCAGAGCAGGACTGCTGGGCTGATGAACCTGGGGCTTGGCAGCTTTGGAGAGGACTTTCAGAGAGGTGCTCGAGGTGTGTGCTTGAGCAGGGAGAGAGTGGGCACAAGAGCAGAGGTGGCACTGGGCTGTAGCTCATCATGCATCTTGTGTCAGTGAAATGCAGCTGACAGGTGAGAGATCTGTCTCTGCAGCTTCACTGAGAAGCCCTCCAGTACCTGAAGGGGCAACAGGAGAGCTGGGGAGGGACTTTTGACAAGGGATGGGAGTGCCAGGACAAGGACAATGGCTTTGAGATGGGAGAGGGGAGATTGAGACTGGATATGAGGAAGAAATCCTTGGGAGTGAGGGTGGGGAGACACTGGAACAGGTTGTCCAGGGAGGCTGTGGCTGCCTCCTCCCTGGAAGTGTTCAAGGCCAGGCTGGATGAGGCCTCAACCCCCTTCCAACCCAACCCATTCCATGAATCTGTGACAGCTGTGTCTCTGTGCAGCTTCAGTGAGAGCTGTGTGAGCTGGGAACTTGAGCAGCTCTACATTTATAGGGGCCCAAGCAAGGCCTGATGAGCTCTGAGGTGGTGCTGGAACAGAGCTGCAGGCAGCAAGCACAAGTGGGCTCCATCAGCCCCTGTGTCAGCAGCTCCCTGCTCAGCACAGCCAGGCCAGAACAGCAGAACAGCAGCAGCCTGCAGTGCAGCACTGCTCTAAGCTGCACAGGGATCGTGTGTTCCCTGCAGGAGGTTCAGCAGGACAAGCTCCAGGTGGCTGGCTGAGGTGTCCCCAGCTGAAAACTGCATTTTCAGGCTGTTGACTCCTCTCCAGGTCATCTCTTCCCATGCACAGGTTCCCTTCCCTCACTTCCTTCTTTTCCTTCTTTCTTTTACTCTCAGCACAGGGGATCTGAGGGCAAGTGCCCTGAGCTTACTGACTTCAATTGGGTCACAAGAGGGTGAAATGGTTGATGGAGACCCACGGACAGAAACTAGAGTGGGTTTCAGACCTCTCTTTTCTTATCACTTCCCAGGAAACTGCATTAGTGAAAGAAGTGAAATTCAACGTTGGGGTTAATAAGTTTCTTGTTTTCCTCAGTGGAATGATTGCAAACCTCAGCCTGCTGGGCCACCCAAAATCAACACCACCTCACAGCTCTTCCTTGCTCCTGCAAGCTGAAGTGCAGCCATTTCCTTAGCAATATTAAGCCCAAACACTTCTCACCCATCTGGATATGTTCCTATGCCACCTGTGCTGGACTCTCTGGTCTTGCTCTGGCAAGGGGGTTGGACTCAAAGATCTCCTGAGGTCCCTTCCAACCCCTAACATCCTGTGATTCACCAAGACCTCTTGCTACTGGGACAAAGATTGTGCAAAGCAGTCAGCCTTTAGCCTGGTTTATTGTCACCTGGTTCACGGTCACCTTGCCAGGAAGCCCTCTGTCACCACTTGCCAGTCCTCACCAGGCAGATGTGGCCTCTGACTCTGTTGCTCCATAAACAGGTCTGGGAATTACAGCCCCAAAGCATTATTAAATTCTTGGAGTTTATTAGTTCTGCTCCTTTAGATAATTTTTATCTCTCTGACTATCAGTGTAGCAAAAGTAGGATTCATAGATCAACTCCTTCAGCATTTCATCTTCTGTGGGGTTCCCTAAGCTGGGCTACAACAACTCAGACAGGCCTCAAGGGCTGAGCAGCAGCAGCAAGAGCGGCGTGGCCAGCAGACTGAGAAAGGTGATTCTGCCCCTCTGCTCTTCTCTGCTGAGACCTCACCTGCAGCACTGCATCCAGCTCTGGTGCCCCCAGCGCAAGAAGGACCTGGAGCTGTTGGAGCAGGTCCAGAGGAGGCCACAAAGATAAGCAGAGGGCTGGAGAACCTCCCCTGTGGGCACAGGCTGGGAGAGTTGGGGATGTTCAGCCTGGAGAAGAGAAAGTTCCAGGAAGACCTCAGAGCAGCCTGCCAGTACCTGAAAGGAGATACAGGAGAGCTGGGGAGGGACTTTGGACAAGGGCTGGGAGTGACAGGAGGAGGAACAATGGCTTTGAGCTGGGAGAGGGCAGATTGAGACTGGAGATGAGGAAGAAATTCTGGGCAGTGAGGCTGGGGAGACACTGACACAGGTTGCCCAGGGAGGCTGTGGCTGCCTCCTTCCTGGAGGTGTTCAAGGCCAGGCTAGATGAGGCCTGGAGCAACCTGTGCTGATGGGAGGTGTCCCTGCCCATGGCAGGGGGTTGGAACTGGATGAGCTTTGAGGTCCCTTCCAACTCAACCCATTCTGTGGATCTATGATTGTGCCCTGGGCAGCCAACCCTGCTTAGGATCTCCTCCTACTTGTGAACTTCCAACTGTTGCAGTGGCAGCCACTGCCAAGGCAGTTCAACACCAGTAAGGTGCTGGAGAAGAGGCACTTGTTGACAGGTGCTCAGCTCAGGGGCAGGGTGTCTCAGGGGCAGGGTGACTCAGGGCCCCTGCTCTAACTCATTTTCATTTCAGTAGCTGCAGCCCTGCTCTGGGGAACTGAACTGCCTGAACTCAACCCCCACCCATCCCTGGCTTTGCCAAGGACTCTCCTCTGGCTGCTCCCATCTCTGGGTAACCACAGCAGCTCCTCCGTGTCTCTGGAGGCTGCTTTGGGCCATGTAAGGAATTGCTGACACTCAGTAAGATCTCTATGTGCAGCCTGGGAATTTGGTATTGCCTTCTGATGATGGCTGTGGGTCTAGTGGAGGGGTCTGCAGGTGGCTGTGGTTATGAGGGCTGTGAACTCTCTGCCAGCCTTTCCCACAGCTGCAGGGCCTGGGGTGCTTTTTCCAGTTCAGATTCTCTCCCCCCACTAGCTGCAGGTGAACTCCTGCTGCTCCTTCAGCCACAGCATTTACAGCTTCCCTCTGCACCCCTGGCCGCCTGGCTTAATGCAGCTTGCAGGAATTGCGGTGGAATTCCGGAGCTGCATCAGGCGCTCGGATTGGCTGGGCAGGTTCTCCCTCTGGAGGCCTTCAGCAGCCACTGCTCCTCTCCCTTGCTGTCACAGACACCTGTGGCACAGGAGCTGTGGTAGAGCCAAAACGCTGCTGCCAATCCTCTCTCTCACCCCGGACTAGACGTCCAGGCTTTCTGATTTGCCTTCTGCCAAATGTGGCCGCACTTGCCAGCAGCTTCCAAAGCTCATGAGCATGGAATCATAGAACTGTCAGGGTTGGAAGGGACCTCAAGGATCATCCAGTTCCACACACCCCCCATCCCCCCGCCATGGGCAGGGACACCTCACACTGTTGCTCACAGCCACATCCAGCCTGGCCTTAAAAACCTCCAGGGATGAGGCTTCCACCACCTCCCGGTGCCAGTGTCTCACCACCCTCATGGGGAAGAACTTCTTCCTAACATCCAATCTGAATCTACCCATTTCTAGTTTTGCTCCATTCCCCCCAGTTCTATTATTACCTGACACCCTAAAAAGTCCCTCCCCAGCTTTCTTGTAGGCTCCCTACAAGACATCCACCTCCACCTCTCCCTTCTCCATCCCTAATGAGAAGCAGGGAGAAGAGAGGAACTGTTCCTGTCTGCTGGACCTCAGGCCAGGGGCTGCCAAGCAAGCAGTGCCCAGCAGCACTGGGGGCTTCTCCCCCTCCCTTGGTTTTGCTCAGGAGGACACAACCCCAGCTTGCCTGACAAGCAGCACCGGTGTTAGACTGGGAATAAAGAAGTCTGGCAGAAAATGAGTCTCACAAAGAAAACAAGGAAGCAGAGAAGCTCCAAACCAACCCATAATGAAGCTTCCAATGCAAATGTCTGAAAAGAAAGCCAGAGTTAACCAGTCAGGTCTGTAGCCAGGTTCCAGGATTAGTGGAGCATGGATGACGTGCTCACCCCATCCTCACAGCCTCCACCTCACCTGTGCCATCACTTCTTTGGTGTTGGTTCCAAATGTACTTATACCAGAAAGTATCACAGGATGGACTGGGCTGGAAAAGGATTAGGGAGACCAACCCTTCTCTAACTCTGCCAAGGCTAGGGACACACCATGGCCCTCAGCACCACGTCTCTGCTGCTTGGAAACCCCTCCAGCGATGGGGATTCAGCCAGTTCCCTGGGCAGCCTGTGCCAGGCTGTGAGAACCCTTCCAGTCAACAATTTCTTTCTCATGGCCAACCTTAACGTCCCCTGCTGCAACTTGAGGCCATTTCCTCTCCACCTATCACTTGTTCCTTGGGAGAAGAGCCCAACCCCAACTCACTGCAACCTCCTCTCAGGGAGTTGTAGAGAGCAGTGAGGTCTCCCCTCAGCCTTTTCTCCTCCCAAGGATCAGAAGGGGAGATTGCAGGGGGAGATTGACCTCATTAATGTTTGCAAAGATGTGAAGGGCAAGTGCTAGGAGGATGAAGCCAGGCTCTTCTCAGTGATCTCCAATGACAGGACAAGACTCAGTGGGTGCAAGCTGGAGCACAGGAGGTTCCACACAAATGTGGGAAAACTTTGTCACTGTGAGGTTGAGAGAACACTGGAACAGGCTTCCCAGAGAGGTTGTGTAGCCTCCTTCTCTGGAGGCATTCAAAACTCCCCTGGATTCATTCCTGTGTGACCTACTCTAGGTGATCCTGCTCTGGCAGAGGGGTTGCACTGGATGATCTTTTCAAGGTCCTTTCCAGCCCCTAACATTCTGTGACTCAGTGCAAGCCCATGCACAAGTCCAGCCATAAACCTAAGCAGAGGCAGGGGTCAGACAGTAAGAACGGCTCTCAGGAGTGGGTTAGCGGAAGCTGCGATGTTCACCTGCGTTGTCGCTGGCTCTGGACCCAGCGAAAGGCAATGCCAGGCCCCGGCCCCGGCCCCGGCCCCGCCGGCACAGCCACACGCAGGCTGCACTGCGGCACCGGGGGCGCTGCTGGACCCAGCGAAAGGCAATGCCAGGCACCGGCCCCGGCCCCGGCCCCGCCGGCACAGCCACACGCAGGCTGCACTCCAGCACCAGGGGGCGCTGCTGGACCCAGCGAAAGGCAATGCCAGGCCCCGGCCCCGGCCCCGGCCCTGCCGGCACAGCCACACGCAGGCTGCACTGCGGCACCAGGGGGCGCTGCTGCACTTAGGGCCGGGGGCTGCTGCTGTCAGCGCCCAGGCAGGGGGAGCCCTGCGGCGCACGGCGACGTTCCCTGTGCTGGGACCAGGCTGCAGCGAGGTGGGATTGGGCTCTTAGTACCATGAGAGAACTGGCCTCAAGTTGCCCCAGGGGAGGGTTAGGCTGGAGATGAGAAGAAACTTGTTGACTGGAAGGGTTCCCAAAGCCTGGCACAGGCTGCCCAGGGAGGTGGCTGAATCCCTGGAGGTATTTCCAAGAGGCAGAGATGTGGTGCTGAGGGCCATGGCTTAGCCCCAGCCTTGGTAGAGTTAGAAAATGGTTGGACTGAATGATCTGAAAGGGCTTTTCCACCCCAAACCATTCTGTGATTCTATGATTCCATGACTGTATGTTAACCTCTGAGCAAACCATTTCCCTTTCACCTTCCTCTGCTACAAAATTTGTGACAATACTCTTGCTGCGTGTTGCAGCTCCTCCTGCTGGAATCACAGAATGGCTCAGCTTGGAAAGGACCTCACAGCTCATCTGCTCCAACCTCCCCACCATGCCCAGGGACACCTCTCAGCTAGACTCAGCTGCTCAAGGCCTCATCCAGCCTGGCCTTCAACACCTCCCTGGGCAGCCTGTGCCAGAGTCTCACCACCCTGGGACTGAAGAACTTCTTCCTCAGCTCCACTCTAACCCTGCTCTGCCTCAGCTTCAAACCATTCCCCCTTGGCCTGTCTCAGACACCCTCAGCAAAAGTCTCTCTGCAGCCTTCCTGCAGGATGCCTTCAGGTCCTGGCAGTCAGCTCTAAGGTGCCCCTGGAGCCTTCTCCTCTGCAGGCTGCACACCCCCAGCTCCCTCAGCCTGTGCTCACAGCAGAGCTGCTCCAGCCCTTGGACCATCTTTGTGGCCTCCTCTGGACTCCCTCCAGCAGCTCTGTGTCCTTCTTCTGCTGGGCACACCAGAGCTGGAGGCAGGATTGGAGGTGAGGTCTGAGCAGAGCAGAGCCCAGGAGCAGAATCCCCTCTCCTGCCCTGCTGCCCACACTCCTCTGGCTGCAGCCCAGCACACAGCTGCCTGCTGGGCTGCAGGAGGGCACTGCTGGCTCCTGGGGAGCTGCTCAGCACCCAACACCCACAGGTCTCTTTCTTCAGGGCTGCTCCCAACCCACTCTGCAGCCAGCCTGGATGTGTGCCTGGGGCTGGCCCAGCTGCAGAACCTTGCCCTGTGACTTGTTGAACCTCATGCAGGTGGCACTGGGCCATGTCTCAAGCCTGTCAAACTCCTTCTGGGTGGATCCCTGCCCTCAAAAGAGTCCAGCTCAGCACACAGCTTAGTGCTATCAGCAAACCTGCTGAGGGTGCCTCTATCCACTGCCTGTGTTGCTGACAAAGGTATCTGAGATTCCTCTTCCAGAACTGGGCCTTAGGAAGATAATGAACAGTCCCCAGAGGTGTGATAAAATCAGCAGAGCTATCACAGCATGGCAGTGTAGCAGATGAGGAAGGTTGTGCAGCAGAGATGGAAAAGCAGAGTGCAGGAGGCAAGAGGAATTTCACACACAGGAGGCAGATGAAGCATTGTTTGGGTCAGAGGCAGTCTGGCCTGTGCTGACTCATCCACACAGCACAGGGTGGCTGAGGCTTCCTTCCTAATTAAATCAGGGGCACTCTCTGATCTGGCTGCTGTTCTGGCAGGGACACTTTGTGTTGCTCTTGTGCTGCTTGAAGAGAGATGCAATGCTTCAATGGCTGGGCAGCCACCAGCAATGATCTCATTCCTCAGATCTGCAGCATCAAAACAAGACAGAAATAACCTCAGAGTGCAGTTGATGTTTCTTACAAGACGAAGGTCCCACGCAGGAAATGGGGCAGAGGCATGTTTGGAAAATCCCTGGGACTCTCAGCAGAAAGCTGATGGACTTCTGGAAAGGAAGGATGAGGTGGACTGAGAATTTTCTCCTGGCTGGATCACAATTAAAATTGCTGTTGCCGGGCTAATTTATCCTGACCCAAGAGCCTCTGATTTCCCTTCAGACTGCAGGATGAAGTCAGTTCTGCCAGCAGCCTGGGTAATCTCTGCCCTTCCCACCCATCACTACAGCCATCCTTGATGCTGCAGAGAGCAGAGCTCCCAACAGACACTGAAGTGAATCTCAAATGGTGTGCCTCATGCTACAGAGAGAGCTATAAACCTGCATGCCAGTGAGGGGGCAGGGCTAAAAATAGATCTTTTTGTTCCTAAGAGACTGGAATTGTCACAGAATCACAGAATGGTTTGGGCTGGAAAAGGCCTCTGAGAGCATCCAGTCCAAAGTCAACCCAGCACCACCATGGCTACTAAACCATGGTCCCAGGTGCCATGGCCACAGGTTTCTGGAACACCTCCAGGCATGGGGACTCCACCACAATACAGACCCTGAAGCATCAGGGATTTTCAGGGCTCTTTGTGGCTCCATGAGTGCCAGGGTCCTCAGGAAGCAAGGAAGCAGAGAGCAGGGTTGTGTGCAACTTGCTGGCAGGTCCTCAGCTCCTGCTTCCTGCAAACAATTAACACCAAAGCACCAGGTGATGTTCAAAAGTGAGATGAGTAACCTACTTTGCTTCTCTCAGGAGTTTTGGGTACGTGGTGTTCTGCTAGCTCAGGAGTTTGAGTAAATGTTCTGGGTAAGCTGGCACAGACTAAACCTGCAAGCTGTGAATGGAAGGACAGTCCCTGCTCAGACAGTGAATGCAGGGCAGTAAATCTCGGAGTGGCATCACATTCCCCTTCAATTTCTAGCACCAGGTATTGCCTAGCAAGGTGGAGGCTAAGGGGCTTCATCTCCCCTGTGCCATACAGGCTCAGGATTGTGGTGCTGAGTGCTGTCCAGATGTAGCATCTACAAATAAAGCAATTTTGAAGGTCCCTGTCGTGGTCTGTGACAAGGGAGGTCCATGCCACATGGACTTCAAAAGTGTGCCCAGGACAGCAGACAGGAGGTCATCATTAGTAAGCAGCTGGGCTGAGAACTCTCTGTGAAGAGCTGAAATGGTGAGAGCTCAGTGGGCATCATTAACTGCAGCAGTGTGCACAGCAAAGGTCACAGCTGAAACCTCCAGCAGGCTCAGAGACTGACTGTGCTGCTCTGACCTAATTCTGTCCAACTTACTACAGAGGCTTCTTATCACCAGCAAAATGATTCAGTTGGAATGGGGGGAAAAAAAATCTGGTGATTTCTACAATTTTTATTTTGTGTGAGAAAAGAGAAAATGCCTCTGAGCTGACTGTCCCCACCACAGGGAGCTTGGATCACCAGGGTAGGGGAGGGTTCCTCACTCACCTCACAGTGCTGGTGATCAGCTGATGAAGTGTTTTATTGTGTGGCAGGTGAGGAGCTGCTTACCTGCAAAGGAGCTTTTATGTCTTCAGGGTTAGCAGCACCCATGAGGACACTTCCAATAACAGCTTGGATGAGGCCTTGAGCAGCCTGGGCTGGTGGAAGGTGTCCCTGCCCATGGCAGGGGGTTGGAGCTGGATGCTCTTTAAGGTCCCTTCCAACCCAAAGCATTCTGTGATTTAGGTTCAGCAACACCTACACCACCTTTAACACCACCACACTCAGGCTGTGTCTCAGCCTTTCTTCCTCTCCTCCCAGCTCCAGGTGCTTGCAGGGTGGGGGCTGTTTTTTTTCAAGGCCCATTCCAACCCAACTCATTCTGTGACTCCATGAATCCAGCTGCCTCTAGACACAACCTGGTGCAGCCAGATTGCCAGCAGTGGCCTCCAGGCAAACACGCAGGTGGCACCTGGGTTGTGTATGGGATTGAGCTGTGCTGGTCTTAACCTCCAGTTCAGGTTTCCTCTGCAAGCTGGGAGGAAAGCTGGAGTGGCTTTTTCCTGCTTTAGCTGTTAGTAATGGACATTTGTGGTTGGACTCAATGATCTTAGAGCTCTCTTCCAACCCAAACAATTCTGAGTCCACAGTTTCACTGCCAGGCACATTTTCTCTTGCCTTTCAGTTTAGCACTGGAAGGAATGGCCAAGCAGAGAGCACCCCTGAGGCAGGGACTACCTGCCAGCTCCTTCCCTTCAGTGCAGCAAGCAGAGAACTGTAAGCAAGGAGATCACAGTCTCACAGTAGATCAGAGATTGGAAGGGACCTCCAGAGATCATCAGGTCCAACCCCCCTGCCAGTGCAGGAGCACCCAGGGTAGTCTGCACAGGAGCACATCCAGGTGGGGTTGGAAAGCCTCCAGAGAAGGAGACTCCACAACCCCTCTGGGCAGCCTGCTCCAGGGCTCTGTCACCCTCACTGCAAAGAAGTTTCTCCTCATGTTGAGCTGAAATCTTCTCTGTTCAAGTTTGAACTCATTGTTCCTTGGCTTATCACTGTGCACCACCCACAAGAGCCTGGCCCCCTCCTCCTGACCCCCACCCCTCAGCTATTGATAGACATTGATCAGATCCCCTCTCAGTCTTCTCTTCTCCAGACTAAACAGCCCCAGGGCTCTCAGTTTCTCTTCCCAGGGGAGATGCTCAAGTCCCCTAAGCATCCTCCTGGCTCTCCCTTGGATTCTCTCCAGCAAGTTCTGTCCCTCTTGAACTGGGGAGCCCCAAACTGGACACAGGATTGCAGCTGTGGTCTCAGCAGGGCAGAGTACAGAGGTAGAAGAACTTCCCTAGCCCTGCTGGACACCTTTCCTGCTGCATCCCAGGATCCCATTGGCTCTCTTGGCCACAAGAGCACATTGCTGTCCCATGCAGCACTTGCTGTCCACCAGCACTCCAAGGTCTTTCTCTGGGGAGCTGCTTTCCAGCAAGGCACCCTCAAACCTGTCCCGGTGCCTGTGCTTCCCTTCAGTGCAGCAAGCAGAGAACTATAAGCAAGGCAGCAGGAAGCATTTCATGGAACACCACTGAAGATGCTGCCCAGAGGCTGCAGAGACAAAGGCTTGCTGGAGGAGCAGCAGCTGCTGATCAGGGTGTGCAAGGAGCCAGTGTCACTAATGCTGCCCCGGGCACACCACAGCTCAGCATCACACAGTCACTTCATGGCAGGGGTTGGAAGGGAGCTCTGGAGATGAGCCAGCCCAACCCTCTGCCAGAGCAGGAACACCTAGGGCAGGCCACACAGGAGCACAGTTCTTGGTGGTGGGTGTACATCCCAGCAGGGTCTTCTGTGGCAGATGCAACCCGTGGAGCCCAGGTGCTGTGGTCCTTTGGTAGCCTTTTGGCAGGAGGTCTGTCTGCAGACCACAAAGGGAGGTGTGCAGAGATCGCTCCGGTGCAGTGCCCGCTGCTGGCCTTTCCGTGGCGCTGTTGCAGTGGTTTTCAAATAAGCACAGAGGGGATTCCCTCTTGGCGTTGTGGAACCAGCTGGCAGGCCAGCAGCTCTCCTGCAGAGGCAGGGAGAGCTGTCAGAGCCACCACCCTGCCTGCTCACCCCAGGGATGGCACACGGAGCTGTGAGACTGAAACAGAATCCTTGGGTGCCCACAGCTGGAAGGGACTCTCCAAGGTCCTCTTGTCCAACCCTCCTGCAGTCAGCAGGGACACTTCCAAACTGGAGCAGGCTGCCCAGGGCCACATCGAGTCTGACCCTGTCTATGTCATTGTAACATTAGCTCGTAGAGTCATGGAATGGGTTGGGCTGGAAGGGACCTCAAAGCTCACCCAGCTCCAACCCCCTGCCATGGGCAGGGACACCTCCCACCAACACAGCTTGCTCCAGACCTCATCCAGCCTGGCCTGGGACACCTCCAATGAGGAGGCAGCCACAGCCTCCCTGGGCAACCTGTTCCAATGTCTCCCTACCCTCACTGCACAGAATTTCTTCCTCATCTCCAGTCTCAAATCTCCCCTCCTCAAGCTTCAATCCATTCCTTCTTCTCCCATCAGTCCCAGCCCTTGTCAAAGTCCCTTCCTGGCAGTCTGGGAGCCTGTGTTTCTCTCCCCTGTGCACAAGCAGAGTCTCTTCCTCTAAACACAAGGAAAACAAACCCAATTGCACAGAATTCAGCAAGTCCCACCCCCAGAGCTCTCCCATCCCAAACCTGATAAAAAAACCTCTTTTTCTCTCTCAGCTTGTTCTCAGCTCACAGCTCCCAGACTGCTGTGGGTGTGCCCTGTCCATATTTATTTCCCTGAGTGATGTTTCTGCCTCCTCTTGTAAAGACAAACAACAAAAGAGCAAAGCAAAGCCCAACAAACCCTCTGCTGGCTCCTGGCTGGAGCCTGCTCTTGTTCCAGCTGCCTTTTGGCGCTCAAGTGTATAGTAGCTTTCAGAGTTGATATGCAGTGAGGACTCCTGTCATGCTCTGTCCATAACAACCTGCTCACCCTTTCTGGGTGTGCTGAGCAGTCCTGGCTTTTGCCTGGAGGATGGGACCTTGGGCCCTGTGGAGATGAACATCATGCAGCAATCCTTCTACTTCCCATCTCAGCTCTGCAGAGGTTCCAAATATGCTTCAGTTAGCTTTGCAGGCTGAGCTTCTCCTGGGCTTTGTCTTCTCTTCTCTTTGTTAATGCTGTCTTAGCCCCTCCAGCAACACTCAATAAATAATTGTTTCCTCTCTGTTAAGATCTGCCATGAGATCATGCTCATTTCAGTGCATGTTTACTGCTCTTTTACCTGAAGATCTCCACCAGCCACAGTCTGAGGAAGCTTGGAGTCAAACTGAATGGGGAGAATGAAAGCCAAGGTGGCCACAGCTGGGCCATGTAGTGCACAGAACCCTGCATGGAGTGCAAGGCAAATGAACTTATTTGTGTTGCACCTTGCATGCAGAATCCACACACCCCTGAGGAAAGAGCATTCCTGGCAAGCATGTGGCAGAAGGAGCCAGCAGGAGTGGATCTCCCAGTGACACACTGACACATTCCCATTCCCACTGAATCACTGAGGCTGAGTCAGCTCAAGGCTGATTTCCAGTTTGCAGAGTCAATACATTTCCAGTCCAGAAAACTCCTTAGAAAGAACAGGGAAGAATTCAGGGTATTGGAGATCCTAACCAAATTCCTGTGTCCTGCCCATTCCAAAGACAGAAGATTCTCAGTATTCTTTGGGCAGAATCATTCTTTCCTTTTCTCTGACTGGAAACAGGGAGGGATTTTGTGCTAGCATGACTGTGCCATGCAATGGCTTAGCCAGCAGGTGACAAGGGCAGCTTAGAAGATAAGCTGCCAGCCAGGTGTGGGCTGCAAGTCCTGCTCTAGTCACCCAGTGCAGTTTTAGCCCTGCCTCCCCCCAGTCACACCAGTAAATCCATTTCCTGCCTTTGTTGTATGGACAAGTCTCATCTGAACAGCTCTGCATCGTCTTCAAGGCCAGGCTAGATGAGGCCTTGAGCAATCTGGGCTGGTGGGAGGTGTCCCTGTCCATGGCAGGGGGTTGGAACTGGTAGAGCTTTAAGGTCCCTTCCAGCCCAACCCGTTCTATGAATCCATGACTCTTGTCCACCCCCCTGCAGGCAGCAGTGACACCTCCAGCTAGAGCAGGCTGCCCAGGGACACATCCAGTCTGATCTTCAATGTCTCCAGGGATGGGACCTCAACCACCTCCCTGGGCAACCTATTCCAGTGTCTCCCCACCCTCCCTGTGCAGAACTTCTCCTGATGTCCAACCTAAATCTGCCCTGCTCCAGTTCTAAATCCTTGCCTCTCATCCTATCCCCATAGCCCCTTCTGAACAGTCCCTCCCCAGTCTGACTGCAGGTCCCCTGCAGATATTGAAATGCAGCTCTGAGGTCTCCCTGGAGCCTTCTCTGCTCCAGGCTGAACACCCACCCCCATCTCTCAGCCTGGCCCCATGGCAGAGGCTCTCCTGCCCTCTGGCACTTGTGATCACTGCTGTAGAACAAGGAGCAGTTGTGGCAGTGTCAGATTTCTTCTGCCAAGTCCTAGAACGCTGGGATTCTGTGATTGCTTCCACCCTCATTCCAGAGTTTTCCAGAGTGACTGTATCCTACAGCAGAGCTGAGCCCCCATCACACAGCACCAGGGAAAAGAGAGGACTGGGCACAAATCATGCAGGGAGCTGGGCAAGGGGGCAGGGAGAGGTGAAGCACCAGCGAGTGGTCACTCTGCCAACAGCACCAGGGAGCACCAAGTTCAGTCAGCTGATTATTTATCTCTTGTTCCATTTTGCTTCAGCCTTTGGCTGTGAGACGCAAAAATGCTAATGTGACTCTCTGGATATTCCTGCAGGCATCATAAATTGGCAAAGGAGAGAGATAATCTGGCAGCAGTAACTGCCTTGGCCCAGGCTGCAGTGGCACTCATGACAATACCACTCAGACATCAGAGAGATGACAATAATTGGTTTCATGTCCAGCAGAGGGCTGGAGCCATTGGATGAGTTCCCAGGAGTGTGCTAGAAAATATCACTGGAGAGGGGGTCCTGAATTGAATGCACACAGGAGCAGGCAGAGCAGCCTGAGCCGTGCACAGTGTGCCACAAACTCACAGCTCTGGCTGCACTGTGTCCTGCCCAGCAGCCCCTCCTAAGGAGCTGCTCCCACAGTTAAAGGCACAGGCTCCAAGCTCTCTGCTCAAAGCACACTTGGAGATTCTCTGAGGAAGGAAACTATCTCATCCTGCTTTTTTACTGCAGGGAAGCCAGCAGAGTCCTGGAGCAATATAAATAATAAATCTCTTACACATTTCTTGTGATGGTTTGAAAGAGCCTCTGCTCCATATTTAACATCCATGCACTTCTCGTTGCATGATTTATGGATGGGAAAATTAGCTGTACTTGCTGCCTTCCCAGAAATGACCCTCTGTGACTGCTTTGTAGGTATGGCCTAAGTGGATTTAGTTTCATTTTTGGGGTACATTTCTAGGAGCTGAAAAGCTGCTTTGCAGCTACCCTGATCTTTTTCCTGCCCAGGCAAAATGGGATCTCTCCACTTCCTTTCAAAGGAGCTGCCAACACCTAGCCTGGGTTTTGGGTGAAGTGCAGGAAATGATGAGTGGCTGAGGGAGCTGGGGCTGTTCAGCATGGAGAAAAGAATGCTCCAGGAGGACCTTAGAGCTGCCTTCCAGTACCTGTATAGGTGAGCTGGGGAGGGATTTTTGACAAGGGCTTGCAGTGACAGGGTGAGAGGGGATGGATATAAACTGGGAGAGGGCAGATTGAGACTGGAGATAGGAAGAAATTCTTGCCAGTGAGGGTGGGGAGACACTGACACAGGTTGCCCAGGGAGGCTGTGGATGTCCCCTCCCTGGAGGTGTTCAAGGCCAGGCTGGATGAGGCCTTGAGCAAGGTGGGCTGGTGGAAGGTGTCCCTGCCCATGGCAGGGGGTTGGAGCTGGATGATCTTTGGGGTCCCTTCCACCCCAACCCATTCTGTGATGCTGTGATTCACAGGCAGGCTGTGCCTACCCTGCTTTGGGTTTGCAGCTGTGCCTGTGGAAAAGTAAACCCAGGGCTAGTGGAGCCATAAGGCCCCCAGGCTGCTCAGAGCACCCTGCATTAACCAACGTCCCCCAAATGACTGACAGGCATCAAGAGCAAACCACCTTCTCCTCAACCAGCACCAGCTGAGCACTGCAGTGGCTCCCAGGTGAGAGCTATCCTGAGACAACAGCTCTGGAAGTGAGGTGCTGTGGTGTCTGTTAGGGTAAAGATAATGCAAATATGTGACTGGAAATCCTGTGACTTCCTTGGAATGTGAAAGCAAATCTCTTGACTGGCTCTCAGAAAGTGCTTCCCAACTATTGCACTCATTTTCTCCCCCCCTTGGTTAGAGATGAAACAATGTGGCCCTCACTCAACAAGTTTTGCAGCACTTCAAAACTACTTCAGAGCAACAGTTGGAGCTGCTCTCCAAATGCAGACCTGCTCTGAAGCATGTGCTGGAATTCCTGCTGAGTTTGTGCAGGATCCACAACTCTTAAAGGACAAAACCAGACTGGAAAGTCGTCGATAGCAGAGCAGTACCAGAGGTGTCCAGCAGCAACCTCCTCCATTCACAGCTGTGCAAACTGTGGTGGCTCTGTTCTCCTGGAGTCGACTCCAGAAGCTTTGTGAGGATTATTTATGGACTGTTAGCATAAAGCTGAAGGAATCACACAGAAAGGAGGATCAAATCTTGCTTTTTTTAATTCCTTAAGATAATCTTCTTTAGATGACTGAGACACAAAGCGGGCCACAAAGATGATTAAGAGACTGCAGCATCCCTGTGAGGGGGAGAGGCTGTTGAGCCTGGAGAAGAGCAGCCCCAGAGGGAATCTGAGCAATGCCCAGCAAGAGCTACAGGGTGGGGGGCAAGAGGCTGGGGCCAGACTCTTGTCAGTGGTTCCCAGGGACAGGACAAGGGGCAAGGGGCACAAACTGGAACCCAGGAAGTTCCACCTGAACTGAAGGAGAAAATGCTTCACTGTGAGGTTGCTGGAGGCCTGGAGCAGGCTGCCCAGAGAGGTGGTGGAGTCTTCTTCTCTGGAGAGCTTCCAACACCCTCTGGCCAGTGTGATCCTGGGCAAGCTGCTGTGGGTGCCATGCTTTAACAAGGGGGCTTGGAGATCTCCAGAGGTCACTTCCAACCCCATCCTGCTGTGGTTCTGTAAGCACAGTAAGCAAGTACCCTGCACACAAGCTGTGCTGCATTTGAAGGTTTCCTGGCAGGTTAGTTGTTGTTAGTACTTTTTCATTTCCTCCACAGGACCCTGTAAATGTTACCAGAAAGGAACGGTTTCCAGATTTTGAATCAGCCAAGCTCCCCAGGCACCATGCTGCCATGGTATTGCTTCCTCTGAATGCTCAGGTACAAGACATGGACAATTAGTTCATGGCTAACAGCACAGGGAATTAGATCTCCTCAGACTCCAAATGCTGGAGTACTTCAACCACCTTTTGGAGACAAGAATCTGGGCTTTGTTGTTATTTTAAGGCACTGTGTCCCGTTTCCCCCATCTATAGATCACCACTGAGCTGTTTCCTCTTTCTCCTCTGGTATTGCTGCTGCACTGTTTCAGCCACTGACAACTGGGTACCCATTCCCACTTCTCTCTACCTTTTAGTCATCAGCTGGTGACCCCAAGAGCAGGCCTGGCAGATTCCTTAGCACAACTCTGCTGAAAGCCAGAGAGAGCTGCTGTGAAAGGGCTGAACTCTGTGGCATCCACTGGCCTGGACATTTCTGCTGAGGTTTGTCACTGCCACTAATCCTGCAGAGCTTGGTGGGGCTCAGCTGCTGATAAGAGCAGTGAAAGGCAGCCTTTGTTCCAGCCCCCTCATTGCTCTGTACAGATTGAAGACCTTGTAAGCCTCATTTAGATTGTCTGCTACTTAGCAAACATTAACAGTGTATTTCATGGAGTGCTTCAGACAAGTTGTAGTTTTCTCTTTGGTTTTTTCTTTCCCCTCTGTTATTTCCCACCAATCACAACTGTGTTTATTTACAGCTCAGACTCCTAGTTTAATACTTTACCCCCACAACAAATGCCTCATAAACAGACATTTGATTTTGTGGGCCTCCTCTTTAGTGGCAAAATGCTGATTGCATTGATAGAGTTCAAAGCCAGAACCTTCTGCCTCTAGAGGATTTATTATCACTATGATCGATCTACAAAGAGCTGAAGTTAGTTATCCCAATTCCCCCCCCCCCTTAAATGAAATGATTTTGTTTCCTTAAACTGTGTTTAATAAGTAATAAGGGAGAGTGGAAAATTAATACACATCTTGCTGTATTGGTTTAGTTTTGGTTCATTCTGTTTTCTCTCTGAAGTCTGTAAGCCCTCAGATCATCTCTAATCTGCTCCCTTCTGCCATGCTCCTCTTGCAGCTGCCTGGCTGCCTCTGCTGCTCCAGAGACAGCCTCAGAGATTATTCAAATCCTTGGGCTTTGCTTTCCCAGCTCTTTACCATTGCCCACCTGATTTTATTATGTACTTCAAAACACTGTCACTGTACTCTAAGGAACTCCATCACCAGATCAAGTCTAACTTCAGACTGAGCAGCATTATCCAAGTGTATCAAAGCATCCTGGAATGGCTCAGGTTGGAAGGGACCTGAGAGCTCACCTGCTCCAACCTCCTGACATGGCTCTTTTCCTCAGGGCTGCTTTCTATCTCCTCCTCCCCCAGTCTGTATTGATAGTGAGGATTGTTCTAGCCCAAGTGCTGAACCCTGCACTTGCTCTCGTTGAACCTCATGAGGTTCACCTGGGCACCACTTCTCCAGCTTGTCCAGGTCTCTCTGGATGCCATCCTGTCCCTCTGGTGTATAAACAGCACCCCTCAACTTGGTGCCATCTGCAAACCTGGTGATGGTGCCTGGATCCCGCTGTCTATAGCAGTGATAAAAGCATTAAACAGCAGAGGTCCCAGTATGGACCCCTGAGGGACACCACTCTCACTGCTTGGAGCCACTGAGCACCACCCTCTGGATGTGACCATCCAGCCAATTCCTTACCCACTGAACAGTCCACCCAGCACATTCACATCTCTCCAGCCTGGGCAGCAGGATGCTGTGGGGACAGTGTCAGAGACCTTGCAGCAGTCCAGATAGATGACATCCCTAGGGCATCCCTTGTCCCCTGCCTGAGACAGTCACTTTATCATTGAAAGCCACCAGGCTGGTCAGGCAGGACTTGCCCTTAGTGAAGCCATGCTGGCTGTCCTGAATCGCCTCCTGTCCTCAGGGGCCTTAGCAGCACTGCTAGGAGAATCTGCTCCATGATCTTGCCAGGCACAGGAGTTCCCACACTCACACTCCAGAGGCCAAGGGTAGCAGGGTACCATAGACAGGTGCCATGGCCATCCTGGCACTGTGATGCCTGGCAGAGCATCTCCTTGGAGGGCTGCTTTGGAAGCACTGAGAACAGGGCAGGCAGTGCTAATCCATAAGGACAATCTCATCTCATTTTTGCTCCACTCCCAGCCTCCAGCTGTCCTTTCCCCAGCAGATAACTCTTGTTTGTAGGCCATCAAGACAACTCATACTAACTTTTCATAGATTCATGGAATGGGTTGGGTTGGAAGGCACCTTAAAGCTCATCCAGCTCCATCCCCCTGCCATGGTTGCTCAAGGCCTCATCCAGCCTGGCCTTGAACACCTCCAGGGAGGAGGCATCCACAGCCTCCCTGGGCAGCCTGTGCCAGTCTCTCCCCACCCTCATTGTACAGAATTTCTTCCTCATCTCCAGTCTCAGTGTGCCCTCTCCCAGCTTATTCCCCATTTCAGTATGCCAAGCACTTGAAGGTAACACAAAGAAAAACACAAATATGGCTGGCAATGTATTAAAGTAACCTCAAGAGACTGACAGAAGAGCTCTGTGGCAGAAGGAGAGCTGAGGCTTTGCACGGCCAGAGCTCAGCTGTCAGTCTGACTGTGTGGAACCAGCAGCCATTTGTGCTCTGCTGCCTTCCTCAGCCAGCTTGCCCAGGTAAGAGAGAGTGACCTCACTGACTACAAAAGGAAGAGCTCTGCTCAAGGACAGGGTTCTCCTTGCCCTGGACTCACACCCTACAGAACCTTTCACCTTTTGGCCTGGTATTCTTTACAGACCTGTGAGGACTCCCCAGTATCTGGATGCAGCAGCAGCAGCAGCAGCAGCAGCAGCAGCAGGGCAGGGATTGTCCCCCCTGTGCTCAGCACCGTTGAGGCCACACCTTGAACACTGGGTGTGGTTTTGGGGCCCTCACTGCAAGAAGGACATTGAGGGGCTGGAGCAGCCAGGGTTTCCTATGAGCCACCTTCTCCTTGTGTTCCCTGAAATCACCTTTGAGAGAATTAACAAATGCACCTCAGAGTCCCTGTAAATACTGAGCAGATACAAAGAGGGCAAAGAAAAAGTTATTGCCTCAAACTATCTGAAGCTATCAAAGGAAAATGTCTGCAAACAGGTTGGCATCAGAGGAGTGAGCAAGCACTGCAACAGTCTGCTCCTGAGCCTGGCAGGGAAGGGCAGCAAAGACATAGCTACTGTGTGGATAAAAGATGCCTGAGACCTTTGGAGTCCTATCCTAGCAGCTGCTGGAGGGATCATCAAGTATGCTGACCAGCTCCTCATCTTCTCTGCCTGCTATTCTCACAGCTCCTTCAACAACTCCTCTCATTAAGCAGCCTTTAGCTTTTGCCTCTGCTTGACCCCTGACTGGAACCTCTGGCTCTGAACTGTGATGTTCAAGGACGCCAGGTCCTGAGCCCTTCCCCTCACGCTGACCCTCCTTGGAACAATTCCCCTCACAACATCCCAACCTGTCTTGTGATCCTTCTTGCTGACCCTACTTCCAATGTCTTAAAAATGCCTTGGACAAGTGGGTGTGAAGATGACAGGCCAGGAGTGGTCCCCTTGTGTTCACTCAGTTGCCTTCCCATGAGCTAACTGTAGAGGCTCAGCTCTCCAGAGGCTGCCTCATTGTTCTGTGTTTGCACAGCACCTGGGCCTTGGGCTGCCTTCCTACTCCCTGGCACTGATGCAAATAAATATTTTGACATGAAGAGAAGATTTCTAAAGGCTCAAAAAACAAGGAGAGGAGAGAAATAATAATTTAAAAATCCATCTTAAGATTTGGAAGGTCTATCATGTTTTTAACAGCGCTGACTGATGGAACCATGAATGCTGCTTTCAGGCTGGTGTGGGAAGAAACGTTGGTACAAGGCAAGCGTCCTGATTGCCACATCTGCTGCAAGGGAAAGAGACCTAACCCCTGCTGTTCCAAACCACTCCATGGAGCTGCAGTCTGTGCATATCCTCGAGATCAGCACCTTTCCAGCAATGTGCAGAGCATGGATCTTTGGGGACAGGGGGGAAGATGGGAGGGAGAGGGGAAAAGAAGGGGAAGGGGAAGGGAAGGTGGAAGGGAAGGAAAGGGAGAAGGGAAGGGAAAATAGAGGGGAAGGGAGAGGGGAAGAAGAGAGGAAAGGAGAGTATCCAAAGTCAGAGGAGAAGGAGCAGTGGTGAGCAAGCAAGCAGGAACAGCCTGGAGACAAAGCAGTAGCCCCAGCTCCTGCATAAGCAAAGCTCCTTCCCAGCTTTCTTGTGGAGCCATTGCACTGCAGCTCTTAGCCCAGCCTCCAAGCCTGGGGCTGGCTGCTGACATGGGGCAGGAATGGCCAGGCAGATGAGCCAGAATGACACTGGGAGCAGAAAGTCTGATGATACTCCTGAGTAACAGTGAGGGAGCAGAACAGCAAGAGAATAATTGATGCAGGTGTCAGAACTATAAAACCGATGGAAGGGCAGAGAAAATGTCCCTCTGGTGAGAGACGTGGGACTGGCAGGCACCCAGCAGAGCCCTCCTGCAGAGCAGTGAGTTGCCACAGGTCACTTGACCCCCAGGCACCATCTGTGTGCTCCAGCTTGCTGTATGGCCAATGCACAGCAACACAGAGCAGCTCCAAAGGAGGGGAGCTGGGCAGCTTGGCTTATCAAGGAACAAAAGTGAGAAAGGATTTAATCATAGCACCCAAGAGTGCTCCTGAGGAGAAAAGGCTGAGCACTGAACAGCTCCTTAAGCTCCTGGCAAAACTGCAAGGACAAGCAAGAGCTGGCAGGCAATGACTGTGAGCAGCTACTGCCATCAAACCCCAACAGAAGCAGGGGAGTCTCCAAACTGTCAAGTGTTGGTATCAAGATATCACAGAATCCCAGGCTGGAGGGGAACCCAAGGACCATCTGCTCCAACCTTTCTAGGTGACAGTGCAGCTCAAATCACAGATCATAGAGGCCTAGAAAGGCTCAGGCTGGAAGGGACCTCAGAGCTCCTCTGCTCCAACCTCCCCACCATGCCCAGGGACACCTCTCAGCCAGACTCAGCTGCTCAAGGTCTCATCCAGCCTGGCCTTCAACACCCCCAGGCAGGAGGCAGCCACAGCCTCCCTGGGCAGCCTGTGCCAGAGTCTCACCACCTCCTACTCAACAACTTCTTCCTCAGCTTCAGTCTCAATCTGCCCTGGGAAAAGGGAAGTGAGGTGGGAAAAGGCAGGTGAGGGTGGCTCAGGGAAAGGGGGGACAGTGTGGCCATGGTCTGCTCTGAAGGCAGCAGGACAGGAGGGTAAGGAAGGCTGGGTGTGCATCTGCCACATCAAACAGCTAGACACAAGCAGGCAAGCTCCACACCCTTCTCAGTGCCAGTGGGACAGAGCAGGAGTGAGGATTTTATTCAGCCAGAAAGAATAATTAGAAATGAAATCAAAATCCTTCTTTCACATCCCAGAAGGCCTGCACAGCTCCTCAGGAACCCTGAGCAGCAGAAGAGCTAAGCTTTGACTGTCAGCTGAAAGGTTCAGTCTGAGTAAGGACTCAAAATTAGTATTTTCATATATATACACACTTATATATATATTAAATGCTCAGAATAATTTCATTTTATATATTTATATATCTATTTAGATATTATAGTCAGAATAATTTTATATTATTTATATATTATGTATATATTATGCTCAGAATGAGTATTTATACTCACAGAATAGAGTACAATGAGTATTTATATTCATTCTGATCACAAATACCCTCTGTTATGTGACACAAATACAGAGTAGGAGTTAAATCTCTTACAGTGAGACCAGTTTATACCTGTATGTGCCCTACTAACTGAAACAGGCACAGGAAGAGGGGTTTATAAGAGCAAGTTATATGGAGAGAGAAGTAAAAAGGGATTCATAATACAAAGTTATATGGAGGGAGAAATGAAAATGGGGTTATAATACAAAATATGGAGAGAGAAGTAAAAAGGGGCTTATAATACCAAGTTATACAAAGAGAGAAGTAAAAGGGAGTTTATGATACAAAATTATATGGAGAGACAAGTAAAAAGGGGTTTGTAAGATAGAGTTATATGGAGATAGAAATGAAAAGGGGGCTATACAAAATATGGAGAGAGAAGTAAAAAGGGGTTTATAATACAAAGTTATAAAGAGAGAGGAGTAAAAAAGGGATTTAGAATATAAAATTATATGGAGGTAGAAATGAAAAAGGGGATATAATATGAAGTTATATGGAGAGAGAAGGCAAAAGGTGATTTTTCTGAGAGAGAATAAGGAACAATTAGCATGGAAACACTAACAAGAGTTTTAAAAAGCCAAGGCTGTTCAGACAGTCACTGCTCACTCATCTGCTTTGCTGCCAGCAGTGACAGTAAGGTGGCTGGCAAGCTTGGGCACTCACAGTGAAGCAGAGCTCCTGCTGACACCAGGGAGGATGCTAAAGGGCAGCAACATCTGGGCAGGCCTGCAGTGGTTTCTCTGGGCATGTTACACACTGCAGCAGCACAGCACCTGCTCACGCATCTGAATCCCCTGTGGCCTTCTAAACCCCACTAATAAAGACTCACTTATGGCAAGCTAATAACTGTATCGGCAGGGGCCAGACAAGGAGCCACGGGAGAGCTCCTGGGCCAGAATACAGACCTGCAAAGCTTGCTGCACTAAGAGGCTGGAAGTCCCCAGGGCTTTGAGGCCAAGAGGAAGCACCGCTGTGGATCACATCCCTGTATTCCTGAGGCAAGGAAGCACCATTCCTGCTCGGTGACACCTTAGCAACCTCCCTTCTGCCCATCAGTCCCCAGCCACTGCTGGGGCTGGGCTTTGCCCTTTTTGCCTCAATGAACCTTAGGGCTCTGTATCAGAGCACCAAGTGTCTCCTCTCCTTGCAATGGTTCCTCCTGGAGTACAAAAATAGCTTTCCAAGAAATTAGACATTGTTACTGAAAATACCAGATTTAGACTCTCTAAGACCAGTTTGAAGGTTTAGGGAGCAGGAAAAGGCATTTACTCTGATCTGGACATGTAATTTATGTTAAGAGTGCAAAGTGTCTCCTCTCGTAGTGGTTCTTCCTCTTGAGTACAGAAAAAGCTTTCCAAGAAGTTAAATACTGTCACTGAAAATACTGGATTCAGACTCTTTAAGATGAATATGAAGGTTTAGGGAACAGAGAAAGACATTTATTTCAGATCTGGACATGTAATTTGTATTAGAGTGCAAAGTGTCCTCTCTTATTGCAATGCTTCCACTTGGAGGACAGAAAAAGTTTTCCAAAAAGTTAGATAGGATTCAACCTCTCTAAGACCAATCTGAAGGTTTGGGGAGCAAAAAAAGGCATTTACTTCAGATCTAGACATGTAATTTGTGTTAGAGTGCAAAGTGTCTCCTCCCGTAGTGAAGCTTCTTCCTCTTTGAGTGTAGAAAAAGCTTTCTAAGAATTTGATATTAAGGAATAAAAATCTCCCTGCGTGGACCTCTGCAGAACGGCTGCGTTTCCTCACCTTTAGCTGCCTCGCAACTAAGCATCTACTGGCAAAGCAGACGAAGCTGTTGAAACAGAGATTATGTCATTTACGAGGAGCCTGTGCTGCGGGCAGCCACGGAGGGGACAGCGCCGAGCCCTGTCCCGTGGCTCGCAGCCGTGCCTGTCGCATCAGGCAGGTGTCACACCTCACCTTGCCCTGCCCTTGGGCTGTTGTTGCTGTTGGTGTTCAACACGATCTTAACGACACGGCTGGGTTTGCGCTGCTCGTCGCCGGCCTCGCCCGGCCGGTGCCCGCCGCTCGAGCCGCGCCGCTCGCCCGCCCTCTGCCCGCTCCTCGCCCCGCGGCTGGGCTGGGCAGGGAGGGAAGGAGGCAGGGGGCCGCCATCTTCAGAGGGCAGGCGCCGGGGGGGCGAGGGGTGGCGGCAGGTCTGCTCTGGGCGTGCGGCGAGGGAAGGGAAGGGGTTTAGGTAGGCGGTGCCTGGGCTCGCCTCCGCCCTCTGTGTGTTGTGTGAGGGAGAAAACGAGCGGCAGGGCGGGGTGTGGAGGCTGCTCCCGTCGTAGCCTCCCTCCCTCCTTCCCCGCTGCTCGGCTCCGGGCGTGTGCCCGGCCCCCGGTGCTGCGTGACCGCGCGGTACAGGAGGCGGCGGCGTGTGGGTGCGGGGAATTTCCTTGTGTGGCGACGGAGCAACAACACCGCGGCAGGCGGCGGGGCTGCGAGGAGGACGCCGCCGGTTGCCGAGCGATGTGAGGGGGGAGTCACCCCTGGGCCCTCCCCTCCCCCCGGAGCTGCCTGCTTCCCCCCCCTCCCCTTCCCCTCACTCATCCCCGCCCCGCCATGCCGGACCAGATCTCCGTGTCGGAATTCGTGTCCGAGACCAATGAGGATTACAAGTCACCCACTGCCTCCAACTTCACCACCCGGATGGCCCAGTGCAGGAACACGGTGGCGGCCATCGAGGAGGTGAGCCGCGGGCGGAGGGGCGGGGAGCGGCCGCGCAGCCCTTCCCGGCCTGCCTGGCTGCCCGCTGCGGCGGCACACAACGAGGCGCTACCGGCGCTGCCTCCCACCGCTGCCTCTCCCCGCCCGGCCCCGAGGAACGCCCTCGGCTGCCGTCGGGAGGAAATGGGGCTCGCCCTGCTGGAGAGGGGAGAGAAAGGGAGCGGGGGGGAAGGGCTGAGGCGCTGCTGCTGCTGCCCCCAGGGCTGCGGGCAAGCCGGAGCCCTCCTTTTTCTCCTCTCCTGCTGCCCGAGGAGCCCTGAGCTGGTCGGTTTCCCACGCCTTCTCTCCGACCGTCGTGGGGGACATGAACTCTCCAGCCTCGCCTCTCTGCTCCTTCGCACCAACACCTGAAGCACCTCAGCCCCGCCGGCCGCTGTGCGGGGCTCGGGCCCTGGCGGCCCCGGCGGAACTGGAGGCTGCGGTGGCTGTTCCCCGTGTGTCTGTGCCTGCCTCCGGGCACAGGTGGCATTTCGTCTGCTTTCCGCTGCCGGCACACAGGCATTTTAGCAGCCTCCCGGCCTCGGGTGTGTGCTTCGAGGTGAGAGTCCCTCAGGAGCCGGTGCTCCGGGGTGAGCAGGCGAGGAGCGGGCGGCTTCAGCTTGCACCGGAGCCTGACCCCCTCCTTGCCTTCTGCTGGCCAGCCTGGGCTGCGGGTGCCTGGCGTGGGCCGCTTTTGTCTGGCCGAGAGAGCGGTTCGGCTTTCCTTCTGTAAAGATGCTGTTGAACCTGCCGGCAAGAGCCCTTCCCACCGCGGAGGGTGGGTGCGAGCACTGGGGAGAGAAGAGACTTTCCTCCTCTCCTGTTGTAAAATCAGAGGGGAATCTGGGACAGGTCTGAACACAGCGAGGGCGCATTCCACAGCCCGGTCAGATGTGCACAATGAAAGGAGAAGCCTCTGCGAGTCCCGGTTCCTCCAGCAGCTTCTCTGAAGTAACTTGAGGGGGGAGAATCTTTACTTGAGATGCAGATTAATTTGCTGCACCTACCTGTTACTTGAGTTCTTCCCGAGTGCGTTTAGCTGCTTTGGTTTGCACTGAGCATGTGCCTCTTCGGCAGCAACAGTCTTGTCAGTAGTTGATGCCCCCTCTTACAAAAGAGCTGCCACTAGCAATGGATTATTAACTTGTCTGAAGCGAACAAAGCCCAGGCTAGGTGTCTGAACACCCTTTTCAAGATTTTCCTGTTTTGCCAGTTCCCAAAACCACTAAAGCAAGGAGCAGAATCCAAAATAATCTGCACAGAAAGAATTGCTGTTTTGTTCCTGAGGTAATTTTCTTCCCTGCCTGCTTGCACTCAAATACCTGGATTTAATTATGCCTTATTAACCTGATAGTCTTAACATCAACAGTGTCAAAACCAAATGTTTTCTTCAGAATATTTGTGGTAATCATTTTAGTTGCTGTGGGCAGGGACACCTCCCACCAGCCCAGGCTGCTCAAGGCCTCATCCAGCCTGGCCTTGAACACCTCCAGGGAAGGGACAGCCACAGCCTCCCTGGGCAACCTGTTCCAGTATCTCCTCACCCTCACTGGCAAGAATTTCTTCCTCATCTCCAGTCTCAATCTCCCCTCTTCAAGCTTCAGGATATTCCCTCTCATCCTGGCACTCCAAGCCATTGTCAGAAGTTCTTCCCCAGCTCTCCTGCAGCCTCTTCAGGTACTGGAAGGCTGCTCTAAGGTCTCTCTGGAGCCTTCTCTTCTCCAGGCTGAATTGCCCCAGGTCTCTCAGCCTGTTCCCACAGGGGAGGTTCTCCAGCCCTCTGATCGCCTTCGTGGTGATCAGTCCTGGGAATCCTCAGCTTCCAGTGTGTGCTGCTTGTGTTGGAGCAGGCAGTGTGGTTCTGGAGCCTGCCAGTGTGTGGTTTGAGGAATGTGTTACTCAAAGCAGTTAATAGGTGAGTGGGAACCATGCTGAGTGCTGCCTTTGTGTGTGCAGTGATTTCAGCAAGTGGCTCCTCAGAGCTGGTTTGTTGGCTGCAGACACTTCTGTTTGCATCTTCAGCATGTTGTATACCTGCATTAAACCAACAAATTAGCTGCAAATGAAGTTGGCTTTTCCCAGCACTTCTGGGTCTGGACTCAGTGCAGCTGCCTGCATGAAGGAACCTGTGTGTGCCAAGCTTTGCACTCTCTGGGAAGCAGAAGCCCAGGGGGAGGCAGTGCAGAAGCAGAGGAGATGGGGGCTGCAGTGCCTTCTTAGCCTGAGTCCAGCTCTCTGCAAGCACAGGGGGCTGTTTGCAGAGCTCCTTGGGAGCTTGCTCTTAGCTCTGCTGGCTACCACTTCCCTGAGTCTGCCTTAGTTAATTAGCAGGTATCTAACTGTGCCTTAAAAGTTTAGTTAATGGGGTCCTGCCTTCAGTGATGGAGTGGAAGAGGCTTGTTAAGGGAGGAAACGGATAAGATATTGGCCAGCCATGAGGGTGTCACTTATCAGGGCGCCTCTGTGGGCAGTGATCTTGCCTTGAGTCAGTGTTTGCTGACCTTGGGTTACCTGACCTGGCACTCGCTCAATAGGATTCAGTTTTAGCATCAGTTGAAGATACTTTGAGTTTCTTTGGGGTTTGTGATATGGTGGTTCCATGGCCATGGTGCTGTTGGGTTGATGGTTGGACTTGATGGCCTTAAGGGTATTTTCCAACTAAAACAATGATTCTATACAATGATGTACACCAACTACAGATCCTGAATGGTGGCCTGGGAGATCATCAGGAGTGCTGCACTGTGATTAGGGAAGTTGAGACACTTGGAGAAAGGGAATCTGATGCTTTGGTGTGGGAAGTGGAAGAGGGCTTAGGAAAGGCCTGCTGGTGAAACACAAGGTGAGTGAAGAGGGAGAGGAACCATCCAATTTCTGCACTGTTCTCAGAGGAGGCTGTTGCTTGGCAAACTGTTGGGAACCCTTAGGAGCTGCCAGAAGGAAATGGCAAGTGAGCAGTGAGTGTCAGAGGCCCTTACAAGTTACTGTTTAATCTTTGCCTGTGTGATGGTGACTAAGATTAAACAAGTTTTAATTGATAGTGCAGGGCAGAGTCACATGGTGGGGGAAGGGAATCACTGAGCTGGGCTGACAAATGCAGTCTGAGCTGACTCTTGCTGTTCAAGGTCCCAGGAGCCAGCAGTGTGTGGTGACCATCCTTAGGTTAGGAGTGCTGCAGAGTCTGGTTGCTCTGCTGCTGCTCCTAAGGCCACACACTTCTCTCTCTGGTGTGTGGGCAGTTGGATAAAGTAGTTCCCAAACTCCAGTGCAGCTTGCAAAGGGGTCCTAAGAGCTGTGATCATGAAATATTGTTAGAAATTATTTCACAGAGTGATTTAATGACTGGAACCCAAGTGTGCCACTCTGTTTTGAAGCAGCTTGCCAATAAAGGCTGGAACAGAAGCCCACAAAAATCACAGAATCACTGTGGTTGGAAAAGACTTCCAAGGTCATCATATCTAACCATCATCTAACTCTGCCAGAGCCACTGCTACACCATATCCTTGAGTATACCATTCCAGGGATGGTGATTCAACCGCTTCCCTGACAGGGGCCTGCAGGAAGGCCACAGAGGGACTGTTTGCAAAGGGCTGCAGGCACAGGACCAGAGGTAATGGTTTGAAATGAGAGCAGAGCAGGTTTAGACTGGATGTGAGGAACAAGTTCTGCACCAGGAGGCTGCTGGAACACTGCAACAGGTTGCCCAGGGAGGTAGCTGAGGCCCCATCCCTGCAGATCTTCCAGGTGAGGCTGGACAAGGCTGTGAGCAACCTGATCTAGTGGAGGATGTCTCTGCTGAGTGCAGGAGGTTGGAGTGGCTGAGCCTTGGAGGTCCCTTCCAACCCAAACCATTCTGTGATCTAAATCAGAGCAAAGTTTATCCTGCCTGCTGAAGCTTGGCTACATGAGCTGGTTTCCCTACAAAGAGAGGAGAATGAAAACACTGGGAGCAGTTAATAGGTTACTGGAACAGCCTCCCCAGCAGAGCAGCTCTGGCTGCTGGGATGGAGGTGTTGTAAGAAGCAGACAGGATGAAGGTGTGGGGTAAAGATGTAAAACATAGAACCCAAGCAAACAGGGTAGTGGTGCCACAGATGGACTTGGCTCTCTGCACAGAAGTGGGTTGGAGTTGCTTGGGGTCCATTTAAAAAACACTGCAGGAAGTGCTTTAAAATGCATGGAATTCCCATGAAAGGCATAATGTGTCATTCCAGGTCTCCACTTGCCTTTGTTCTTGGGTCCTGTTCCACAATTACTGCAGCTCAAGGATTCTGCTCTTCTGCAGTTGAAAAGAAGGTTTCCTTTCTGTCATTTCCACTCCTGGGAATGCAGTGTGCTGTTCCAGTACCAAATCCTTCTCTTCCCCTTCAGGGTGTTGTATCAGAAATGAGACCAGCCTCTTGCCACCTAAGGCAGTCCCAGAGCTTCCAGCTGGCTTGGAGAACCATGAGGACCTGATGCTTGTTGAGTCTCATTCCCTCTTGTACCTTAAAATGCTGTAATTTGGGCTGTGCAAAGGTGAGAAGTGAGAGCAGCTGGGTAGGGTAGGACCACATGAGGCACTGGGGAGGCCACAGCTTGAGTGCTGGGTTCAGGTTTGAAGCCCTCACTGCAAGGAGGACATTGAGGAGCTGGAGCAGGTCCAGGGAAGGGCAACAGAGCTGGGGAAGGGTCTGGAGAAGAGGGCTGAGGGGGAGCAGCTGAGGGAGCTGGGGGGGTTTGGTGTGGAGAAGAGGAGGCTGAGGGGAGACCTCATTGCTCTCTACAGCTCCTGAGAGGAGGCTGGAGCCAGGTGGGGGTTGGGCTCTGCTCCCTAGGATCAGGTGTTAGAAGGAGAGGAAATGGCCTGGAATGTGCCAGGGGAGGGTTAGGTTGGAGAGGAGGAGAAAGTTCTTTGGTGCAAGAGTGGTCAGGGGTTGGGACAGGCTGCCCAGGGAGGTGGTGGAGTCCCCATGCCTGGAGGGGTTCCAGAACCCTGTGGCCATGGCACTTGGGGCCATGGTTTGGTGGCCCTGGTGTGGCTGGGTTGATGTTGGCCTGGATGCTCTCAGAGGCCTTTTCCAACCCCAACCATTCCATGGTTCTGTGGGCCTGGCAAGGTTCACCCCTGGGTGTTTTTCCAATGCCAGCTTTCCCCATGATCTATTTCTTGCTTCAGTGCTGGAGCTCAGTCTTCCTGCGCTGCATGGCTTGTGCCTGAGTGCTGTCTGAAGAGGTTCTCATACACTTTGGGAAGCTGTGGGAGATTTCCTACTATTAGTTGTATGTTCCTCTGCAGGGGCACCTCTGTGCCCACTGTGGTGGAGCACAGATGAATGTTTTCTTTACCTCCTCACTGAACACAATGCCATAAATACCTGTTGTTTAAAACTGCCTTTTATTTTCCACTTCTGCTTCCTCTCTGGAATTGTGGTTCTGTGTCATCAGCATCCAAAGAGGCTTCTGGAAAAGTCATTAGGATACAACTGGCATGCTGATTTCAGCAGGAGTGTGGGAATGTCCTTCTTGAGAGGAGTATAGGGGATGGAGGTTGCAGAAATACAGGAGCTAAGCTGTAGGTCTTCAGCTGCAGCTTTGTGCATGTTTCAGAATGCAAACCTTCCACCTTTCAAGTCCACCTGCAGAGCCAGCAGCTTGTGCTCTCATGGCCAAGAAGGCCAGTGGTCTCCTGGGGTGCATGAAGAAGAGTGTGGCCAGCAGGTCAAGGGAGGTTCTCCTCCCCCTCTACTGTGCTCTGATTAGGTCACACCTGGAGTGTTGTGCCCTGTTCTGAGCTCCCCAGATGAAGAGATGGGGAACAGCTGGAGGGAGTCCCAGAGGAGGCCACAAAGCTGCTGAGGGGCCTGGAGCATCTCTGTGAGGAGAGGCTGAGAGCCTTGAGGCTGTTGAGCCTGGAGAAGAGCAGCCCCAGAGGGGATCTGAGCAGTGTGCAGCAAGAGCTAAAGGGTGGAGATGGTGAAGGGGAGGCTGGGCTCTTGTCAGTGGTGCCCTCTGACAGGGCAAGGGGCACAAACTGGACCCCAGGAGCTTTTACTTAAACATAAAAAGAAACTTTGGTGTGAGGGTGCTGGAGCCCTGGAGCAGGCTGTTCAGAGAGGTTGTGGAGTCTCCTTCTCTGCAGAGCTTCCAACCCCCCCTGGCCACTGTGATCCTGGGCAAGCTGCTGTGGGTGCCCTGCTGCAGCAGGGGGCTTGGACTGGGTGATCTCCAGAGGTCCCTTCCAACCCCTACCCTGCTGGGATTTCCCTGTAAACAACCTTTGCACCTGCAGCTCCAGAGAGCTGGGCTCAGCCCCGTCTAGGTTAGCTCTTCCCTCTGTTACCTTGGCTGGCAAGCTTCCCTGTGTTCTCCTGATGTTTACAAGCCCTTATCTCCTGATTTCTTCACACTCCTCCTTTCCAGACCTTACCTCCTTGGGGCTCCCAGCCTTGCCCACTCTGAAGAGCCTTGGCCCAGCCCTGTCCATGGTACCAGAGCCATGGCTGGCCTTCAGATGGGCTTCACCCCAATCTGGACTGTCTCTCACAGATCACTTCCCCTCAGCCCTCAGAGGCTCTAAGAAAATGTCCTATTTGTCAGGCACTGCCAGAGAGGCAGCAAGAGACACTCTCTGGATGAAATCTTTCTGCAGCTTCCCCAGCTGGGTGGGCATCTCCCATCCTCACCACCCTTCCCACTCTATGTTAGTGATCTGCATAGCTCAGAGGAGTATGTGGATGCTGTGAAACCTGTGTTGGTAAGGTAAGCACCAACTAAGTGTTGGTAGGGAAGCATGAAGGTGTGACTCTGGCAAAGCTAATGGTGGTGGTAGCTGGAGGTACCCTAGTTGAAGGGGGGAGTCAGGAGTGAGCAAGAGATGGTTGGTGTTGCCTGCAGGTAAGGATGAGAGTCAGAGAGCTGTCTTGCACTGATTGCAGATCAGTGTGGAGGGAGACTGCTTGCACAGAAAAACTGAAAGCTTTAGCAGTGTTTAACTGCCCCCCTCCCTGGAGGTGCTCAAGGCCAGGTTGGATCAGGCCTTGAGCAACCTGGGCTGGTGGGAAGGGTCCTTGCCCTTGGCATGGGGTTGGAACTGGATGATCTTGAAGGTCCTTTCCAACCCAAACCATTCTATGAGTGGTTGTGACTGAGGAAGACGCTGTTTGTCATGGCTGGGATGCTGAAGTAACCCAAATGATGAGATCATGGATAAAAACCACAGCTTAGAGCACAGGAGAGATCTGCATGGGTGATGAGAGCCAGGTTCCAGCTGAAGGGGAGCTGTTGGCTAAGGTCTGGCAAAGTGAGCTGCCTGTTAACATGGCAGGCATGGAGGAGAAGAGTGCAGGAGGAGTAAGGAGGAGGAGAAACGTTTCAGCCATGTTGTGGGGAGGCATCTGTGACAAGAAGCCAAGGTGCTGACTTCTGCAGAAGAGAGCAGGTAGAAGCAGGAGAAGGTGATGTGAGAATCACTCATTTACAGGCAGGAATCAGCTGGATGATGTGGATGAGACTGGAAAAGTGTATGTTGGGTGGTTTGGGCTCAATTCTCTGTGTACTAAAAGCAAAACCAAGCAAAAATCATCTTTGGGGAAAAGTTGTTCACGTGGGAGCTGAGAAGGGCAGCAGAGCAGAAGAGTGTGTGTGTGCTAGATCATGAAGAATGCCAGGAAAGGGGGAAATTGTGGAAGAAACTACAGACTTGAAGCAACTTCAGTGTCACAAATGAGGAGAACCTGTCACAAATGGGAAGAAAAAGCTCAGCTTGTCAGAGGAAAGTTTGTCAGTAAAGGATCTGTGTGAAGATAAAACAGAAATCTGCCAAGGCTGGGGGCTGCTGCAGGAAGGACAGCAGGCAGCAAGGGAAAGCAGCCCCCACCCTGCAAGCACCTGGAGCTGGGAGGAGAGGAGGAAAGGCTGAGACACACTCAGAGTGTGGTGGTGTTAAAGGTGGTGTAGGTATTGCCAAAGCTGAATCTTAGAATGCTTTGGGTTGGAAGGGACCTCAAAGCTCATCCATTTCCACTCCCCTGCCATGGGCAGGGACACCTCCCACCAGCCCAGGGTGCTCAAGGCCTCATCCAGCCTGGCCTTGAGCACCTCCAGGGAGCGGGCATCCACAGCCTCCCTGGGCAACCTGTTCCAGAGTCTGCCCACCCTCACTGTCAAGAATTTCTTCCTTATCTCCAGTCTCAATCTGCCCTCTTCCAGCTCAAAGCCCTCAATTATCCCTCGTCCTGCCACCACAAGCCCTTGTCCCTCCCCAGCTCTCCTTCAGCTCCTGGAAGGCTGCTCTTAAGGTCTTCCTGGAACCTTTTCCAGGCTGAACAGCCCCAACTCTCCCAGCCTGTGCCCATAGCAGAGGTTCTCCAGCCCTCTTATCTCTGTGGTCACCTCTGGACCCTCTCCAACAGTTCCATGTCCTTCTTGTGCCAGGGGCACCATTCCTGGATGCAGTGTGCAGATGGGGTCTCAGCAGAGCAGAGGGACATAATCGCCTCCCTGTCCTGCACACTGCTTGGGTGCAGTGATAGGAAGATCAAAGTGAGGAGCAAGCTAAAGGAATCTGAATGAAGACACACTGGCAGTCAGGAGTCATGCAGAGGCAGGAGCACTGTGGTGGCTTATGAGCAGTGGGGGGTCAGGAGGTGGCATTAAGGAGGGGATAAGGAAATGCATCAGGAGTGTGAGGAAGTTCAGAGCACTCAGAGTTGACAGGAACTGCAGAGGAAGGGGGAGTGTGGCAGTGCTGATGCAGGAAGTGGGATGAAAGCAGCCTGCAGAGCATGAGGGAGGGTGGGTGTGAAAAGGATGAGGATAGTGAGGAGGCAGGCAGGGATTTAGGGAAAGGAGAGTGGTGGAAGAAAGTAATGGAGAGAGCATAGCTGCATCCTACCCTGTGGCTTAGGGCAGTGGAAGAGGAGTTCTGCACCTTGCCTGTCAGGAAATGGGACACAGGCTGAGTACTGTGCAGCCTTTAGTAGCTGCTGGATAGATCTTGAGTTGATTGGGAAAGAGAAGAGAATTTGCCTTAGAGGGCAGAGTTCATTGGAGGGAGAACCAAGACAGAGCTCTGCACAGCCTTTCTGGAAGAGAATTGACCTTACAGGGCAGAGTTCATTGGAGGGGGAACTGAGGCAATGCTCTGCACAGCCTTTCTGGTTGTGAGCAGTGCTGCTTTGCTGGGCAGTGTGACCCAATCCAGTCCCTTCCACCTAGGGCAGCAGGCTTGGGTTTCAAGAGGGTAGGTGCTGGACAGAATCTGAAAGCTTTGGGTCTTTGGGAGCTCACCTTGAGGAAAAAACTTCCCTGTGGGAGTGAGGTGTGTGCAGTGGAGTGTGTTTGTTTGGAATGTGCTCCTAAAGGGTGGCTGTAAAAGTGAACAGGGAAGAGTCTGCAGCAGGCAGGAGTTGTAGCATCCAGGGAGGAGCAGAGAACAGAGAGGAGGCTGCAGCTCCGCTCCTCATTGTCCTGCAGTGGTTTGGTGGAGGGAACCATCTGCTGTTTGTGGACCCCCCAGCTCTCCCTGATTGCAGATCAGATTATCAGTGTGGTCCTATCTGAAATCTGCAATTCTGTCTGGGCTTTATGCTAAGCATGCATGGGGGCAGCTCCAAGGGCTGGAGTGATCAGATGACGGAGGGCAAATGACGGAGAGCTTTGTTCCGCAGTTCAGAGGCATGGAGGAAGGGCATGGAGTAGGGATGGGAACATTCATGCAGATGATTTCCTCTCTTCTCTGGTTCCTGCCCTTTGCTAATGAACAATTTCTTTCCTAGGATATGCCATTGCAAGGAAGTTGACTCTATCCTAGGGAGGGCAACTTGGGAACAAACACTTGTAGCGAGCATTTTAAGCCCCTTCAATCAAACAGGATTATGGCTGGGGCTGTAGCAACGGGAGTGGAAATTTCCTCAGCACATGCAAACACAGAGCCCCTGCTCTGTTGGCAGCTGCCAGCCCAGCTTCCTGCAAAGCACATGCTTCTAATAATTTGTTTGTTTTCCAGAACTGGAGGTGTGTGTTGCACAACAACAGCAGAAACCCCAGCACAGTCCTCCTACACTTGGAGCTCGGCGTAGACTGGGTGCTGGCTGTGCTGAGGAGAGTAGCACTGCAGAGGCAATGGAGTAGTAAAGCTTCTGTAAGCTGCTTTTGGTTGGGTGTCATTCATTCCTCTGCTTGGTTCATTCCTTGGTGCTGATGAGCTGCTCTGGATGTGGATGACAAGGGTTTTATCTAAGTGTTTTCAGGCACTCTTCTCTCTGCTAGGATTGGAGGGGGAGCTTTTGCCTCTGCCTTCCCTGTTCCGCAGGCCATGAGGAAGTGGTGATGGTGCAAGGAGACATGGTGCTTGATGACCTGCAGATTCAGGTGTGTCTCTTCAGTTTGTCAGTTGGTTGAGTAGCACTCTCCTGTTTCTCCTAAGAGCACCACAAAAGTGCTGTCAGGCTTGGCCCTGCTTCTCTCTTCTACATTGTCTCAGTTCTAGATGTAGAATCACGGAATGGTTTGGGTTGGAAGGGACCATCCAGTTCCACCCCCTGCCATGGGCAGGGACACCTCCCACCAGCACAGGTTGCTCAAGGCCTCATCCAACCTGGCCTTCAACAACTCCAGGGAGGGGACATCCACAGCCTCCCTGGGCAATCTGTTCCAGTGTCTCCCCACCCTCACTGGCAAAAATTTCTTCCTCATTTCCATCCTCAATCTCCCTTCTCCCAGCTCAAAGCCATTGTCCTTCATCCTGGCACTCCCAGCCCTTGTCAGAAGTCCTTCCCAAGCTCTTCTGCAGCCCCTTCAGGTACTGGAAGGCTGCTCTGAGGTCTCCCTGGAGCCTTCTCTTCTGCAGAAGTTACTCAGTGTTTTGGTTTAGGTAGCAACCAGGTATGAATTTGCCCCCCAGATGCTCAGTGGTGTAGGGAAGTGCAGTTTACTCCATTTAATGGATACCTTCTGTGTAGGTGCACTCCATAATTATTTTGGCAAAGGTTGCCCTGGGGGAGAGCTTTTATTGTTGCATCGAATAGGATGTCATTGGCTGCTTTCTCTGTTGTTTGTACTACAGCTATTGGAAGCTGTCCTTAGTGACAGGAGTGCCTGAGCTGCTAATTTTAGTTACACCTGAAGCTGTTGAAGTGCCTGCAGGATTGAGGTTGGTTGTTTTCAAGGATGTGATAGTGCCTTGAGCTTTCCCACAGTGGGAGCCCTGAAATGACTGCCAGTGTCTGACAGTTTGGGTGCATTCTTCCATTTCAGAACAGAGTCCCAAGTGGAATACAATGGTGATGCATTTATGCAGCAGTAACTCCAGCTCTTCCCTCTAGCACAGCATGACAAAGCTGAATCAAAATCAAATTAGTGCCATTTCCTCCTGCCATTGAACCCAAAGAGGAAGGTGCTGCTGTTATCTCATGCTGGACTGCCAGAAGCTGGCTCATCTTCTGTGGGCATTAGCTGCTGTTAATGATGATGTCCTGCAGGGGCTTTTTGATGGGGGGGAAGTATTAATACCCATGCAGACCCATGCAGAGACGTTCAGAGGTGGTTTGCTGAGTTGGAGAGAGGTGAGAAATGGCAGGCTGGGATCTGGCAGCCACTCCAGAACTGGAATAACTGCAGTGTTGGAAGAGGAAATGGCTTCCACCACTTGACACTGGGCTTTCCCATCACAACTGGAATGAAACTGGAAGGTTAACTCTGCAGTGAAACTGCATTTAGCTGGGAGAAGAAACAGCTCTGCACTGCAGAAAGCTGAGCTGTGGTAATGAGCATGGCAGCAGCATGATGGGGAGATGTCTTCCCTGAATTCCTACCCTGACAGCAGGGAGCTGATGGATTGCTCTGCTTGTCCTACTTTTGACAGCTGCTTCAGTGTTTCCCTAGGAATACTTAGAATCACAGAATTATTTTGGGTTGGGAAAGCCCTCTGAGATCATCCAGGCCAACCAGCAACCCAACCCCACCATGGCCATCCAACCATGGCCCCAGGTGCCATGGCCACACCTTGCTGGAACACCTCCAGGCCTGGGGACTCCCCCACCTCCCTGGGCAGCCTGTGCCAGTCCCTGACCACTCCTGCAGCAAATAACTTTTTCCTCCTCTCCAACCTAGCCCTTCCCTGGCACATTCCAGGCCATTTCCTCTCCTTCTATCACCTGAGACCAGGGAGCAGAGCCCAACTCCACCTCAGAACTAGTAATGCATAGAAGTTAACTGTCAGAGCTACTGGAGGAGGGAAAGTTCTGGGTCATCAACAGCCACACTCCAAATAAAGTACTTGGGCAAAATGAAAGGTTTAGAAATTATTCTTCTCCCAGAACACACAGAGATGCCTTCCCCAGATTCTGTCTGTGAGGATTTGTTCCACCCTTTGTAATCAATCCCTTCCCAAATGTGGAAGGAAACTGGAGAGGGCTTAGAAAAGCAGCTCCTAGCTGGAGGAAATGATGTAACAGGAGGGGAATGGAAGGAGGATTTTTGGAGGGGAATACCACAATTTGGGAAGTGTTTTTAACCACCTTCTGTAACAAAAGTGGATGGAGGCCAGCAGTGCAGCCACTTCTAATGGCACAGCAAGGAGCTGAGCTCAAGTGTCTGTGGTTCTCTCTGCTCTGTGAGCTAGGGAGGATTCGTTACAGCAGGGATCAGATGGCCTGCAGAGATACCCTGCAGCAGCCCAACCACTCTGCTTGCTGTGCACCAGTGGGCAGCCCTGGGTGGTGTTGCTTTGCTAACCAGACCAGTCCAGTAAGGCCCAGCAGCTGACTCTTGCTCTGCTGTCTCCACAGGAATGATCTGATCACTTCTTTTACCAACTGACCAAGTTTCTTCCTTTGCCCTTTTGGCTTGGGGGAGGACATTCAGAGTTGTGTTCAGCATCTGGCATTAAAATTAAATTAAATTATTGCTGACTGTGAAATACTGGAATGGGGCAAGCACAGGAGGGTTTCTGGCTCCTGAGTAGCCCAAGATTTTAATGCAAATTGCTAAAATCAAGACTGAGATTAGATTTACTTTTGAAAAGGTAATAATGGCTGGACCAATTGGCTGCCAAGTCAACACGTTAATAATTTCCTTCTGTCTGTGTCAGTTAGGTGTGCAGGATGGGCAAGGACACACAGATTGCTGGCTCCAGGATTAGTTTTTAAATGCCTTAAGAATTTATTTCCCACAGTTTTGTCACTGCTTTAGCAGCTCTTGCAAGCATTTTTTTTTGGGTATTTGTTGTTGGTTTTATTTCTTTAAAAACCAAGAAGAGGTTGGTTAGCTTGAGCCTTGAGGAACTCAGATGCACTCCTGTGACTAAGCAAAGTAAGCAGGGAAGGGAAAGGGTTAATTTTAGCCTTTCCAAAACGAAGCTGCAGTGGGTAAGAAGGAAGGAATGTGTTAGAGGCTTTCAACTCCTTGCAAGCAAAAACAGAGCAAAGATGATGAGGACTTCTTCCCCTGCCTCCTTCCCCACCTCCCATACTGCTGTCCTGCAGTCATGGAGGCTCTCACACTGTGCTGCAAGGAACCAGGGTTAGGCTTTTCCTTTCTCCTGCCTGGAGCTGGAGAACTTGGGCTCCTTGTTTCTCCTGAGGACAGGCTGTTGGGTTTGGTGTAACTGGGAGGGAGGGGATTGTCCTGGGGAAGGATGTGTGGGTGCTTGGCTTTGCCTGCTGCCCTGAACAGCTGCTGTTGGCCACTGCTGAGAGGCAGGCAGGTGAAAGGCAGTGCTGCCTCACCCACCCCATCTGCCTTTCTGCTCCTCTACAGAGAAAGAGTCCTCCTCTGTGCCACAGTGAAGCAGGGCACTGCTGGAGGCACACTTGCATAAGGGAGAGATCCAGTCTTCTGCTGCAGGTCTGGCACTAAAGATGTTTAATGAACATCTCACCACTAGAGCCTGGGGACTCTCCATTTATGCTGCTCCTGCCCTGTTTTTCCCACACCCTTTGTTTCTGTAGGAGGTGCCAAGATCAGCTTCAGGATATTCAGTTACTCAGTTTCTGCCTTCCTGCTCTTTTTACTCCTCCAGTGAAACATGACAAAACCAGAGCAATGAGGTTTCCCCCCACTTCTCTGTCAAGAGCAAAGAGTACATTCATCCTTGGGGCCAGCCTGGAGTGTGATCAGTATATTTCCTCCTGTGAGCCAATGCCCCTTGCAGAGCCTGCATGCTGCACAGATCCATTTAGACAACAGAGACCTGGGGATTGGTGCTGCTCCGGAAGTTCTGGAGAGCTGGGCCAAGGGGAACCTCCTGAGGTTCAACAAGAATAAGTGTGGAGTCCTGCACCTGGGGAGGAGCAGCACCATGCACCAGCACAGGTGAAAGGTTGGGCTGCTGGAAAGCAGCTCCATGGAGAAGGACCTGGGAGTGCTGGGGGACAATAAGTTCTCCATGGGACAGCAGTGGGATCTTGTGGCCAAGAAGCCAAATGGTCTCCCGGAGTGCATTAAGAAGAGTGGCCAACAGGGCAAGGGAAGTTCTCCTGCCTCTCTATTCTGTCCTGGTGAAGCCACATCTGGAGTATTGTGTCCAGTTTGGGGATTCCCCAGTTCAAGAGAGACAGGGAATTGCTGGAGAGAACCGGGAGGTTCTACCTCAGCATGAGGAGAAACTTCTTTGGTGTGAGGCTGCTGGAGCCCTGGAGCAGGCTGCCCAGAGAGGTTGTGGAGTCTCTTCTGGAGAGCTTCCAACCCCTCCTGGCCATTGTGGTCCTGGGCAAGCTGCTGTGGGTGCCCTGCTGGAGCAGGAGGCTTGGGCTGGGTGATCTCCAGAGGTCCCTTCCCACCCCCACCCTGCTGGCATTCTGTGATCTGCACAAATTCTTGTGGGCAAAGAAAGAGAGCAGGTTGTGTGAAGGGGGCTGGGAATGTCTGGCAAGGAAATGATTAATTACAGCAATAAAGTTAAATAACAGCACAGTGCTCTGATTCCAGCAGGTTTCCAGGCCACAGGTGTAGCAGAGCACAGCCCAGAATTTCACCCTGGATTTGTCTCTTTTATTGCAGGCTCTGGATGTTGACAGGACTGTTCTCTACAAGATGAAGAAATCTGTCAAAGCCATAAACATATCTGGGCTGGGTAAGTCCATCAGCACTGCTGCTGAAGGTGCAGGCTTCCACCAGGGACTTGTCTTTCTGCACACAAAGAGTCACCTGGGCAGCTCTGAGGAGAGGAAACCTTAAATTGTAGCTCTCAGCCTTGAGCTGGCTGCTTGGTGGTGAGCTCAGGAAGGGTGAAAGGGGGTTAGGCAGCTGAACCTCCTTCCACCAGCTCTGGGCCACCTGCTCCTTCTGCCACTCCTGGAGCTTGGCAGATCCCTAGGTGAGATTTTTAGCTCCTCTGAAGCTGCAGATGGAATGAAATCAACTTCCCTGGGATTAGCTGCTCAGCTGAAGTGCTGAGGTGTCTGTATCTCTGAGGGTATGGGAGGGGTGGAATGACTCCTTGGCTCTTCTGCTTTGGGGAACCTCGCCCTTCCTGGTGGCTTCCAGTTATGGTGTTGGGAACTTCATGACATGAGAGAGCTGCTGCTGAGCTAATGCCCACAGTCAGGTATTGCTCTTACAGAGCTGTTGCTGCCTGCATTTCTGTGAGTCACAGGCCCATGGAGTTGTTTGGGTTGGCAAAGGCCTCTGAGATCTTCAAGTCCAGCCATCAACCCAACCCCACCACAGCCAGGAGTGCCAGGCTCAGGGTTGGTGTGTTTATCTTCTTGGAGAAAAGAACAAGGGCTTTTGGCTTTGTGGCTCAGCAGCATTTTGTGGCCAAGAACCAGCATTTGGTTGGCTTTTGTCTCCTTTTGCAGTTCATGGAATCAGAGCTAAGAAAACCCACATGGTATGGGGAAAAGAGAGGCCTGGCAGCCTTGGGGTGCCACCAGGGCCTGAGAGAGCTTGTGGGTGGCTTGGTGCTCAGCTCTGGGGTAGAGCAGCACTGCTGCTGTGCTGGAATTCGTAGCAGCTAATTGGCAGGAAGCTCCTTCTTGCCCGGCATAAAGAAGCTGTTATCTTTGGATCCTGGAAGGGCCAGGATGAGGCTGATCTGGAGCTGTGTCATCTCTTGCATAGTTCTTTGGCACCCTTTCTTCTGGCTGTTTTTTTTTGTTGTTTTTTTTTTTTTTTCTTTGTTTTGTTGCTTTTTCTTTTTACCTTACTTTTGAGCTGCCTGCCTGCTGCTGAGAATTTGCTCACTTGTTAGTGCATCGCACAAACCTCTCCATTGTTTGCCTGAAGTCAGCACCTGGCCTGCTTTGCAAATCCATGCTGTCCAGTCTTGGCAAGAAAGGTTTTTGGAGGCATTTCTCTTCCACCAGAAGACATACTCCCAATCCAGCCCCTTGGCAGCCCTTGGGCTTTCTGTAACAAACAGAAGCTGTGAGCCTGCACTCCTGAGAAGACAGCTCCTGGGGCTGTAGTGTAGGCTGGCTGGGTATGAAGTCACACATTTAGGCTTTCTGTTTCTAATGGGGGAGTGGAGAAACCACTAGGGAGGAACAGATGTCGCTGCAGCTTGTGCAGAGTTCAGTTCCTTCCTGGAACCCTGGAATGGCTCAGGCTGGAAGGGACCTCAGAGCTCCTCTGCTCTAACCTCCCCACAATGCCCAAGGACACCTCTCAACCAGACTCAGCTGCTCAAGGCCTCATCCAGCCTGGCCTTCAACACCCCCAGGCAGGAGGCAGCCACAGCCTCCCTGGGCAGCCTGTGCCAGAGTCTCACCACCCTGGGACTGAAGAACTTCTTCCTCAGCTCCAGTCTAACCCTGCTCTGCCTCAGCTTCAAACCATTCCCCCTTGGCCTGTCTCAGACACCCTCAGGAAAAGTCTCTGCAGCCTTCCTTCAGGATCCCTTCAGGTCCTGGCAGGCAGCTCTAAGGTGCCCCTGGAGCCTTCTCCTCTCCAGGCTGCACCTCCCCAGCTCCCTCAGCCTGTGCTCACAACAGAGCTGCTCCAGCCCTTGGCTCATCTTTGTGGCCTCCTCTGGCCTCTCTCCAGCAGCTCTGTGTCCTTCTCCTGCTGGGGACACCAGAGCTGGAGGCAGGATTGGAGGTGGGGTCTGAGCAGAGTCCAGGGGCAGAATCCCTTCTCCTGCCCTGCTGCCCACACTCCTCTGGTTGCAGCCCAGCACACAGCTGCCTGCTGGGCTGCCTGAGAGCACGGCTGGCTCCTGGGGAGCTGCTCAGAACCCAACACCCCCAGAGCTTTTTCTTTCTTAACAAAAGCCTCTAGACCCTCACACAAACCTGGCTCAGATACTTTTTTGATAGAATCCTAAGCTTTTGTTTGCAGAGAATCAGACTGGATGTGTCCCTGGGCAGGCTGCTCTGGTTGGAGGTGTCCCTGCTGACTGCAAGGGGGGTGAACAAAATGCCCTTGAGGGTCCCTGCCAACCCAGTGCATTGTGGTGCTGTGTGTGCTAAGCTCCTGCTGTTGATGCTGAGGCAACATAAGCCCAAGCTCAGTGCTAGGCCTCAGTTTCGGGAGCTGAATGTCTGCACTCAAAGTGTCCTTCCCAGGCTGCAGAGTCAGCACTCAGGGTAAACCCTGCAGTATTAGTTCTATCTGTGTCATTTCAGCTCTGCACTTACATCATGACAGTTTGTAATTGCAGGATATTATAGTCCTGCTCCACAGGGTTTTGCTTTAATGTGCTGCGAATGAAAGAACATTTGTGGCTGCTTGAGAAGTGAAGTTGTTGGCTGGCTGTGCAGTGGGGCTGTGCCTTGCTCTTCAGCTGGCTTTGTGGAACAGGCTGCAGGGCTGAGACCTTGCATCAAGAACCTTTTGGTGTTGATATATACAAATGGGGTGGAAATGAAACCAGATCATTGCTTGTTGGGGCAGATTTAAACAATCTTCTGGCTTTATGCTAGCCTCACAAATTGACCAAGAAAGGGGCTTTGTTCTTATTAATGTATGATCAGTTTTCTAGGGGCTGCTCCCCCCTCACCTCCTCTTACTTCTTTTGAAGTGTTAGGAGCTGGGCACAGCTGGAATAAGGAACAGGGACTTTGGACTTCCTCAGGTGTCAGCCTGTCCATGTGCTGAAGCTTGATGTGGGCACTAAGCTGGGTTTCAGACTTCTTGCTTTGTTCCCCAAGTCCCACTGGCAGGGCCTGAGGCTGCAGAAGCAAGGCCCCTGGTGCCCTAGGAGTGAAGCAGGAGGAGCAGTGAAGGCTGAGGCCCCTCAGCTTTCCTTCCTACTGAACCAGGGCAACACACTGCAGATTTCAACTCTTTGCTAGGCTTCATCTCATCCCCTGGGCTGAGGGAGGCTGTGGGAAGGACACAGCCTTAGGTGTGTGCTGAAGGACTTGCAGCCCACAAGCTGCCCAGTTCTAGGGCAGAGCTTCATTGTCTCAGGAATTCAGTTGTTGGGAGCCAAAAGGGCTCTGGGAGCAGAACTTGGCTGTGGCAGGTGCAGGCTGCTGGGCTTTGGTTCAGATCCCCACTGCTGCTCTCAGTTGGAGAGCTAAGACAGCTAAGAGTTTTGTCCTCATCTCTGCTGCAGGGTCTAGCCCCATTCCCTAGGATGACCTGAGAGTCTTGTTTGATCTTGTAGTGAGAGGGGATGCAATGAAGTTTGAGGAGATTGATACTGGAGAGTAGGAAGAAATTCTTGGCAGTAAGGCTGGGGAGACACTGGCACAGCTTACCCAGGAAGGCTGTGGATGCCTCCTTCCTAGAGGTGTTCAAGGCCAAGCTGGATGAGACCTTAAGTAACTTGGGCTGGTGCCCTGTTCATGGCAGGGGGTTGGAGATGGATGATCTTTAAGGTCCTTTCCAACCCAAACCAGTCTGTGAACCTCTGAACCTATTGCCCTCTAGAGATCCAGTACTGTGCCACACACCTCTGTGTCTCTGTTCAGCATGCAGCTGAGCACAGCAGCACACAGTTAAAATCAAAGAGCAGGAGACTCTAGAAGTTCCTTAGAGGAGCTGGGAATCCTTTTGTGGTCTCAGCTATGGTGCAGAAATACTGTGGGTCCTTCTGGAGTGGACAACCACCAGATAACTGTCACCTCCTGAGGACACATTGCCCTCTGCAGAGCCAGATGTAAGGCAGGATGAGTGAGATGTCTGGCACAGCAGTGTCACAATACAGATAGGAAATGGTTCATGTACCAAGCAAACATCTTGAGCAAGAAGCCCTCTGAGAAGGTGTTTTTTGTAACCCCCCCTTGACTGTCATTGTCACTAAGCTGCTACCTGCTGAGGCTGTTTGCATCTTTTGCTCTCTTTGAAGCTCATGTGGAGAATGAGGAGCAGTACACACAGGCACTGGAGAAGTTTGGAGGCAACTGTGTGTGCAGGGATGACCCAGACCTGGGGACAGCCTTCCTCAAGTTCTCTGTCTTCACAAAGGAACTGACTGCACTCTTCAAGAACCTGGTAAGAAGGACTTCAGGCAAAGCATGCTGAGGCCCTCAGGCTGCCAGAGAGGCTGGCTGGGAACTGGGACAGCTCTTGCTGCTGAAGGCACTTTGTGTTTTAGCTGTGACACAATTCTCCACCTAGGAAAATGCCTCATGGCCTGGCCTTCCAAAGCTCACAACTAAACAAAGCCCCAAGCCCCCACCACAGAGACCACTCCACCACCAATCACTGCCCCTGCCACTCACCACCCCTCCCAATCACCCCCCCTTCACTCACCCCACCATGCACCCCCCCCCACCACACAATCCAAACCCACCACACACTCTTCTGAAGGCTTCTCACAGTGAAGTAGTTAGAACATGTTGTAAGGACAAGAGGGGATGGATTGGAGCTTGAGAAGGGGAGACTGGGACTGGAGGTTAGGGAGAAATTCTTGCCAGTGAGGCACAGGCTGCCCAGGAAGGCGGTGGATGTCCCTCCGTGGAGATGTTCAAGGCCAGGCTGGGTGAGGCCTTGAGCAGCTGAATCTAGCTGAGAGGCGTCCCTGCCCATGGATGATCTTTGAGGTCCCTTCCAACCCAACCCATTCTGTGATTGTGTGAATTAAGAAATGTCCACCTCAGTTTGCTTTAAAACCCCAAACCTTTCCTTGCTTTACTCTCTGCTCATGTTGCTTTTACCTGACTGCTCCCCATGTTGTGTTTGTATTTAGAAAGGGAGATTTTGGTCTCCTTGCAAGAGAGAGACTCTTGCTTGACTCAAGAGACACTATCAAACCTAATGCTCCAAAGGCAGTAGTGCCCACTGGGGCCCAGACCCACAACTGAGGCCAGCAAGGCTTAGAACCACCCTTGAGGAGCCAGATGGGAGGAGGGGCAATAGTCAACTTCACCTTGGAGGGCACAAAAAGATCAGATTCTGCCTACACCCCACCAGCTGCAGCTTTGTCCATGTCTGAGGATGTCCCAAATGTACCTGAAACCACAGCACTCTTAAAGCAGGGGAGGGAGGGGAGGTGACCCAGATCCCTGGCAGCATTTCCAAGTCCCTGCCTGCTGAATCAGTGGCTGGAGACACATCCAGTGCTCTGTGGGGCTGGCCCAAAGGGCTGTGGTTTGCAGCCAGCTGCTCACCAGCAGCTCTTTGGGGAATGTTTCCAGCTGATGGGATTGAGGGCAGTCCTCTCCTCTCTCTGATGCTGTCCTCTTTGCTGTCCCAGGGGTGATCCTGCCCCACATGGATTGATCAGCAGTGAAATGGGAGTCAGGTTGGCCATATTGATTGGAATTTCTCTGGGGGGGTGCAGATGCCACCTGAGATCACAGCTGAGTGTCAGGCAGGCTTAGGGGACATGGAATAGGTCTTTGATTGGTACCTCCTGGTGACTGAAGCCCCTCTCTGTCCTCTGCTCATTGCAGCATGCTGACTTCATTAGGCAAATGGATCTGAGCAATGCCATGGGTAAAGGGGAGGGGGTTAAAAGCAATCTGCTAAAAGCTGCACCCCCTCCCCAGATAAACCCTTTTGATCTGTTCTGTTCTAAGAAGGCTTCTAAAAGCTGAAGCCATGTTGCCATTGGAGCAAAACCCTGAGCTCTTCAAAGCACTAATTACTGTCTTTGAAAAATGCTTTGGGCAGGAATAACATTTCCTTCCCCAAACTGGGCAGGGAAATGCAAACATGGCCATGGGATGCAGGTTTTTGTTACCTTTTCTTACCCCCTGAGCATTTTGGGAGCATTCCAAATCCTTTTGCTGCCTCCTGCTTTTTCACCAACAGCTCTGGGGTTTTGCTTCAGTTTGTGTGTACAAGAAGAAGGTTTTTCAGTGAGATAGGAGCTTGAATTTCTTTTTCAGTTTGTGATTGTGATTTTCTCTGGGTTTGCAGCATGGCATGGACACACATGTCATCTGCTTTGGTTTTACATGGCAATAACACAGACACCTTCTCTCCTTTCATACTGTGATGAAGGGCAGGTCTCTAAGGCTCTGCTGTCCCTCAGGGTCCAGTACTGGGTCCAGTGCTGTTCAGTATCTTCAGCAACGCTATAGACAGGGAGATGGAGGCACCCCAGCAAGTCTGCAGATGACCCCAAGCTGAGTGGTGTGGTTGATAAGGCTGAAGGATGGGCTGGGAGCCATCCAGAGGCTGAGGAGAACCTCATGAGGTTCAATAATGCAAAGGGCAAGGATCTGCACCTGGGTCAGAGCAACCTTTGATATCAATGCAGGTTGGGGGTGATGAGACTTAGAGCAGCCCTGCAGAGAAGGACTTGGGGGTGCTGGTGGGGGAGAAGCTGCACAGGAGCCAGCAATAGGCACTGGCAGCCCAGAAGGCCAAGGGCAGCCCAAAGCCTTCTGGGCTCCCAGTGCCCATTGCCAGAGCTAGAGAGAGAGGATCCTGCCCCTCTGCTCTGGGGAGACCTCACCTGCAGGGCTGTGTCCAGCTCTGGGACCCCCTAACACAAGAGAGACATAGACCTGATGGAGAGGGTCCAGAGGAGGCCACAAAGATCATCAGGGGGCTGGAGAACCTCTGCTGTGGGGCAGGCTGGGAGAGTTGGGGTTGTTCAGCCTGGAGAAGAGAAGGCTCCAGGGAGACCTTAGAGCTGCATTTCAATATCTGCAGGGGACCTCCAGGCAGGCTGGGGAGGGACTGTTCAGAAGGGGCTATGGGGATAGAATTGGGCGCAAGGGTTTGGAACTGGAGCAGGGCAAGAGTTAGGTTAATAGTAGGAGGAAGTTCTGCACAATGATGCTGATGAAATACTGGAACAGGTTGCCCAGGGAGGCTGTGGCTGCCCCCTCCCTGGAGCTGTTCAAGGCTGGATGAGGCCTGGAGCAACCTGTGCTGGTGGGAGGTGTCCTTGCCCATGGCAGGGGGTTGGAACTGGATGAGCTTTGAGGTCCCTTCCAACCCAACCCATTCTGTGATTATTGAGGGGTGTGACAAGTCCTGGAGAGCAGCTGGAAATAGTCTGAGGTGGTGGTTTCTGTGTAGGCACAGCCATGGGTGGACAAGCTCCTTGCAGTCTGAGTGGTGAGGTGCCCAGTTCTGGATGCCTTAAGCACATTGGCAGTAAAAGCTCTCTCTGCTCTGCTGCTCCCTTGCAGTGCTGAACCTTGATTTGGTTGTAAATAATCTCCTCAAAACTGTGGCCAGGGCCATACAACCTGCAGCTGCTAAAAACCCATCCTGGGAGTTGCTCTTTGTAACCAGCCCTGTGCCTGGAGCTGCACAGGGCACTGAAGCCCCACAGCTGCAGGGAGGTGAGGGGATGTGTTCTGACTGGAGCAGATGCCAGAGCTCTTAACACTGGCAAAGCTCTAGGGCTACTGCCAAGCTTTGCTTTGTCAGAGGTTTTGCTTTTGTTTCCAGAAGCTGATGTGTTCTGTCAGCTCTGGGCCTGGCTGGCATGGAGAGTTGGAGCTCTAAAGTGCTTCTGCAAAAAGTTTTGCCTGAAACTTGTAAAGAAAAACTGAAGCTGTGCTGCTTGCTTCCATCTCTCATTGCTGGAATGGAAAAGATAACAGAGAACAGGAGGAAGGATCTTTGTTATAGAGTAACTCATTCATGCCCAGAATTTCCTTCTCAAGATGTAACAGGTCATAGAATCCTGGAATGGTTTAGGTTGGAAGGGACCTCAGACCTCATCTGCTCCAACCTCTCCACCATGCCCAGGGACACCTCTCAGCCAGACTCAGCTGCTCAAGGCTTCATCCAGCCTGGCCTTCAACACCCCCAGGCAGAAGGCAGCCATAGCCTCCCTGGGCAGCCTGTGCCAGAGTCTCAGCACCATCAGCTTCCTGAGCTGAGTTGTGTTGTTTCTGGGTTTCTGTGGTACACCTGGGTGAAGATTGACTTTAGGGTGAGAGCAAAGGAAGGAGCAGTCTCTAATTGACACTTGTAAAGCAGAAAGCAAGATGTAATAATCCCCCCTGAGTGGCACAGGTTCAGCTCCACTTGGAATCTTAGCTTTATTTCCTTGCCAAAAGGATGCTGATCCAGCTGGAAGGGATTCAAAAGACAGTCACAAAAATAATGGTCAGGGCTTGGACAGGTTGGCTGCTGAGGAAAGCTTAGGAGAATTGGAAGTGTCTGGCTTGCCTCACAGAGAACTGTGAGTGTGGAAGACAACCACAAAGACCTGCAGATAGCTGGAACCTCCCTGGGGCAATCTTAGATGGTGTCCAGAGAAGGCAAGAGCAGCTCCTCTCTGAGGTGTGTTAGCCTGGCTTGGCAGGGGTGCTGTGGGAGTTCTGCTCTGCCAAGGCTGCTGCAGCCTCAGCTCTTCCCTCCTGTGCCTTTCACTCTGTGCTTTCAAGGATGCTGTGGGGAATGCCTGTCCTTTGCCTTTGCACCTGCATGTCCCAAGAGAGGAGTTCCCAGCCTGCACTCTGGGTCTGAGTGGTGGCCCAGGCGCTGCTCCCAAGCAGTCCATGGGGGCAGCATTCACAGAATCCCAGAATTGCCTGCATTGGGAAAGCCTTTTAACTACCACATCAAGTTCAATCATGACAAGCCCTTGACTGAGCCATAGTCCCAAGCACCACATCTACAAGACCCTTAAATGTCTCCAGGGATGGGGACTCCCTGGGCAGCCTGTTCAGTACACTCAGTGCCAAGGCCTTTTGCTAGGCAGCAGAGCCAGCAGCTCCATCTGGGCACTTGGTGGTGTTCAGCTGCTGCTTTGCTGGGGTCACTTCTCCTCCAGCCTGCCTGGGCAGTGGGTGGTGTCCCACCTCAGCCACCCCTCCCTGGTGGGATGCAGGTTGTGCTCTGGGTCACACCACAGTGCTACAGAGGAGGCAGGGGATGGAAACAGCAGAAAGGTAGTGTTGTGGCCTTGGTGTGAGAAGGAGGCATGGTCAAAGATTCTGCTGCAAGTTGCCTCCTCCCTGGAGGTGTTCCAGGCCAGGCTGGATGAGGCCTTGAGCCACCAGGGCTGGTGGGAGGTGTCCCTGCCCACAGCAGGGGGGTGGAACTGAGTGACCTTTAAGGTCCCTTCCAACCCAGCCCATTCTGTGATTCTCTGAGGTCTTAATGTTAGATGATTTTCTGAACTCTTAGTGTTAGATGCTAAAAGCTTGAAGCTCTGACAGGCAAACTGTGTCTCATCTCTAGCAGATGTTGTGATTTCCACTTGCTCCCTGCTGCATTGGTTGCCTTTGTTCTGCTGCAGCTCACATTGCTGGGCAGTCTCTTGGAGGGTGTTAGATGCAGTAGCATTTGCTATAAGACATGAAAGGAACCTGCAGGGTTGTCAGCAGGCAGTGCTCTCACCACCTGTGCACACCTGAGGTCAGCACAGCACAGGGACTGCAGCTGGGGCTGAGTCTGGACAGCAGGAGGCCTGTGGAACACTGGTGGTCTGCCTGAGTGTTAGTTTAGATTGGAAATGTTTGAAGGACCTCTCTGTTTATCCCTGTGTGAAGTGTTTAGCTTCTGAAGCAGTGAAAGGGCTTTGGCTTGCTTTGGTTTGCATGTGGGAACTAAAAGCTGTTGGGATGCTGCAGGCAGCCCCAGCCAGAGCTCCTCTGGAGGAGTCCCATCAGTCACCAGCAGGGCTGGCACATGGAGAACCTCAGCCCTGGCTCCTGAAATCACCTGAGGGTCTCCTGTTCCCTCTGCAGACCTTGGCTGCCTGTTGCCTGTGCCTTCCCTGCTGGCAGCTCCAGCTTTATTTGTTGCTAGGTTTTCCCTCCTGCCATTTCTCCTTGGCCTTCTCTGAGCCTCCTCCAGCTTAGGAAGTTTTAATTTATTGCCCTGCCTCTGTCATCTCCTCCTGTTGGAAGCTGTCAGAGGAAAGCTGCCAGCCTGCTGAAGCTGCAGTGCTGAAAACCAGGTCAAGCTGTTTTTTTTCTTCTTTCCTTTGTTAAACACAAGGAGCTTGCTGGTGTTCCTCTGAGGCAGGCTGACTTGAATTGCTGCTGTGAAGTTTGCCTGCACCTTTGTGCATCTTACTGCTCAAAGAACATTTTTAAACCAGCAGCAGTCCCAGTGCAGAGGCAGCTGTGCACATCCTAACTCCCTGTGTGCACACAGGAGGAGCTGCAGCAAGTCCCTGCTTCTCTGTGTGGCAAAAACAGGTCTGAAAGCTCAGCCAGCTCAGATGAACTGCTCAAGAAAGCAGGGAAATAAGAGAGGAGTTAAGTCCAGATGGTGGCTGGACAGCAGTGGTGTTGTCCCAGGGCTCAGTGCTCAGCCAGCTCTCTTTAATGTCTTTATCAGTGACCTGAGTGAGGGGATTGAGGCCCCTCAGTGAGTTTGCAGATGGCACTGAGCTGGGAGGCAGTGGTGATCTGCTGGAGGGCAGGAAGGGTCTGCAGAGGGCTCTGGCCAGGCTGGATCCATGAGCTGAGGCCAATGGGATGAGGTCCAGCAAGGCCAAGTGCTGGGTCCTGAACGTGGGGTACAACAACCCCAGGAAGGCTCCAGGCTTCGGCCAGGGTGTCTGGAGGCTGCCCAGCAGAAAAGGACCTGGGGGTGCTGGGTGACAGCTGCTAAAGATGAGCCAGAGAGTGCCCAAGAAGGGCACCAGCAGCCTGGCCTGGAGCAGCAATGGTGTGGGCAGCAGGAGCAGGGCAGGGATTGTCCTCCTGGACTCACCACTGGTGAGCTTCAGTTTTGGAGCCCTCACTCCAAGAAGATCATTGAGCGGCTGGAGCAGGTCCAGAGAAGGGCAACAGAGGTGGGGAAGGGTCTGGAGAAGAGGGCTGGGGAGGAGCAGCTGAGGGAGCTGGGGGTGTTTGGTGTGGAGGAGGCTGAGGGAGACCTCATTGCTCTCTACAGCTCCTGAGAGGAAGCTGCAGCGAGGTGGGGGCTGGGCACTGCTCCTCAGTCTCAGGTGACAGAAGGAGAGGAAATTGCCTGGAATGGTGAAGAGGAAAAATGTCTTTGGTGCAAGAGTGGTGAGGGACTGGCCCAGGCTGCCCAGGGAGGTGGTGGAGTCCCCATGCCTGGAGGTGTTCCAGAACCCTGTGGCCATGGCACTTGGGGCTGTGGTTTGGTGGCCGTGGTGGGGTTGGGTTGATGTTGGACTGGATGCTCTTGGAGGCCTTTTCCAACCCTAACATCATTCTGGCCCTGGATATCCATTCTGGTTGTGCATCTCCATAGCTGCCCATATTCCATCTGTCTTCTCCTAGGTTTTGTTTTTTTTCCCTCAGTGTTGTGTGGTTTAAACCTTTTCCCTTCTCTCCCCTCTACCTGCAGCCTACAGTTCTGTTCACTGCAGCTTGCTCACGTTAGCAGGCAGCTGTTGTGCTACTGCTGAGACCTTCCCAGGTGGATGCTTTCCAGCACTTCCAGCCAAGCCTCTCTAGATGTTGCTCATTCACTTTTTATAGGAATTAAAATTTAACCCCCCACAGAGAGCTGAAATTTACCTTGTTAATTCTAAAGGGTTGGGATTAAGTCCTGCAGCTGTTGTGGGGGAGGAGATGTATGCTGGAGGAGGGGAAATGTGATTTGTGGGGAGAGCCTAAAAGCCCAGATGTTCTCTGGTTCTTCAGCCTTCCATGCAGAGGCAGCTGGTTAACATCCACCTGTGGTCATTTTCTCCTGGGTCGCAAGCTGAGGTTTGAGGCAGTGCAGCCAGGTGGTGTGCTGGGGCCCTGGGGGCTTTCTTTAGCTTAACAGCAACTGGAGATGGGACCAGTCAGGTCACCAAGTAACTACATGGTGATAGTCACAGAGTCCTAGAAAGGCTCAGGCTGGAAGGGACCTCAGATCTCATTTGCTCCAACCTCCTGCCATGCCAAGGGACACCTCTCAGCTAGACTCAGCTGCTCAAGGCCTCATCCAGCCTGGCCTTCAACACCTCCAGGCAGGAGGCAGCCACAGCCTCCCTGGGCAGCCTGTGCCAGAGTCTCACCACCCTGGGACTGAAGAACTTCTTCCTCAGCTCCAGTCTAACCCTGCTCTGCCTCAGCTTCAAACCATTCCCCCTTGGCCTGTCTCAGACACTCTCAGCAAAAGTCTCTCTGCAGCCTTCCTGCAGGATGCCTTCAGGTCCTGGCAGGCAGCTCTAAGGTGCCCCTGGAGCCTTCTCCTCTGCAGGGCTGCACACCCCCAGCTCCCTCAGCCTGTGCTCATAGCAGAGCTGCTCCATCCTTGGCTCATCCTTGTGGCTCTCTTCTGGACTTGCTCAGAGTACCACTGCTCTCCCTCCTTGACTTGCTCCAACAGTTCCATCTCCTTCTCCTGCTGGGGACACCAGAACTGGATTCAGTATTCAAATTGGGGTGTCCCAATAGGAACAGGGCTAAAGAGCCTGGGGTACAAACCAGGTGAGTTTCTGACACCTTCAGGTGTCATCACCTTCAGGTACCCAAGTGCAAAGAAATTCTGTGATTGTTTTGATACACACAGGCAAGTCAGGCAGTGACAGAGCAGCCCCTGCTGCAGGAGATGTTTATCAGCAGCAGTCATGCTGCAGGTTTCCTGCTGGCTGGGTTAGAGCATTTCCAGGGTCATTAACTCCTGGTGCCTCCATCTCTGAGCAGTGCCTGTGCTGAGGAACATCTTCAGCTGGCAGAGAAATGTATTGAAGGTTTCCCTATGAGCCTTGCTGGCTGTGGGCATGGAGCCAGTGTGTGTGTGTGTGCTGCATGAGAACCCCTGCAGTGCTCTGATGGCATCTTCTTCTTCCAGATTCAGAACATGAACAACATCATCACTTTTCCACTGGACAGTTTGCTGAAGGGAGATCTGAAGGGAGTGAAAGGGGTATGTTGATCTTGTTTCTATCCACACTTACCTTGGTGCAGGGCATACACTGAGCTAGGCTGATGGTCTGACTTGGGTGCTAAAGGAACCTCTTAGCCTAAACAAGACATGTAATCCTTTTTGGGTGCACTGAGCCATCCCTTCTCTGGGTGGTTTCACATGCAGCATGCTCCTGACCACAGACAGAAAATAAGATTAGAGAAGCTTTAGAGGCAGCCCTGAGAGTCATAGAGTCACAGAAGGGGTTGGGTTGGAAGGGACCTTAGAGATCATCCAGTTCCAGCCCCCTGCCATGGGCAGGGACACCTCCCACCAGCACAGGTTGCTCAAGGCCTCATCCAGCCTGGCCTTCAGCAGGTGTTCAAGCCTGGAAGGGGTCCTGAGGAGCCTACAAGAAAGCCAGGAAGGGACTTTTTATGAGGGCCTGTAGTAATACAAGGAGGGGGAATGGACTGAAGCTTGAGGAGGGGAGACAGACTGGAGATGAGGAAGAAACTCTTGAGAATGAGGGTGGTGAGACACTGGCACAGGTTGCCCAGGGAGGCTGTGTCTGTCCCCTCCCTGGAGGTGCTCAAGGCCAGGCTGGATGAGGCCTTGCTAAGCAGAGAAAGAGCTGTAAGAATTTAGCTCTTGGCTTTGCTGAGCAGGAGGATGGACTTTATTTGAAAGGGTTATTGTTGACACATTCAGCACTCACCTGTGGCTCTAGGGATTACTGAGGCAGGAGCAGAGGACTTTTCTTACCCCAGCAGAAATCCTTGTGCCCTGAGGATAGTTCCTATCTGAAATCCCAGCAGCTGAGGACTCCACTGCTGAAGTGTTTATAATAAATTTCAAAGCCTGTAGCCAGCAAACTTATTTGGCTTCCACTTCATTGACTACTGAGCAAACAGGAAGCAACTGGCGGCTATTGTTCTATGGCACTGAAGGGAGAAGAAAAATGTCCACAGACTAAAACTGGTCTCTGTAAATCCTGGAATCACAGAATTGTTTGGGCTGGAAAAGGCCTCTGAGATTACCCAGTCCAACCAGCAACCCAACCACACCATGGCCCCAAGTGCCATGGCCACAGGGTTCTGGAACTCCTCCAGGCATGGGGACTCCACCACTTCCCTGGGCAGCCTGTGCCAGTCCCTGACCACTCTTGGAGCAAGGAAATGTTTCCTCCTCTCCAACCTAACCCTCCCCTGGCACATTCCAGGCCATTTCCTCTCCTTCTAACACCTGATCCTAGGGAGCAGAGCCCAACCCCCACCTGGCTCCAGCCTCCTCTCAGGAGCTGTAGAGAGCAATGAGGTCTCCCCTCAGCCTCCTCTTCTCCACACCAAACCCCCCCAGCTCCCTCAGCTGCTCCTCCTCAGCCCTCTTCTCCAGACCCTTCCCCAGCTCTGTTGCCCTTCCCTGGACCTGCTCCAGCTCCTCAATGTCCTCCTTGCAGTGAGGGCTTCAAACCTGAACCCAGCACTCAAGCTGTGGCCTCCCCAGTGCCTCATGTGGTCCTACCCTACCCAGCTGCTCTCATCTCTCACCTTTGCTAGCCTTACAGAACCAAAATGAGCAGAAAATCAGGACTGAGGATAAAAGGATTATGTAGGAAGAGAGACTGATGGGCTCTGGGTTGCCTGCTTACCATAGGTCACTCCTCTTGCTCTTCTCTTTTGCAATGGCAGAATAAAGACCTTTATTGTAACAGTGTCTCCCCACCTTCCTGACTTGAGACAATCATCAGCTGCTGCTGTAGTGAATTTCAGAGTTGTTGAAACCAGGAGGTGACCTGGACAAATCAGTTCCTGAGCTGCTACTTGCAACGTGTTAAGATCTTTGTTTTATCCAAATTGGCTTCTTCTGAGGGGGAAAAAAAGAGAAGAATTTGGCCCATAAGTAATTAAATCCCCTGTCAGAATTCTTTCTGCTGAGCTGTGTGGCCTGCACTGCTCCCATTAAGGCAGTGGGATATGGATTTGAGCCTCAGTGGAGTGAATCAGAGCCTGAGCCAAGGCTGCAGCATAGCCTCAGGACAGCTGGAGCCATGGTGAGGAGCTGGCTGGTATGACTGACTGCATCATGTGCTGTGGGGATGACACCTGGGGGCACCTCCCCAGGATTTAATGGAGCTGTAAAAGGCGGAGTGAAGAGCATTCTGGAGGTGCTTTTAAAGCCATGGAGGTGTACAGGGTTGTTGGGATCACCAGAACTGCTTTTACACAGCCCTTAGGTGATGGGCAAGGAAAAGTGGAGCCCCTTGTAGCAGATGCTGCAAGTGGTGAAGATCCACAGTATTGGTCATGGCACTAACCAGCTCTGGTTTGTTCCTTTTCTCCTGGCAGGACCTGAAAAAGCCCTTTGATAAAGCTTGGAAGGACTATGAGACAAAAGTGTAAGTGTCTGAAATGTGTGTGTCAAAGGGAGGAGAACTGAAGTCTGTCAAAGTCATTGTTTGATGCCCAGGTCCCACATGGGACTCCCAAATGGGAGTCATAGAATCAAGTCATAGAGGCCTAGAATGGCTCAGGCTGGAAGGGACCTCAGAGCTCCTCTGCTCCAACCTCCCCACCATGCCCAGGGACACCTCTCAGCTAGACTCAGCAGCTCAAGGCCTCATCCAGCCTGGCCTTCAACACCCCCAGGCAGGAAACAACCACAGCCTCCCTGGGCAGCCTGTGCCAGTCCCTGACCACTCTTGCAGCAAAGAAATTGGCAGTAGGTGGGTAGGAGAGCAGGCTGATCCATGGGGAAACAGAACCTTCTGGAATCCAGGTTTGTTGAGGCCAGGGAAAGTTTTCAGAGAGTAGCTTCCCTCAAGAGTTCTGCTGGTGATGGGACACAATGGCTTGGCTGGATGGTGAGGCTGCTGGAGTTGTGCAGGGGGGCTGCTGGAGTTGTGCAGGGGGGCTGCTGGAGTTGTGCAGGGGGGCTGGCTGTGCTGTGCTGAGGGCACAGTGAGGCTTTTGGAGTGGCTGTTCAAAGTGTTCCCTGTGGGGATGTTGCAGGATGGGATTAATTCTAGTTTTCCCTTGCTGCTTGAGGTGTAAGAGGAGACAGTTCCTCATCCTTGAGCTAAATGCAGAAGCTGCTGTGGACTGGAAGTCCTCAGACCAGGAGGAGGTTCTCCCATGAGCTGTCAGGGCAATGTTAACATCAGGTCAAGAGAGCACTTGAGCCACGTCACCTTCTCGAGGCAGAGCTGAGAGACTCTTGACTGCCCAGGAGGAGCTGGGACAGTGCACCTGGCATTTGTTCCTCTCATCTGCTCCCTCGAGTCCTGTGCAGTGCTTCCTCTAGTTCCAAACCAGCTGAGCATTTCCTCAGGAAGCTCTTTCCAGCTTCCAAGTGATATAAGTGGCAAACTCCCAAGTCTTCCTCCCCAGAGCAGCCACCCTCATTGATAGCTTCTTTTTCCACCTCAGGCTTGTCTAGCTGGGCAGCAGCATCCTGAGCTGGAGGAGAGCTGCACCAAGTGCCAAGAGCTGTGTTCTGGGCAGCCACACTGCATGGCAGGCACTGCTTAGTCACTGCTGTGCTGCAGGAGAAGCTGCTTCCTGCAGGGCTCTTGGACACTGCTGCTGGAAGGTTGTAGGCAAGGAGGACAGCTGGCCTGGCAGACTGGCTGGGTGGCATTCCCAGTGCCAGCTGGCTTGGGAGCAAGGGGGGATGGCAACTGTGCTGTTGGCTGAGGAAGCCCTGTGCAGGGAGAGAGCATCCTTGACAGAGAGAAGAGGACTTGATGACAGCAAGGCTCAGTAAATCTGCTGACAGCACTGGACTCTGGAGCAGCATTTTGTCAGCCCAGATTAAACTTCCCCCTACCCTGTCAGCTCCAATTCTGAGTTGTTGTTATTATTTTTCTTTATATTCTCCAATACCAGAACTTGGTTGTCCCTCTCTCATTGAGGATCTTCTTCTGGAGTATCTGCCAGGCCATTCTCTTAACAGATGCCTGCCTTAGGTTCCAGCTCCTGTATGTCACTGCTGCTCTTTAGAGGTTGTCACTTTGCACGTGGAATGTCCTCTGGAGACGTGTCACAGGCAGAGCTGCAAGAGTCTGGCCCTGCATCTGCCCACAGGCTCTGGGAATCATCAGGTGTCCTGAGAGGCTGTGGATTTCTCACCTCACTCCCTGCTTCTTTGCCTTTTAGCACAAAGATAGAGAAGGAGAAGAAAGAGCACGCGAAGCTGCACGGCATGATCCGGACAGAAATCAGTGGAGCTGAAATTGCAGAGGAGATGGAGAAGGAGAGGAGGTTCTTCCAGTTACAGATGTGTGAGGTAAGATCCCCTGGGACATTCCTGCTGCTCTCTCTTTAAATTCCCAGCTGTGATCTTAAGAGGAAGATGCCAAGTTCTTAGTGGGCTGCCCTTGCCAAGCCTCAGTTTTTAATCCTGATGTGCTAACTTGGGAGAGAATTGAGATATTTTCTTATTTCACCTAAAAAAAAAAGTAGACTTTAGAATCAATAATGCAAAGCTCAGCTGAACACCAAGAGATGATCATAAATAAGCCTTTGCTCTGCTGCTTCACTGGAAGTTATTTTAAGCCCTAAATCGTTCTGTGACTTGTTCCCTGCCCGGACAGCTGCTGTTACTGCAAGGAGAGGCTCCAGTCTAGCACACTGCTGGGCTGGGGCTCCAAAGGAGAAGTGCTAAGGCTGGCACCCAGTTGCCTGTCAGGATGGTTCAGAAGGTTTCTGCCTTGAGATCTTTCTGGTTTTGTGAAGGGTTTGGCTGGGAATGGTTCAGGGCACATCATCCCAGGGCAGGGAATTCAGGCTGCTGTGTTTGTTCTTCCTGGGCATGAGCTCAGAACTCCCCCATGGGTGTTGCTCCTGGTTGTGGTCTGACAGAGCTCATCTGACTCCTGTGCTCCAAGAGCTTAGCAGCACTTCAGTGCCACTGCATCAATCCTAGAATGGCTCAGGTTGGAAGAGGCCTCAGAGCTCATCTGCTCCAACCTCTCAGGGCAGGGACACCTCTCAGCTAGACTCAGCTGCTCCAGGCCTCATCCAGCCTGGCCCTGAACACCCCCAGGGAAGAGGCAACCACAACTGCTCCTTTGCTTGGAGTTGCTATCTAAGCAGAGGTTAAAAACTGTCTCATTTCATGGTAGTTAAGGGACTCCTGGAAATACTTGGTGAATATTCCTTCTGTCTGCATGGCTGCCCTCTGGTGGTGCGGCATTGAAGTGAGGAGCTGGCACTTAATGTGGTCTTGGGTTGTGCCTAATGGCAAAGGACACTAGGGACACTTTGGGGCTTGACATCAGAAATCTCTTGCTGAGCTAGAACTTACTGCAGTTCTCACTGTGGGTAAGGAACTGCTAATGATAAAATCAGAGGGCAGATTGAAAAGAGGTTCAAATAATCCCTCACTTCTCTGAGTCAACTGTTCTGCCTCCCTGGCATCCCTGCTTTCCTCCTCTGTGGCATCTCTTTAGCAGTGACTTTAACTAGGGAGGGAGATAGCTAGATGGGCTGATAGGGTTCAGATGTGTTCTATATTTAGGGTTCTACATTTACTACCAAACGCCTTTCTGTGCTTCCTTTACCAAAGGCCATGAAGGATTCTTTGTGAACTATCCCCACAGGGCATCAATAATTAGTGGTGGCAACAATTGCTTGTGTGTGGTTAACCCTTGAAGCCACTGCCTGGTACATTGGAAGTCTCCAACTCCTAAATCTTGCTGAAATAAACTGAGGATAAAATGTTCCAAAGTCCTTTAAGCAGTAGTAATTAATTCCTATTGGGCACTAATAGTGAATTGTCTTTTGTTTTAACAGTACCTTCTGAAAGTCAATGAAATCAAGATCAAGAAAGGAGTGGACTTGCTTCAGAACCTGATCAAGTACTTCCATGCTCAGTGCAAGTAAGTTTTGGGTTTCCTTATAGCACACTAATTGCAGCAAGCTTGGGGCTTCAACCTCTGCTATAATTCCATTTTTCCAACTTTTTCCAAGTGAATCCCAGCTCCAACTGTTCTCACTGATGGCTTCTTACAAATGGCTTTTGGCATGGCTTAGTCATGCCTTGGGGTCCTGTATTCCAAAACATGTCATCAGGTTGAGCTTATCCCAGAGGATCTGACTGTCCCAAAGGAGCAGCTCTGGGGAGAAGGACCTGGCAGTCCTGGTGGGCAGCAGGGTGACCATGAGCCAGCAGTGTGCTCTTGGGGCCAAGAAGGCCAATGGCATCCAGGGGTACATCAAGAAGAGTGTGGCCAGGAAGAGCAGGGCAAGGAAGGTTCTCCTCCCCTTCTACTCTGTCCTGAGGTGAGGCCACATCTGGAGTATTGTGTCCAATTCTGGGCTACCTGATTCAAGAGGGACAAGGATCAGCTGGAGAGGGGACAGCAAAGGGCAACAGAGCTGCTGATGGCCTGGAGCAGCTCTGTGGTGAGGAGAGGCTGAGAGCCCTGGGGCTGGATAGTCTGCAGCAGAGCAGCCTGAGGGGGATCTGATCAATGCTGATCAATACCTCAAGGGTGGGTGTCAGGAGGATGGCACCAGGCTGTGTTCAGTGGTGCCCAGGGACAGGACAAGGGGTAAGGGGCACAGAGTGGAGCAGCAGAAGTTCTTCTGAACAGGAGGAGGAACTTCTGTGATTGAAGGGTGTGAGAGCCCTGGAGCAGGCTGTCCAGAGAGGTGGTAGAGTCTCCATCTCTGGAGTCATTCCAGCCCCACCTGGCTGTGTTCTGTGTGCCCTCTGCCCTGGCAGGGGGTTGGACTGGCTGATCTCCAGAGTTCCCTTCCAACCCTCCCATTCTGTCAGTGCTGCACAGTAATTTGGCATATTGGATAAACTGCTCCTGAAGCAGAGCTCTTCATCTGCTCTGTAAGTGGTCCATGAGCTGTGAGGAGCTGCTTTGAGTGATCTAGCAGTGGTCTAAATCAATGCTGTGCTCAAGAAAAGTAATTTGCACAAGCAATGGGATGTCAGCTGCACTACTCAGCATGGTGTCAGAACTGGGACTCCAGAAGGTCACAAATTATTTCACATGTTGCAGAGCCTTTGCTCTTCTACAATGAACCTTGCTTGTTCTGGGCCCTCAGAAAACAAGAGGAGAACCTTGGATCTGAGAGTGGTGGAATACTGGTACAGGCTGCCAGGGATGTGGCTGAGGCCCTGTTGTGGAGGCATTCAAGATCAGTCTCAGTGTGGCCCTGGGCAGCCTGCTCTAGCTGGAGGTGTTCCTGCTGCCTGCAGGGGGTTGGCCAAGATGCCCTTGGAGGGTCCCTTCCAACCTGATGCTTGGAAGCTGTGAGATGAGAATAAGGAAAACTTAACCTGGCAGTGGCTTGTGGGAGTTCTGCATCCAATTGGGAATTCTGAATATTCAAAATCTCCAAAGTAAAGTATTCTTCCCAAGCAAACATTACCAGTCAAGAGGTGGATCAGCCAGAGATGCATCAGAAAAAGGATCCTGTTGTGAGATTTGGGGCATGGTATGATCATGATGTGCACCTTCCTCCTGGCAGCTTTCTCAACAGCAGATGCAAAGCCAATTTAATTGCAGCTTGCTTTTTGGTTTTGTTGTTTTTTCTTTTCTTTTTTTTTTTTCTCTTGAAGTTTCTTTCAGGATGGGTTAAAAGCAGTTGAAAGCCTCAAGCCTTCGATCGAGATGCTCTCCACAGACCTTTATACAGTGAGTAGCAACCTTGACACTGCTGCTGGACACTTGGGCTCCTGTGGGCACAGCTGGGCTGGCTAATGTGGTGGAGGTTCCATCAGCACTCATCCAGCCTGGCCTTGAGCACCCCCAGGCAGGAGGCAGCTACAGCCTCCCTGGGCAGCCTGTGCCAGAGTCTCACCACCCTGGGACTGAAGATCTTCTTCCTCAGCTCCAGTCTAACCCTGCTCTGCCTCAGCTCCAAACCATTCCCCCTTGGCCTGTCTCAGACACCCTCAGGAGAAGTCTCTCTGCAGCCTTCTTGCAGGATCCCTTCAGGTCCTGTTTCAGTTTCCTATCCACAAGCCCTAGCTTCATGTCAGGACCCTGCTGAGTGATTTTTTAGGAAAACAACCTGAGCTCTGAAATGTTTAGGAGCTAACATCTGGTTCCAAATGGAGCAGAGGGGAGCCAGAGCAGTGAGGTGACATCAGGATCTCACCCTAGCCACATCTTCAGCTTTCTGGAGCTCCAGAGGCAGCTAAAGCACTCAGGTTGCCTTTTCTCTTTGTGTTTTCATTCTGGCTGAAGCCTCCTCAGAAGGCTGCCCCCATTAAGTAGCAAGTGTGGAAGCAGTGTGTTGGAAAGCAGCAGTCATGGTATTTTTAACCTGAGTGTTTGTCTTCATTCCAGATTAAACAAGCACAGGATGAGGAGAGGAGGCAATTAACACAGCTCAGAGACATTTTGAAGGCAGCACTCCAGGTTGATCAGAAAGAGGTGAGCGTGAAACTGGGTTGAGCTGGGAGAAGCTTCTTGCTTCTCAGCTAAGTGTTTGGAGGAGAGTTAGTTGTCTCCCAGCTCAGTGCCTTTGCTCACTCAGCTGTGCTGTGGTGCTGATATTGATTCTGACAAAGGCAGGGCTTCTCCAGACTGGATTCTCACTGACAATAAGAGATTTGCTGCAAGGGAGTTTGGGTTTGTTACCAGCATGGCCAAGTACTGGAGCTGGTGCCCTGGCTGTGGACTGCCAGGCAGTGGCTGTTACTGACAATCATCTCCCTCACTGAAGATCTATTGCTAATAATCAATGGCTGTGGTTGGATGGTGGCTGTCTGCCTTCAGCTGAGGATGGAAGACTTTTGGCAGCTTCAAGGAGACCCCAGGAATGCAGCCTTGGCCCACAGTAACCTTCCAAGCTGCACAAGGGTTGTGTCCAGCTGAGACTGCACATCCCCAGACCCCTCCTGTCATCATCTGTTGAGTGACAATGAAGTTGGCTGCTCTGCTGCAAGGTGGCAGCCCTCAGGTGTGCCAGCGCTGAGTGGGTTTGGCCAGCTAAGCACCCAGGAGGTTTTGACTTCTGGTGCTCTGGAGTCTTTGTGGTAGGCAGCCCCTGATATAGAAGGCAGCATCTTCTCTGCAGTGCAGCCCTAGCTGTTGGCTCAGCTGTTGTTTCAGACTGCTAGGTGCTTCTTTCTCAGCCAAATCAGTGCCAGGCAGCTTCCTTTGTGTGGCTGCTGGGCCAACAGGAGGGGAGGGCTGAGCCCCCCTGCCCTCCCTGTAGCCTCTCCTGCTCAGAGTGCTCACAATGGAACTGCTCAGTCTGCAGAGCTCAGGCCTCCTTCACCTCTTCTTGCTCTCATCTGCCCATAAGGGCTCTGCTGGCTCCTGGCTCTTGCTGCTGGCCAGCTGGTTGGTGGTGAGCAACCTACTGTGGTGCCAGATGTCCCTGCCCATGGCCTGGGGTTGGACTGTGTGATCGTCAAAGGTCCCTTCCAACCCAGCCATTCACCCACTCCAACAGCCTTGAACTGGCCCCAAGCTCCTTCCTGTCCCTGGTGATCCTCAGCATCTCCAGGGTCCTTGATGTCCCCAAGCTCCTTGCTGTTCTTGATCACCCTCAGTGTCCCCAAGGTCCCTGATGTCCATCATGTCCCCAGTGCCCCCCCATGTCCCTCAGTGTCCTCAATGTCCACAAGGCCCTTGGTGTCCCTCATGTTCCCCCCATGTCCCTGATGTCCTCCATGTCCTTGAAGTCCCCAGGCTTCTTGATGTTCTTGATGGCCCTCAGCATCCTCCAGACTGACTTTGAGGTGCTGATTGTTGCCCATAGCAGTCTGTGATGTGCTGTTTGCAGCACACCTTGCAGGCACTCTCTTGGGTCCTGCCTGCTCTTTAGGACTCCCTGAGGGCTGCATTCACTGAAAAATGGCAAGTTTGAGCCCTGCAGAGTGCAAATGCTCATGGGAAGGGTGGCTGCTTTGGGGTCACTATTGACTGCCTGTTCTCAGGAAGGAGTCTTTGCTGTTCAAGGTGTGCCAGCTGGCTCCTTGTGTTGGCCAGGACTTGGTTCAGGGGAGGCCACAGCTCAGAATGGCTCAGCTTGGAAGGGATCTCAGAGCTCATCTGCTCCAACCTCCTGCCATGCCCAGGGACACCTCTCAGCCAGACTCAGCTGCTCAAGGTCTCATCCAGCCTGGCCTTCAACATCCCCAGGCAGGAGGCAGCCACAGCCTCCCTGGGCAGCCTGTGCCAGAGTCTCACCACCCTGGGACTGAAGAACTTCTTCCTCAGTTCCACTCTAACCCTGCTCTGCCTCAGCTTCAAACCATTCCCCCTTGGCCTGTCTCAGACACCCTCAGGAGAAGTCTCTGCAGCCTTCCTGCAGGATCCCTTCAGGTCCTGGCAGACAGCTCTAAGGTGCCCCTGAAGCCTTCTCCTCTGCAGGCTGCACACCCCCAGCTCCCTCAGCCTGTACTCACAGCAGAGCTGCTCCAGCCCTTGGCTCATCTTTGTGGCCTCCTCTGGCCTCTCTCCACAGCTCTGTGTCCTTCTCCTGCTGGGGACAGCAGAGCTGGAGGCAGGATTGGAGATGGGGTCTCATGGAAGATGAAGGCTAATGAAAGCAGCTGGGTTTGCTGGGCAGGCTTCCATGCTCTGTGTATTCCTCCCCCATGCTGCTGTTAAGTGTCTGTGGGAGATGTGAGCCCTTGCCCAGCCTGATCAGTGTCACAGCCCCCAGGACTTGATCATGGGACTGTTCTTGGTGCATCTGAAGAGCCAGGGGTCAGAGATGCTTGGGGTGCCATCCATTAGCTGCCAGCTGAGCTGGAGCTGTTCCCCTGCACAGCATGAGCTGGACTAGCATGAGTTGTCTGGGGGTTTTTTAGTCATCAGTGGGATGCCAAAGCAATGCTGGTGGAATTTCTTGCTGAAGCCACTAACCTGACTCTTGTTGCACTGTCATTTCCTGTTCTGTAACTGCTTTCTTTTTCCTTCCTGAAATGCATTTACCTTTTGTGACCCAAGTCTAGGAGAGTAAGTGTTGCTCTGTTTTACTGACAATAGTTGGCATGATTTCCACTCCCATGTCAAGAAACTGGATTTTTCCTGTTGGTGTGAAAAGACTGGCTCTTTGTTTTTTTGGGTTTTTTTTGGGTCCTTTTCTCTTGTATTACCAAAACCAAACTCAAAACCCCTCCAAACAAAAGGAGCTATCAAACTGTCCATGGGAAAGAAAATTGCTGCCAAACAAATTGGGGATTTCCTTTGCACTCTCCCTTGGGAATCAAATCCAGTTGCTTGATTTTTTTGATGTTCTTGCAAGACTTTGTGTATTTTTAGTTAAAATGGACTTCATGGGTGCAATAGCAGAACCTTGACAAGCTGTCTCTTGTGTTTTAAACCAAAAAGAGACACCAGCACTGCTGGTGAGCCTCTTCTTGTGGTGCCTGTAGAGATGATTTCCTCCTTTACAGAACTTTCCTGAAGCTGGTTGGTATTGGCAGCTCCTTTGCAGTGTCACTGTGTGCACACCTCTGTCATTTGTATTTTGCAGCCTTGGATTTTTCAAACTGTCAGGCTCCTACAAGGTTCGAAGTCAACTTTAGAGTGGCATTGCCTTCATTCCCCTCTTCTCTGTGTGCTCTCTGAGGGTGGCCTTGCTGTAGTGTTGAGATTTGCTCCTGCTGCTTCTCCATAGAACCAAAGAATGGTTTGGGTTGGAAAAGGCCTCTGAGATCCTCCAGTCCAACCTTCAACCCAACCCCACCAAGGCCACCAAACCATGGCCCCAAGTGCCATGGCCACAGGTTTCTGGAACACCTCCAGGGATGGGCACTGCACCACCTCCTGTGCCAGTCCCTGACCACTCTTTCCTGTGTTGTTTTTGCCCCTCTGATGAGGCTCTTGTCCCTGAGCCTACTCTCTGTGATTTGTGCTCCTGGTGTGTGCAAGATGCAAACCAGGAATGAGGGAAGGTGCTTTGGGGAGCTAGAGCTGCCTGGAAGGGTGTCAATTGTGCTGGCCACTTGTGGAGTGCCATCCCATGGCTTAGGAACTAGCTCAGAGCCATGAGCTTGTGGTGGGATTGTGAGCTCTAGGCAAGAGGTTGGACTTGATCTCAAAGGTCTCCTCCAGCCTCAGCAGTTCCATGGTTCTATGAACTTGCTCTGGACAACAGTCCCCTGGCAATCACATTGGGCACTCTTGGCTTGGATGTGGCCTGGACCAGGGAATCCTATCTCTGGAGGCATTCAAGGTCAGGCTTGAAGGGGCCCTGAGCAATCTGATCTCATAGGGGATGCCCTGCTTCAGGCAGGGGGGTTGGACTAGGTGGCCTTTGGAGGGCCCTTCCAACCCAGGGCATTCTATGGTTCTTTGATTTAAAATTGAAATCTCCTTGCCTGGTCCTAAAGTCATCCCTGGAGACACTTAAGGTCAAACTTGATGGAGCTGTGACCAGCCTGCTCTAGTTGGGGATGTCCCTGCTGACTGCAGGATGACCTTTGAGGGTCCCTTCCAACCCAACCCATTCTGTGGTCCTGCTCCTGAACTAGGGTTAGTTTTCTTCCAGCTGCTGTTGCTGGTACTGAATGTGTGGAAATCCACATCAGCCCCACAGCCTCCTCCCTGATTGAGGCAGGCAGGTGGAGTTCTGGCTCCCCAGTTTGGCCAGAGACTGCAGCTGAGAGGCAGAAGCAAATGATGCACAAAAGGCAGCAGCATCTCTAGTGCTGGGGCTGCTGCTGTGGGCAGGTACTGGAGGTCATCTGAAATCTCTCTTAATTGAGGATGTGGAGAAGTGGAATTAATTTCCTGTGACCTTCCTGAATTCCTTTCCTGAGTGATAGGGGGCAGGGATCAAGGCATGGCTGGGACACTATGGGCAGTGTCAGGTCCCATTTTCTCCAGAAGGCAGTGAGTGTGCAGCAGCTCTTCAGCAGTGCTGGGAATGCTTCTGAGGTGTTGGTCTGGGTTTGTGGTGGGCAGCCAGGGATGGTGTGAGCAGACTGGGTTGAAGCTGAAAGGATGCTCTGCCAGGCGTGGACACACAAGTTGTGGTGTCCCTTTAAAAGTCCCAGTTGGGGCTGTTCAGCCTGGAGTAGAGAAGGCTGCAGGGAGACCTTAGAGCAGCCTTCTAGTACCTGAAGGGCTCCAGGAGAGCTGGGGAGAGAGTTTGGACAAGGGCTGGGAGTGCCAGGATGAGGGACAATGGCTTTGAGCTGGGGAGGGAAGATTGAGACTGGAGATGAGGAAGAAATTCTTGGCAGTGAGGGTGGGGAGAGACTGGCACAGGTTGCCCAGGGAGGCTGTGGATGTCACTTCCCTGGAGGTGTTGAAGGCCAGGCTGGATGGGACCTGGAGCAAGCTGGGCTGGTGGAGCTAGGTGATTTCCAGGATCCCTTCCAGTCCAAGCCATTCTGTGATTCAGCGAATCCAGGAATGTTGTAGCTACCTCTCCCTGTTTCCTACCCCTCCTACTGAGTGGCAGGGCAGGGGACATGGGCAGTTTCTGCTGGAAAGGAACCCCAAGGGCTGCTGCAGCCTGCCTTCAGCTCAGCTCATAGTGCTCAGGGTTCTGGAGTCAGGATGAGCCTGGAGCTGTGGAGCCCTGAGTGCTCTGGGCAGGGCTGCATGTGGCAGCTCTGTCCCTACCATCAGATTTCAGAGCTGCCATGAGTGGGCACTGAGCCTGGCTAGCTCTGGCTGCATTGGTAGCTGTGGTAGCAGAGTGTGGTGCTGGAGCTTGTGCAGGAGCAGCATTCCATGGGAGCTGGAGCTCAGCCCAAGGGTTATAGCCCTGCTTATGCCCAGAGAAGTCTCCTGCTCAGGCTAGGAAAGCCTGTGAAGCTCCTTGTCCTTAGAGAGAAGCCATCTGACCTCAGGCTGCTCAGATCCCTGGGTGTTTGACTTCAGCAGCTGCCTGCTCTGGAAGCCCCAGAGGATGTCTCTTGTGATTGCACTCCCACTGTGGCTGAGACACTCCTAGTGAAAGGGGGGTTTGTACCAACTTAGGAGGCTTCTCTCTTAATAGCTCTGAAGTTTTATGGTTAGAACAGCTCAGTGATTCCAGTCAGCTGCTTTGGGAGGGCTTTTTCCTTGCTGTGATTGTTTTGGCTGCCACAGATCAGAGATGTGTTGTGTCCATGGAGCAGAGAGAGCAGGGACCAAGGAATCTGGTGGGAGTGTTTGTTGTATTGCAGAGTCCATCCCATCATGGTGCTGCTGCTGACACTGCAGGGCACTTCAGATCCTTCCTCAGCAGCTTTCTGTGTTTAATGGAGGTGGACTTTGGGAAGGTGGACTTTGGGAGGCATGGATCTTGCCTCTGGGTAGTTTTGAGAGCAGTGGGAAAGGTTTAGTTAATCCTTTGTGACTTCCTATCCCAGAATTCTGCTTTGCTCAAGATGTTTGGCGTTAAATCATTCTTCTGCTGGAAATAACTTCTCAGTTTTCCTGTATGGCTCCTGAGCTGCCTTTCCAGGTCTCCTCTGCTTTTCAAAGAGCTGCTTGATTCAGTTTCCACAGGGAAAAGCACTTCTTCAAACTGATGTAATTTTTTCACAGTGGAATCAGAGGTAATGATGATCTGTGGTGTTTGTGTGTGCAGGGCTTGGGAAGCCAGCCTGCTGCTCTTTAATGTGGGGGTTCAACCCTCAGCTATTAACAGAGCTAAACAGGAGCAAGTGGGAGGATTTTGGCAGGTGCTGCTAATGGCTACTTCTGAAAGACTTTTTTTGCCCTCTGGAAAAAAAAATGGATCTTATTTTCTCTCTGAGGAGGAAAATACACTGGATTTGGCCTGTAGGGTTAGAGCAGGGAGGGAAATCTCTAAAGCTGCGGAATCGGGGGGATGTTTTGGTTGCAGCTGGGGGCTGCATCCCCAACTGCTGCTCTGTGTGTTGCAGGATTCCCAGATCCGCCAGAGCACAGCCTACAGCTTACATCAGCCTCAGGGAAACAAGGAGCATGGCACTGAGAGGAGTGGCAGCCTCTACAAGAAGAGTGATGGGTGAGTACCACTCAGCCCAAAATCTACCCAAAAAACCCCAAACCCAGACCCTAAGAGCTGAAGCAATGGAATATTAACTGTGCTAAAAACTCAATCACTTGTTGTGTTTTGTTTTTTCTTTTTTCCTTCCTCTTAACCCAGGATCAGAAAAGTGTGGCAGAAAAGGAAGTGCTCAGTTAAAAATGGTTTTCTTACGATTTCCCATGGTACAGTAAGTATTTGTTTACAGTCTTCTCTGTGCATGGTTGCTAACACAGCCAGGCAAGCTCTGCTGCTCTATATTTATCAGCTGGACTTAGCTGGATTCCTTCTGCTGAACAGGATGGACACTTGCTGGTTTTTAAGGCAGTCCTTCAGAAGCATATCAGGACAGAGCTAAAAATACAAAATATTTTATATCTCTATACAAACCCACACTGGTGTAGTGCTCAGAGAGAAAAGGAAAAGGCTTTTTGAATGACTCAGTTGATACAAACTGCTCACATCTTACCAGACTCCCTAAACCCATCAATTCTAACTTGGTTTGTTGGGCAAGATCTGGTTGAGCACTGAGTCCTCATTTCATATTATATCTAAGAAGCTACTAAACACTTGAGTGCCAAAAGGCAGCTGGAACAAGAGCAGGCTCCAGCCAGGAGCCAGCAGAGGGTTTGTTGGGCTTTGCTTTGCTCTTTTGTTGTTTGTCTTTACAAGAGGAGGCAGAAACATCACTCAGGGAAATAAATATGGACAGGGCACACCCACAGCAGTCTGGGAGCTGTGAGCTGAGAACAAGCTGAGAGAGAAAAAGAGGTTTTTAATCAGGTTTGGGATGGGAGAGCTCTGGGGGTGGGACTTGCTGAATTCTGTGCAATTGGGTTTGTTTTCCTTGTGTTTAGAGGAAGAGACTCTGCTTGTGCACAGGGGAGAGAAACACAGGCTCCCAGACTGCCAGGAAGGGACTTTGACAAGGGCTGGGACTGATGGGAGAAGAAGGAATGGCTTGAAGCTTGAGGAGGGGAGATTGAGACTGGAGATGAGGAAGAAATTCTGTGCAGTGAGGGTAGGGAGAAATTGGAACAGGTTGCCCAGGGAGGCTGTGGCTGTCCCCTCCCTGGAGGTGTCCCAGGCCAGGCTGGATGAGGCCTTGAGCATCCTGTGTTGGTGGGAGATGTCCCTGCCCATGGCAGGGGGTTGGAGCTGGGTGAGCTTTGAGGTCCCTTCCAACCTAACCCCATTCTATCAGTCTGTGAGGGATAGGTTAAACAACTTCTTGTATTCACAAGACAAAGTGAGGGAAGGCTGAAGCTGTTCTTTGCCCCAGACTTAGCTGTTCTGTGGTGCTATGTGCTGCAGGCAGCTTGCCTGGGGCCAGAGCTGTGGGGGAAACTCAGCTCTGAAGGCAACTTCTACCAGAGGGGCAAGGGGCAGAAAGTTTGAAGTCCCTGTAGCTCTGCTACCAGTATTTGAAACACATTAACAAACCTTTCATGTTTATACTTAAATTTCTGCTTTAGTTCTTAAAGTTTCCACTTAAACTTCACTCCCGTCTTTTGGCCCTTTGAACACTTGGCTGTAGAATGGGAAAGCAAAAGCAGGCCCAAAACTTCTGTTTCTTTTTTTTATGGTGCTTTCTCAAAACTTCTGAAGAAGTTCCTTAAGGCAAAAATCAGCTCCATGGCAGCATTTCCCATTCCTGGTCTGATAAACAGCCCTGGTTCTGAACTCTTCTGTTCTTCATCCTGTTATGCCCTGTTGCTATGGCTACAAGCTGACCCTGGCAGCAAAAGTTAATCAAACTCTGGTTTGTGCCTCTAACCACAAGCTGTTGCCTCCCAAATCCATAGAATCACAGAACTGTCAGGGCTGGAAGGGACCTCAAGGCTCATCCAGTTCCAATCCCCCTGCCATGGGCAGGGACACCTCACACCACAGCAGGTTACTCACAGCCACATCCAGCCTGGCTGCAGAAACCTCCAGGGATGAGACTTCCACCACCTCCCTGGGCAACCTGTGCCAGTGTCTCACCACCCTCATGGGGAAGAATTTCTTCCTAACATCCAATCTGAATCTCCCCACTTCTAGTTTTGCTCCATTTCCCCCAGTCCCTCACTCCCTGACACCCTCAGAAGTCCCTCCCCAGCTGTGCTGGTTTGAGGCCAGCCAGAACATCTCTTGCCCCGAAAGGGACAAAAGAATGACACATGCAAACGGATTGGAGAGTGATGGAAAGTTTAAATGGAAAAACAATTGGTGAAGCTACAGAGAACTACAAACTACAAAGCATAGTGGAAAAAGAACATCCTAAAGCATACAGAACCCCCTCACAGAATTCCCAAAAGCTTCCCAATCCTCCCTTCCTCCCACCTGAGGGTCTACCCAATCCCTCAGGGCTCTTCCTTCCCCCCGCCTCCCACTGCTAGGCAAGTCTCAGGCTGGCCAGGTCTGAGACTGCCCCCCCCTCCATTCTCCTCCTGGCATTAGGCCTAGTCAGGCCTAAGAGGCCTGAGATACCCCCCCCGGCATAACCCGATAAGAGAGGACATCTCCCATGGGAGCAGAGAGGGAAGAAAGAGGAAGAGAATGACTCTGCAGATGGCTTTATAGGGCACAGGATTTATGGGTAGAAATACGCCATTTCCTGTGTCCACCCCTATTGGGTGGGCACCCAGGACACCAGAGGTGTACCTCATGCAGCAGTGGCAGGGGGCACCCAGCCTAAACTGCCACACCAGCTTTCTTGGAGCCCCCTTCAGATCCTGGAAGTCCACAAGAAGGTCTCCTTGGAGCCTTCTCCTCTCCAGCCTGCACAACCTCAACTCTCTCAGTCTGTCTCCAGAGCAGAGCAGCTCCAGCCCTCTGCTCATCCTGGTGGCCCTTCCCTGGACACCTTCCAGCACCTCCAGATCCTTGTACTAGGGGCTGCAGAACTGAACTGCCCACCAGGAGTTAAGGAGGAGTGCAAGGCCAGGCCTGCAGAGCCAGAGGGCTCCTGTGGCTTTGCAGTTGTGCACCAGTTTATCCCTGGGTGTGGATGAGTGTCTTGGTCAGAGAGCAGCCTGGCAGTGCTCCTGTTCCAGTGCCCCACCTGCTGCTAGTGCACTTTGCAGTGGGCATGCTGTGCTGAACCCAGTGGGAGTGTAGCCAGGGCAGCTCAGATCTGGCAGAGGCTCCCAGATCCATTTGCGGAACAGAATTTGAAGTCTTTCACATGCAAGCACAGTTGCTGACGCTACCAAGATGCTGCTGCTGTGCTTTTTCTAAGCTGCCTGCCAGATGGGCTGACAGTTTTAGAAGCAGCAGGTTCCCACTGCAGGCAGTGGAGCTGTAGCTGTGGGAATCCCTTGCTGAGGTAGATGCTGCAGTGTGGGTGTGGATCTGTGGGATCCCCATGGTGAGAATCACAGAATCCTGACAGATATGAAGCCCTGAGCTGAGTGAATTCTCTCACAGCCTGAATCTAGTTTCATTTTTTTCCATTCTCTTGGAGCCTGTGGGAGAGATAAAGATGAGTTGCCCAGTGGCTTGTTTGCTTGCATCCTGCTTTGGGTTTGCTTTGTTTGCTATGTTCCTTACAGGCAGCTTCAGGACAAGGACACTTGGACAAGTGTCATTAAAGATGGCACTGAAAATGTGAACCCTGGAAACTTGTGCTGTGGGCATGCAGAGGTTCTGAATGCAGCTGAGGGAGTGGACCCAAGCTGGCCTTTTCTAGATGTTTTCTTGCATCCTCCTCTGTCCCAAGAAGTCTTCTTGTTGCTAGGCTGAGATAATGCACAGTGTATGACCTCTTAGTGGTAAAAGGGTTGCCTGGCATTTGAAAAGCCATTTACTAGGCAGAGGATGCAATGTGCTTGTCAATTAATTGTCTTCTTGCTGCCTCCAAAGCCTCTCTTGGGCTCAGGTTGTTTGGCAGTGCCCAGCAAGTGACCTGCAGGTTTGTTTGTTCACAGCATCTGTGACTTTGTCTGCTGCTTGAGGCAGGCAGAGCATCAGCCTGCTGCTTTTCAAGGACACTCTGCTGCTTGCTTTTTCATTTTTTTAGACAGGAAAAACCCTCACAGTTGTTTCCTTTCTTATGTATCTCTGTGGCTCTGGTTTTATTTTTTTTACTGGTCTCAGGTGTAATGGGGATTTGGGTTTTTTTTTTTTTGGCTAGCTCCATCATTGTTTCAGGCTGTTTGAAGGACATCTGCACTCTTCAGACTTCACTGAGTCGTGGAATAGTTTGTGTTGGAAGGGACACCTCCCACCAGCACAGAGTGCTCAGGGCCTCATCCAGCTTGGCCTTGAACACCTCCAGGGAGGGGACATCCACAGCCTCCCTGGGCAAGCTGTGCCAATGTCTCCCCAGCCTCATTGTACAGAATTTCTTCCTCATCTCTAGTCTCACTCTCCCCTCTCCCAGCTCAAAGCCATTGTCCCTCATCTTGGCACTCCCAGCCCTTGTCAAAAGTCCCTCCCCAGCTCTCCTGCAGCCTCCTTAGGTACTGGAGGGCACATGGCAGGGGGGTTGGAACTGGATGATCTTCAAGGTCCCCTCCAACCCAACCCATTCTATGAAGCTGTGAATTTGTTCTCAGGTGGTTATTGAGGCTCTTTAAAGACATTAGCAGGAGTCAAATGATTTGATTATTGAAAACCTACACAGCCAATTTCTTTTAATCTAAATGTTGAAGGGTTAACCTTTCCTCAACTGAATCTGTCCCTTTGTCATTCCTGATGCCTTCAGATCAGTGTTACTGGGAAGGTGATCAGAGCAGTGGTAACTGCAGTGATTTTTACCTCTCTCCCCTTTTAATGCTCTGGTGTCTGTTCAGTTCTTCAGTGAACAAAAGAGTCAGGTACAAGGAGCTGCAGTTTACAAACCCTGATGCAAAAGAAAACAGAACTCCAAACCTGGGTGCCCAAAAAACTAAAGCAAGAGCCATTTGTGAAGCCTTTTTGGCCAGGGGGCTGCTCCCCTGTGCTCTCAGAGAGCAGGGCTCAGTCAGCAGCCCTGCACTCATCTCTCTGTGCTTTCTCTTCACACAGGCCAACAGACCTCCAGCAAAGCTCAACCTCTTAACCTGCCAAGTGAAGACCAACCCTGAGGAGAAGAAGTGTTTTGACCTCATATCACGTAGGTTTGTCCTTCAGGTCTTTTTGTTGCAGCTAATGTCAGAGAGTTTGGCACTTAAGAAGCCACTGAAACTTCTTCCTTGCAGCTAATGTCCTAGAGTTTGGCATTTGATAAGCCACTGAAGGTTTGGTGCAGCTGGGCAGTGCTCCCCTTCCTGACCTGCCCTTCCTCTGATAATGTAAATGCAGCCAGCTGCACCTCTGTCTTTGGGAAACCCCTCGTGGTTAAAGCTCTCTTTGCTCCTCCTTTCGTGTCCCTTGGTGCTGCCTTACAGCAGAGTGAGGATGTTTTTGCTGTGACATCACTCCTGGTGTTGCAGGTGTCATAGCAGATCAAAAGTAAGTTCTGACTTTTGTACAAGTTGAGAAGAAGCTTTTAAATCAGGACAGAACTCAGGATTTAAGCACAATGGTTGCTGTGTGACTGTGAAGAAAGTACTGACAGCTTCTTTTCCCTGGGCAGCCTGATCTAGCTGGGGATGTCCCTGCTGACTGCAGGGGGATTGGGCAGGGTGACCTTGGAGGGTCATGGATCTGTGGATTTAGTGGGTTTTAATCTCAGAATAGATACAGAGGTGAGATGAAGAGGCTGCATATTGAAAACACCAACACTTGGATGCATTTGGGAATTGGATGGGATGATGCGAGATTGGACAGTAGAATGGTTCCCTTGTTGTCTCACTGGGACAGTTTAGCCTTCTGTTTATGAAGGCAAGAAAAATACACAACTCTAACAGATATCTGAAATGATTTGCAGAGAAGAGTATCAATTACTCTATTAATGCAGGCAACAAAAACACACAACTCAAACAGGTGTCTGAAATGATCTGGAGTGAAAAGTATAAATCTGTTGTATTAATGGAGGCAATAAAAACCTCATAACTCTAAGAGATACCTGAAATGATTTGCAATGAAGAGTATCAATTACTCTATTAATGGAGGCAATAAAAATGCACAACTCAAACAGAAATCTGAAATGATCTGGAGTGAAGAGAAGAAATCTTTTGTATTAATGAAGGCAATGCAAACACACAGCTGAGAGATCTGAAATGATCTGGGGTGAAGAGAATAAATCTATTCCTCATTTGCTCCTCTCTTGGAGCAGGAAGCTGTGCTGTGCTTGCAGGTGTGAGCTGTGGCACTCCTGGCTGCAGGGCACAGCTTTTCCCTCTCTGCAGGAGCTCTCTCTGCAAGTGCCAAGCAAACAAGGAAACACCAAAGTGTTTGCTTTTGCCCTTTCTCTGTTGAGGACCTTGCCAGGTTTTGCCCAGTAGCAGCTTATCACAGCACTGTCACCTCTCCCATCAGACACAGGGCAAGGCACTGCCAGCCTCTGGGCCCTCCCCACATCACTGCTTCACTGTTACTGGGGAGGTTAAAAACATTCCTTAAGAGCTGCAAATTGCTGTGTCAGGGCAGGACAAAACTCCTTACTCTTTCCCCAGCATTTCCCTTCCTGTCCTCTCATAGACTCACAGAATATGTCTGGTTGGAAGAGACCTCCGAGCTCATCCAGTCCAACCTTTGGCCCAGCACTGCAGGGTCAACACTAAACCATGTCTCTAACCACACATCAGCACTCCTCATCTTTTCCATCTTTGAAAATATCTTTTAATACCTTTTTTTTTGCCTGAATGTTTTTCAAATGGAAGCATTTCTCAGCCCAGGATATCTTTTTGACAGTAGCTTTAGCTCTGCTCTTCTCACCACCTCTGCTGGTTTTAATTGCAGCTCAATGATGGAGCTGTCTCAGACGATCTCATTTGTTTCCTAGACTTCGAATTATTTACATTTTTTTTCTTTAATAGACCACTATGGTAGCAATGCTTAGAGCAGGACCTTTCTGAGCTTGGTGTAACTGAAACAGCTGAGGGCTCCTGCTCGTGGTTCGTTGGCCATTTTTTTGGCTGACTGTGGCTTTAAGAGCTCATTTGGACCCTTGAGATCTTTCTTACCTACACAGATGAACTCAGATATGGACTCTGAGTCTAACTCACACCACCACTGCCCCAGCAGAGCTTTAGGGTTGTGATCACAGAATGGTCTGGGTTGGAAGGGACCTTCAGAGGTCATCCAGGCTGTAAGCAAGGACACCTCAACTGGATCAGGCTGCCCAGAGCCCTGAGTTTCTTTACCTGGAATCTGGACCCCTTGCTGTGCTGTGCTGCTGCAGAGCAGCTAGTAGCACCTTGTACAAACCTGGGTGAGCTGCAGGCAGCACAACCTCCTAAGCCAGACCTTTTCCCTGCCCACATTCCAGCTGAGACCTCAGGCCACACCTTCAGTATTGTGTCCAGTTTTGGGCACCTCAATACAGGAGAGATGTGGAGGTGCTGGAGCCAGGGCAGAGGAGGGCAAGGAAGCTGTGAAGGGCCTGAAGAATAAATCTGATGAGGAGTGACTGAAGGAGATGGGGATGGTTGGTGTGAAACAGAGGGAGCTGAGGGGAGACCTCATTGCTGTCTGCAGCTCCCTGAAAGGAGGTTGTGGAGGGGTTGGTACTGGTCTCTGCTCACAGGGAATTAGGGACAGAACAAGAGGGAACAGCCTCAAGCTGCCCCTGGGTAGGTTTAGGCTGGACATTAGGAAACATTTTTCCCAGCAAGAGTGGTCAGGGATTGGAATGTGCTGCCAGGGAGGTGGTGGAGTGCCCAAACCTGGAGGTGTTTGCAGGTGGCTTGGCTGTGGTGCTTGGGGCTGTGGTTTAGGGGTGAGCCTTGCAGAGCAGGGTTCTGGGTTGGACTTGGTGATCCTGGGGGTCTCTTCCAACCTGACTGTTGCTGTGATTCTGTGGGATTGATGAATCTTAGGTTTTCCTGGGAGGTTTCTGCCCCATCTGCTTTCCCAAGCCTGTTTTTAATCAGCATGTGAATTGTTTCTTGTGCAGATGACAGAACCTACCACTTCCAGGCAGAGGATGAGCAGGAGTGTCAAATGTGAGTCGCTTGGCTAACTTTGCTTTGGGTACTGCTGTTCTGCTGGGACATTGCCTTGAACTTCAGAAGTGCTGAAACATTTAATAGCAACATATTACTGCCATTTTAGATGGACATCTGTGCTACAAAACAGCAAAGAGGAAGCTTTAAATAATGCATTCAAAGGAGATGATAACACAGGAGAAAATAATATTGTCCAGGAACTGACAAAAGAAATTATATCTGAAGTCCAGAGGATGACTGGAAATGATGTGTGTTGTGACTGTGGAGCACAAGGTGACTCAATTAAGCATATTTCTAATTGGTACCACTTCTGTGTCTGATGAGAGTGTTTTAAGCTGATGTTTTCTGCTTTCTCTTCCACTCCCTGCCTCACAAACCCTGCCCACCCACTAGAATGTGCTGACAGTTTAAGGGCACTGCTGTAGGGGGATTGGGTTGCTCTGTACCAATTGGCAGTGGGCACAAAAGGAGCTTTGGAGCTGATTTTTGTTTTCTCCCAGGTATTTTGTCACTTGTAACTTTTCCTGCTGGGAATCAGTTGAACTTACTTTGTCAGCCTGGATTTTACGTAAGGTTTAAGTTCAGCTGGGCAGCAGTGAGATGCTGGAGAGTTTCTTACTGCATCTCTGTTTGCTTTCCTTTGGTGCTTGGCTTTGGGAGTGAGCCAGGCTAAGAGTGTGCTCCTCTGGCAGTGAGGCAGGGTTGGGGTTGCTGGTGGATGGATTCCTGCTTGAATCCTTCTTAAATCCTGGTAAAACCCTGCTCTTTCTGTGCCCTTTTGTTGTTACAGAAGCACTGCAGCACCCTGGGGGGTATTGATCTGAAATTGCAGCTAAAAGCATCACATCTAAAGCTGTGTGAAGAATATGTCAATATAGCTCCAATAGAAATCAATATACAAAGAAAACCAATACATGAAGCTCTATTGATTTGCTATAAAAATCAATGTATGAGGCAAATCAATATCCAGAGCTCTGTTGATTTGCTTTATACATCAATATATGAAGTAAATCAATATAGGAAGCTCTATTGATTTGCTTTGTAAATCCATATATAAAGTAAATCAGTTTGTAAAACTCAATTTATTTATAAATCATTATAGAAAGCTCTATTGATTTGCTTTATACATCAATATATGAAGTAAATCAATCTGTGAAGCTGTATTGGTTTCTTTATCAATCAATAGTTGCTTCTAGCAGTAGACACTGTGTAGGACTATGGGAAGAGTCAATTCTTCACTCTCTGAAGGATAAAATTCTGAATGGCTGCTCCCAAACCTGCATCAAATAATTGAATGTCTGAGCTGCCTGACTCTTCAGAAATTATTTTCCTGGCAGCTAAGGGAACCTTGCAGCCAGAATGCAAAATACCAGGAGAAAAGAGAAGCAGGGGCAGTGAAAGAAGCTGGAGCCTGAGTGCCTGAAAGAGTGGAGTGAAGATCCGTGGCAGCGTGGTGCCACCTGTGCCTCACATTCACTGCTGCTTCACTTCAGGTCTGCACCTGGAGTGCAAGGGAGACCCCTCCAGACATTGTGCTGCCAGCTTGAAGCTCAGCTGAGGAGGTGGCACCACCACAGGGAGGGGAGAAAGGCAGCTTCTGGAAGCCATTGGAGGGTGGCCAGCTGGGCTGCTTGGGCAGCTGCCTTTGCAGAGCAGGGGCCTTCACCAAAGGAGCTCCAAGGCTTCATCTTCACTCTTTCACCCTTTAAAAACCCTGCTGTGTTTCCCTTGAAAGTAAATCCTGGGCCTTTTTTTACCTTAAAAACCTCCTGCTTTGTTTCCCTTAAAAATAAATCCTGGGCTTTTTTACCTTAAACTCTTGCTGTGTTTCTCTTAAAATTAAATCACGGGTCTTTTTTTACCTTAAACTCCTGCTTTATTTCCTTTAAAAAAACCTGGTTTATGTTTCCCACTAGTGAAAATGTAGAGACCTGCACTTACCAAGCTGCTAATTGCCCCCAGCAATGTTACTGTAGAGTTGAGCTCTGGCTGCTGCACTTCCCAGAGTGGCTGTTGATGCTGTGGGTGTTTTCTCTTTCAGATCCTACCTGGCTTTCAACCAATCTGGGAATCCTAACTTGCATTGAATGCTCAGGAATCCATAGGGAGCTTGGCGTTCACTATTCCAGGATGCAGTCACTTACATTAGATGTGCTGGGAACATCTGAACTTTTGGTAATCAAGTTGCTTTTATTACCTTTAATGCCAGCAGATAACTGCCAGGGGTGGCTTTGTGCCTGTGGTGACATTTTGTGCCAGCCCTGAAAGTTGCCTCTGCAAAAACACAGTTTAAAGAAGCTTCATTCCTGCAGTTGAAGCCAGAGTCTCACTGCAGACTTTGCCTGGTCTGAGCATTCACATTAGTAGAGGCTTCATGATATGGATTGATGGATGGACCATGGGGTGGATAAGGAACTGGCTGGATGGGCACACTCCAAGGGTTGTGATCATTGGCTCCATGTCCAGGGGGAGACCAGTGACAAGTGGAGCTCCTCAGGGGTCTGTCCTGGGTCCAGTGGTCAGAGGCACCCTCAGTTGGTTTGCTGATGGCACCAAGCTGTGTGCTGGAATCACTTGGGGGCAGGGATGGCATCCAGAAGGATCTTGACAGGCTTGAGAGGTGTGCACGGGACAACTGCATGAGGTTCAACAAGTCACAGGGCAAGGTCCTGCAGCTGGACCAACCCCAGGCACAAATCCAGGCTGGCTGCAGAGTCAGCAGTGCCCTCCTGCAGCCCAGCAGGCAGCTGTGTGCTGGGCTGCAGCCAGAGGAGTGTGGGCAGCAGGGCAGGAGAGGGGATTCTGCCCCTGGGCTCTGCTCTGCTCAGACCTCACCTCCAATCCTGCCTCCAGCTCTGGTGTGCCCAGCAGGAGAAGGACACAGAGCTGCTGGAGAGAGGCCAGAGGAGGCCACAAAGATGAGCCAAGGGCTGGAGCAGCTCTGCTGTGAGCACAGGCTGAGGGAGCTGGGGGTGTGCAGCCTGCAGAGGAGAAGGCTCCGGGGACACCTTAGAGCTGCCTGCCAGGACCTGAAGGGATCCTGCAGGAAGGCTGCAGAAAGACTTTTGCTGAGGGTGTCTGAGACAGGCCAAGGGGGAATGGTTTGAAGCTGAGGCAGAGCAGGGTTAGAGTGGAGCTGAGGAAGAAGTTCTTCAGTCCCAGGGTGGTGAGACTCTGGCACAGGCTGCCCAGGGAGGCTGTGGCTGCCTCCTGCCTGGGGGTGCTGAAGGCCAGGCTGGATGAGGCCTTGAACAGCTGAGAGGTGTCCCTGGGCATGCTGGGGAGGTTGGAGCAGAGGAGCTATGAGGTCCCTTCCACCCTGAGCCATTCCAGGATTCTATGATTTGTATTTTTTGCATTTCCAGGTCCTTCTTCCCTTGGTTGCTTTTTAAAGAGCACAGCTGCTTGCCACCTAAGCCTCCCTCTCAGATTAAAAACTGAAGGATTTCCCAAAGAGTTTCTCCATTCCTTATTCAGCATTATTCTAGAAGTTAACTTTAATCCTCAAAGGAAGAAAACCAATCCAGCTTTGATACACAAAGAATTGCCACATGCCAGCAGCAGCTGCTCTGTGCCAGCCCTTAGCCAGCACAAAGCTATTTGCATTTATTGTTGGCTCTGGTGTCCTGATGGATTATTCTGCAGTTTCCTGCTCCTCTGTAGAGCCCCAGCTGAGAGCTGCCCTCCAGCAAGGTCCCTCCTCAGCTGATGGGCACTGCCACCACAGCAGAGCCAGGAGCCAGAGACTCAGTCCCCTTCTCCTGTGTCCTGTCACTGATTTGAGCATGGCCAATAGCTGAACACGTTCACTGAGCTGGGGATGTTGGGTTTTGTTGACAGCTTGCAAAGAACATTGGGAATGCTGGGTTCAATGAGATCATGGAGTTCTGCCTGCCAGCTGATGAGATGGTCAAACCCAGTCCCAGCAGTGATATGTAAGTACAGAGCCACTCCTGCTGGAAGAGGCAGGCTTGCAGTTGCACACTGCTGATGGCTGGGGCCCTTGGGTCTTGCCCCAGCAGGCCACAGAGGATCTGGAATGCCAAGGAGGAAGGCTTTTCCCTGAAGCTTTGCATGTCTGCTTCATTGAAGTTCATCTGTCTGTGCCTTCCTTAAGAGCCAGCAGGTGCAGGATGCAGGTCAGGCAAACATGGAGCTGCAAGGCTGCTCTTAGCAAACCAGCAACAGGAGGCTTTAATCTATCTTCTGGGCAGCCTCCATCTCAGCTTCCCAGCAGGGTTCAGAAGGGAAATTCCTGGTTAGTCTTCATGTTGGCTACTGGAATCAGCTTCTGTGGCTGCATTCCATGCTGGAAATCCAAGGTGTGCATATTCAAACAGAACAATGCATCCAGTTCTGGAGCCCCTGTTACAAGAAGGATCTGGGGGTGCTGGAAGGTGTCCAGGGAAGGGCCACGAGGAGGAGCAGAGGGCTGGAGCTGCTCTGCTATGAGGGCAGACTGAGGGAGCTGGGGTTGTGCAGTCTGGAGAGGAAAATCCTTCCAGTATCTGAAGGGGGCTACAGGAAAGCTGGGGAGGGACTTTTTAGGGTGTCAGTAATGATAGGACTGGGGGTGGAGCAAAACTGGAAGTGGGGAGATTCAGATTGGATGTCAGGAGGAAATTCTTCCCCATGAGGGTGGTGAGAGACTGGCACAGGTTGCCCAGGGAGGTGGTGGAAGCCTCATCCCTGGAGGTTTTTGCAGCCAGGCTGGATGTGGCTGTAAGCAACCTGCTGTGGTGTGAAGTGTCCCTGTCCATGGCAGGGGGTTGGAACTGGATGAGCCTCGAGGTCCCTTCCAGCCCTGCCAGTTCTGTGACTCTGTGATGAATGAGAGATTGTCTTGGCCAGTTGTATTTCAGAAGACTTGCACATATGGGGTGGACATTGCCAGGTGTGAATCCTGTTCTCTTCCAGGAATGCCAGGAAAGATTACATCACTGCCAAGTACATTGAGAGGAAGTATGCAAGGAAGAAGCACCCTGACAATGCAGCTAAGCTGCATGCCCTGTGTGAAGCAGTCAAGGCAAGAGACATCCTGGGCCTAGTCCAAGTCTATGCTGATGGGGTGGACCTCACAGAGAAGATTCCACTGGCCAACGGCCACGTAAGTGATGTCACTGCTGTGGGGGGCAGTGCAGTGTGCTCTCAGCACTGCTCTGAGCACCTGCCCTTTAGTGGTGGCATTTGACAGTAGCCAAAGGAGATGTTGAAGGGTTTCATCTGAAGCTGTGATATAAAACTGGAGCAGGGGCACTGAGGGTGGACACCTCCAGGAGGAACTCTTCACAAGGAGGGTGGTGGAACACTGCACAGTGATGGGGTTGGAGGCCTTATCCCTGGAGCCACTCAAGGTCAAACTTGGTGGGGCTCTGAGCAGCCTGCTCTTGCTGGGGATGTCCCTGCTGACTGCAGGGGGGCTGGGCTGGGTGAGCTGTAGAGGTCCCTCCCAACACAGTGCATGAAGATTTAAAACTGAAAATCTCCTTGCTTGCTCCTGAAGTCATCCTTGGAGGTATTCAAGGTCAGGCTTGGTGGGCCCTTGGGCAACCTGATCCAGGATCCTGCTGACTGCAGAAGGGTTGGAGAAGATGACCTCTAGAGATCCCTTCCAACCCAACCCATTCTGTGATATTTTAGATGCAACTAACCATGAGGTCATTCAGGCTGTTAGTGTCTAAGCAGCTGTGCTTTAAAGGCACAAAGGGGAGGCAATGAAAGTCTTCCCTTGGCACAAGAGCTGTTTTGCTGGTGGCATGTCTGAGCACCTGGAAAGGAAATCTTTTAGTTGATCTCATTGAGGACTTAGCAAAATGTCTCCTTCTCTGTAGCTGAGGAGAAAAACCAAATCTGTTCTATTTCTGTTCCTCTTAGGAGCAGGATGAGACAGCTCTGCACCTTGCTGTCAGGTCAGTCGATAGAACCTCCCTCCACATAGTTGACTTCTTAGTGCAGAACAGGTGAGTGCCTAGAAAAATGGAGAGATGGATTAATAAGTCATGATAATGATGATTAGAGGAAAAATAATGATAACAATGATAATAATACTAATGTAATAATAATCACATGTATTCATAATGAATATGCTGCTATGTTAATAACCTATAGTAATAAAATAAATAGCAACAGCAATAACAATAAGAAGACAACTAATAATAGTAGTAGTAATAATAATAGCAGTAGTAGTAATAATAATAATAATAATGCTTTTATGTCAAGTAATACAAGTACTAAAGGAAAAATGATTTGGTAGAAACACTTGGATAGAGAAGAGAAGGCTCCTAGGAAACCTTAGAGCAGCCTGCCAGTACCTGGAGGGCTCCAGGAGTGCTGGGGAGGGACTTGTGACAAGGGCTGTGAGTGCCAGGAGGAGGAACAATGGCTTTGAGCTGGGAGAGGGGAGAGTGAGACTGGAGATGAGGAAGAAATTCTTGAGAGTGAGGGTGGGGAGATGCTGGAACAGGTTGCCCAGGGAGGCTGTGGATGTCCCTTCCCTGGGGGTGCTCAGTGCCAGGCTGGATGAGGCCTGGAGCAATGTGGGCTGGTGGGAGGTGTCCCTGCCCATGGCTGGACAATGGTCTTTGAGGTCCCTTCCAACCCATTCTGTGCATACAAACACTAAAGCTGATTCTGAAGGCCTTGTCCTGAGCAGGGTGGGTTGGTTGGTTGGCAGAGGGAAGGCGGCTGAGTTTAATCAGCCTTTTCCCTTCCTCCTTGTGCTGCACCAGTGGCAACCTCGACAAGCAGACGTGCAAGGGCAGCACAGCCCTGCACTACTGCTGCCTGACTGACAACGTGGAGTGCCTCAAGCTGCTGCTCAGAGGGAAGGCTTCCATTGAAATAGGTAGGAGGCTGATGTGGGCTGCAGTGCCATGCTTGGCACTGCTGCAGCTGAACAGCTGCAAGAGCTGCACCTTCTCCTCTCTTGCTTGGCACACTGCTGTCCAGATAACCTTCAGTGTAAAATCCAACCACTGTTCACTGCTTGGTTTCAGTTTGCCACTGGCTTACACCTCCCACATGTTTCTTAGGCAGGTTGGGATGAGTCTGTACCAAGGGTTTTAGCTGGTACCTTGTTGCCAGTTCCATACTGCCATCCCATGGCTGTCACGCCATGTGTCTGCCATGCAGAGATGCTGCTGCTGGGCATGTGCAGAGGGTGGGCATGAGGAAAGAGATGAGTTTTGCAGTGTGTTGGTCTGGTACCCCACTCTGTACCTGCAGACTTGGCTTTATCTTTAGTCCTGGCCATGCCCATGGTGATGCCTATCATCATAACTTCCTTTTCTTGCTGTTGCTGTAGCCAATGAATCAGGAGAGACACCACTGGACATAGCTAAACGTTTAAAGCACACTCACTGTGAAGAGTTGGTGAGTGTGGGGAGGTTGGGGAGGGAGGGGAAGGACTGGGGAGGGGGGGGGGGCTGGGAAGGGTGGGGGAGGCTCCAGGCTTGGGGAAGAGTGGCTGGAAACTGGCCAGCAGAGAAAGACCTTGGGGTGTTGATAGACAGCAGCTAAAGATGAGCCAGGGAGTGCCCAGGGGGCCAAGAAGGGCACCAGCAGCCTGGCCTGGGTCAGCCATAGTGTGGGCAGCAGGAGCAGGGCAGGGATTGTGCCCCTGGATCAGCACTGGGGAGGCCACAGCTTGAGTGCTGGGTTCAGTTCTGGGCTCCTCACTCCAAGAAGGACATTGAGGAGCTGGAGCAGGTCCAGAGAAGGGCAACAGAGCTGGGGAAGGGTATGGAGAAGAAGGCTGGGGAGGAGTGGGACCAGATGATCTTTAAAAGTCCATCCAAAGACAAGCCATGATGTGATTCTTTGAAGAGATGTTGGCACCATCACTACTTTTAGTAAGCAAGAAAAACAGACTGGTGGGGTCAGGGCTCCTTGTTCCCCATCACTGCACTTGGTTTGACCTGAAGTTTCTAAACCAAGCCCCAAGGGTGTGATGCTTACTGCCAGAAGGTGGAATAAGGCTGCAGTGGTCAATGAAAATCTCTTTGCTTCTGTTGTATTTGGTCACAGACCTTAAATCTCTGAACTTCAACCCAGAGCAGTAACTTCCCAGATTGCTGAGACTTGGTTTTCAAAATGAAAGTTCTTGTTGCAGTTAGAGACCAAGGTCCCTTCTGGTGGTGTTTTAACCATGCTGGTTTAGAGCAAGGCCAGGACAGAGGTGCCAGCAGTCATCTTCTTTTCCTCAGCTCACTCAGGCACTCTCTGGAAGATTTAATTCTCATGTTCATGTGGAATATGAGTGGAGGTTACTCCATGAAGACCTGGATGAAAGTGATGATGATGTGGATGAGAAGCTGCAGGTTGGTGCCAGTCTGTTGTTGGTTTTAGATCCTTGGGGGTGTTGGGTGCTGAGCAGCTCCCTGGGAGCCAGCAGTGCCCTCCTGCAGCCCAGCAGGCAGCTGTGTGCTGGGCTGCAGCCAGAGCAGTGTGGGCAGCAGGGCAGGAGAGGGGATTCTGCCCCTGGGCTCTGCTCTGCTCAGACCTCACCTCCAATCCTGCCTCCAGCTCTGGAGTTCCCAGCAGGAGAAGGACACAGAGCTGCTGGAGGGAGTCCAAAGCAGGCCACAAAGATGATCCAAGGGCTGGAGCAGCTCTGCTGTGAGCACAGGCTGAGGGAGCTGGGGGTGTGCAGCCTGCAGAGGAGAAGGCTCCAGGGGGACCTTAGAGCTGCCTGCCAGAACCTGAAGGGATCCTGCAGGAAGGCTGCAGAGAGACTTCTCCTGAGGGTGTCTGAGACAGGCCAAGAGGGAATGGTTTGAAGCTGAGGCAGAGCAGGGTTAGAGCGGAGCTGAGGAAGAAGTTCTTCAGTCCCAGGGTGGTGAGACTCTGGCACAGGCTGCCCAGGGAGGCTGTGGGAAGGGGGGCTTTGAACTAGATGGTTTGTAAGGTCCCTTCCAACCCAATCTATGAAATGGCCTCAAGTTGCCCCAGGGGAGGAGTAGGTAAAGCTAAGTGTGCACAGCAAGCAGAAGACTTCCTCCCAACCTCAGAGAGCTCTGATTAAAGCTCAGCTGATAATGTGCATGGGCTGAGCTGTGCTCCATCCCAGCTGCCAGCTGAAATAGCCTCCCCAACTTGTCCAGTGATAGCAGGGAGCTGAAAGGAGTTCCTGAGAAGCTCCCCATTTGTTGCAGGCTGAGCTCCTTGGATGCAGTTGTGCCCAGCCTTTGAGATCAGGGCCATCTGTTTGGGACCTGCCACTGCTCAACTTCAGATCAGGAGGCTAAGGAGCCTCAACTGCTATCTGGTGGTGTGCTGCAGGGACACTTGGCTTCATCCAGGCTGAAGATCTCCATGGATCAGCCACTGGAGCACAGTCAATGTCTGTAAGGATACAGACAGAGAATGATAGAGTCACAGAATTGTCAGGGTTGGAAGGGATCTCAAGGCTCATCCAGTTCCAACCCCCCTGCCATGGGCAGGGACACCTCGCACCAGAGCAAGTTGCTTACAGCCACATCCAGCCTGGTCTTAAAAACCTCCAGGGATGAGGCTTCCACCACCTCCCTGGGCAGCCTGTGCCAGTGGGAGCTGTGGGAACTGTGTGAGCATCCTGCAGGAGGACATGGGAATTTTTTGAGATACAATTCCCATGTCACTTCCTTTCTGTTCATGTGCAGTTAGCTTCTCTTGAAGAAGGTGCAACAGAGGTTAGATTGGTTTTAAAAGCAACAAAAATGCATTTTAGAAGCCTTTTCTTTTTGAATTTCTGTGAACTCCTGAATCAGGGAGGTTTTTCTTTCCCCCTTCTATGCCCTGGTGAGACCAGATCTGGAGCATTGTGTCCAGTTCTGGGTTCCCCAGTTCAAGAGGGACAGAGAACTACTGGAGAGAGTCCAGCAGAAGCTATGAGGATGCTGAAGGGCCTGGGACATCTGTGTCATGGGGAAAGGCTGAGAGCCCTGGGGCTGGGTAATCTGGAGAGGTTTGGGACAAGGAGAAGGGGCCAGGTTCTGTGACAGGACAAGAGGCAGTGGACACAGACTGGAACCCAGGAGGTTCCACCTCAGCATGAGGAGAAACTTCTCTGGTGTGAGGCTGCTGAGCTCTGGAGCAGGCTGCCCAGAGAGGTTGTCTCCTTCTCTGGAGACTTTCCAGCCCCACCTGGATGTGTTCTGTGTGCCCTGCCCTGGGTGCCCTGCTCTGGCAGGGGGTGGGACTGGATGAGCTCTGGGGGTCCCTTCCACCCCTCACATTCTGTGATTCTCTGAGCTGGGTACAAGTGCAGTGGCATCAGGGAGTCCTTCTGTTCCTGTCTTTAAGCAGCCCAGCCCCAACCGCCGGGAAGACAGACCTGTCAGCTTCTACCAGCTTGGAGCCAACCAGCTGCAGCCCAGCACAGCCTCCTTGGCAAGGGATGCAGCCAGCATGGCCAAGGACAAGCAGAGAGGCTTCCTGCCAAGCCTGCTGCAGAATGAAACCTATGGAGCTATCCTCAGTGGCAGCCCTGCCCCCAGCCAGCCTGCAGTGCCTGTCACAAGCACTGCTCCTCCTCTACCTCCAAGGAACATTTGCAAAGGTACAGCCAGCAGCAAGCACCAGGCTGTGGTGGAGCAATGGGAGAGGAACAGGTTCTGGTATTGCTGCTTTGGGAGAGGTTTTTCTTTTGCAGTGACTTTGCACAGGTAAGGCCTGGAACAGTTCATGGACTGCTGGAATGATCTGGGAGAAAACTGCCCAGGCTGGGCTGAGGTTGATTTTCAGGGTGCAAGAGCACATACAGCAAGGTTTGCCCAGGTCACCTCAGGAGAGTTAAAGACTTCATTAAAAGGAAGGCTGCAGCCAATGAAGTCCAGCAGTTGTGGTTTTCCTATTGGAGGAGCATTTGGCTGCTGTGGGGAACTATTTAAGACTTGGAGCACTGGAACAGGTTGCCCAGGAAGGCTGTGGGTGTCCCCTCCTTGGAGGTGTTCAGGGCCAGGCTGGATGAGACCTTGAGCTGGAAGGGGTCTTGAAGGTCATCCTGGTTCCAGCCCCCCTGCCATGGGCCCCCTTCAAGGTCCCTTCCAACCCAACCCATTCAATGACCTGGGAGAATGGAGAGTAGCTGCAGAAGTGGAGAGCTTTGACCTGGCAAAGTCTTCTCAGGAAGTCTTGCTTCAGGGTTGTTGAAATAGAAGCCTAAGTGTCCTGCTGTGGAGATCTGGATGGTTTGAGAGCCCTGGGAGCTGGCATGGAGCTGCCAGTTGGTGGTTGTGCCCTGAACAGCAGGACCATGGCAAACAACCACAACTCATCCTGGTTCCAGAGGGTTGGGAGCTTTGTTATTCTCTTCATACCTGAGCTGTTTGGGCTCACATGAAGCAGAAACAAACCTCTGCAGCTCCTCTGTGTGCTGTACCTCATCTGTGTGCTTCCTGAGGCCAGCAGTTTTAGGGCTGCTGCATTGGTGGAAGGCTCCAGTCCAGAAGGATTTCCTCTGCTGCTGTAAAACTCAGGCTCCAGAAGAGGAGACACGAGTGGGGAATGGCTCAGGCATACATCAGGGGCTTCTGCCAGGGGTCAGGGTGCCAGGCTCTAGACACCAAATGGAACATCTGTGTCACATGACATGTCTCACACTGGACTCACAGGAATAGCTGCAGCAGAAAAGTTGGGGTGAAATACCTTGTTCTGAGGGCAGAAAAACTGCCCACAGAAGAGCCTGAGAAAGGGGCAGCAGGAGATTGGAGGAAGTTCAGCAGCCCAGGTGGGATTCTCTCCATCTAGCACTTGTGCAGTCTGAACTTCATGTCTAGGCACTTGTTTGCTTGCTGGGGAGAAATGTTTGCCCCCCCAGGGAGGTTCCCTCACCTGGCTGCTGGCCTCTAGCTCTGCCTGAGCAGTGCAGCTGGGCTGCTAAAGGACTTCCCTACCCTTTGCTGGTCTCTTACTGCTGCCCCCCTGTCTTGCCCCCTGTGTGCCCTTCAGGAAGTGACACTTCCCAAAGGGTCATTTTAATGCCACCCCCAGCCCAGCCTCCTTGGCACTGCTGTAGTGCAAGTCCTGCCAGGCAGGCTGCCTGGCCCAGAGTCTTAGCTTCTGTGTCTCATGCTCTTCTTTGATGTCCTGAGTTAAGTCTGCAGTGGTGTCAGTGCCCTCAGCATGCTGGTTGCTGCTGGTGGTGTGATGCGTATGGTCTGTCGCTGCTCCCTTACCCTCTTAGCTCCAGGCTTGTCCCCAGGGCTTCTCAGCCTTTTATGCTTCTGCCTGCAACTTAATATTTACTCACTCCTTACTCTGTGGCATCTTTTCTTACTCTGATGCTCATGTACTGAGTAGGGAGGAGGCTTTCTGAAGTGTGGAGGTGATTGAGGTCCCATCCCTGGAGATACTGAAGGTGAGGCTGGACAGGGCTCTGGGCAATCTGCTCTAGTGGAGGATGCCCTGCTGCCTGCAGGGAGCATGGAGTAAGGCTTGAGCCAGAGCTGGGTGTCAGGTGGGACTCCAGGCTGTGCTGTGGCATCCAGCAGGGTGCAGGGGCTGAGCAGAGTGCCCCAGCTGCAGGGCTGTGAGCCTGGCAGTGGGTGCTGAGGGTAAGCACTAATGCAGTATTTTCCTCTCTTTTTAGTTCAGCCTTCAGTTCTTGGCAGTGGTATTCAGACAATTTCTTCATCTAATGCAGTGTGGAAGACAAATTCTTTAGGAGTGGAGAGTGTAAGCAGGCAGAGGTCCTCATCAGACCCACCAGCAATCCATGCCCCCGTGCCGCCCCTGCGGGTCACCTCGACAAGTATGTTCCTCCCCTGCCCTGCTCCTGCTCCTGCCCTTGCTTCTTTCCATCTCCACAGCTTCTCTGCTGCTGTTGCTGCTGCTGCTGCTGCTTGGGGCTGCCATTGCCATCCAGTTAACCCTGTGTGAACCTTCTCCTCTGGGGCTCCAGCCAGGGCTGCATGCTGCAGTGCAGGGCCAGCAGCACACACAGCTGCTGCTTGAGATCAACAGCTCCTCACCAGCTACAGAGTGGAGGGGTCCCTGGGGCCAGGCCACTGTCCCTGGGGCAGTGGATTTATCTCAAGCTTTCAGTGGATATATCTGGGGTTCCAGTGGATATATCTGGGGTTCCAGTGGATATATCTCTGGTGTCAATGGATCTCTCCCTAGTGTCAAAGGATGTATCCCTGGGTCCAATGGATATATCTCAAGTTTTCAGTGGATGTCTCTTGGGTTCCAATGGATATATCTCAAGTTTTCAGTGGATGTATCTCTGGTTCCAGTGCTGCATTTCTCACTGGTTGTAGGGCTGAGTGCTACCTGTAGGCCTGAGGCCAGGTCTCCACCTTGTGCTTGATGTTGTAGACCATGTAGGTTTTAGCTAGATGATTGGACTTGCTGATCCTAGAGAGCTTTTCCAACCCAAACCAGTCTGTGACTCTATCATGCACAGCTGCTGCTGTGGTGGTTTCAGCAGTTCAGCAGCTTTCATTCTTTTAACTCATTTGGCAGTTTGGATTGATTGCTGAAGCCAGCATAGAGTGAGGCAGCTGAGAGCATTCCAGCAAATGGCTTCCCCTGCAGAAAAGCTCCCAGATGCTGCTCCATTGGTTCTTTTTTGCATCACACAGGCTGAAGGCCCTGATGGAGCAATGTCAGCCCTTCATTAAATGTGTTCTGGGCTACCCTTGTAGAGGCTGTGACTGACTTTGGTAAGTCTTTGCTTTGCTGGTGCTGGATGGAAGTGAGGTGCTTTAGATCTCTCTCTCACCTTGCCTAGCTGAAGCAGGAGGTGAAGCTCTTCCCAAAGAGGTCTTCCTCCCAAGACAAGGGTTGCTTTCTGATTGCATGGAACAAAACACTCAGCTGGAGTGGGGGTGAATCCTCTAACAGGAGACCCTGAGATAAGGACCCAAGAAACACAATCTCACAGCATGGAGGGGTTGGAAGGGACCTCTGGAGATCATCCAGTCCAAGCCCTCTGCTAGAGCAGGACAACCCAGAGTGAATCCCTCAGGAACAGCTCCAGGCAGGTGGCTGGGAAGGGTCAACAGAAATGTGATTGCTGTTCCCTCTCTGCCTCTCTCCTCCAGATGTGCTTTCTGCAGCACCACCACCTCCAGTGGCAAAGACAGCCAGCATTATAGAAGCCTTGAACCAGCAGTCCAAGCAGCCTCCAGCTGCTGCACAGAGCAAGCCAGCACCACCACCACTGCCCCCACAGCCTCCTAGCAGAGTACCTCAAAGGAAGCCTCTTGCTGGGTAACTGCTGTCCTTTTGCTGTTTCATCTGCTTCAGTTATCCAGAGCTGCTCAGCTCTGTGGTGGAGAGCACCCAAATCACCTCTGCAGCATGGCCACTGCTGCCAGGGCTGTCTGCTGGAGCATGGCAAGGGGCAGAAGGCAGGCACTGAGGCAAGCAGATGCCAGGGAGAGTCAAGGCAGCTGGGGGGTGGAGGTTGCATGGCTCTGCTCTGCCCAAGCTGCTGACCCTGTGTCCTCTTACTGCCTCACTTTGGCCACCAAGTGCAGCTTACAGTGAGGGTCAGCAAAAATGCATGAGCAAAGCAAAAGAGCTGGCCCCAGGATGTGCTGAAGAGGTGGCCACAGCCTGAGCATCACCTGGGAGAGGCTTTGTCTGGTTGTGGTTCAGGTTCTACTTTGGTTCTTAAATGCTTCTCTTAACTTTCTGCACAGGCCTGAGAAGTCATCAGCCTTAAGCACCAAAGGGCAGTCCAGAGGACTTGGGGCTCTGCAGCAAACTGGTAAGTGTGGTTTGGAGATCAATTGGTTGTCATGAAGCTGTCATCACAGCAGCCTGGGGGACAGGCTGGGCTCTGATCTACCTCAGTGGCTCAGTACAGGCAGTACCAACAGCCCTGTTCCTCCTCTTGGTGCTGCAGGCCCTGGTGCCTGAAGCTCTTCTGCAAGGACAGAGTTATGGGACTGGGAGTGAGGGGCATATAGTGAAAAAGAACCACAGAATGGCTGAGGTGTGAGAGACAGGGCAAGGGGAAATGGCCTCAGGTTGTCCCAAGGGAGGCTCAGGTTGGATATCAGGAACAATCTCTTCCCAGGAAAGGCTCTCAGGCACTGGCACAGGCTGCCCAGGGAGGTGGTGGAGTCTCCATCCCTGGAAGGGTTCAAGGCCAGGCTGGATGAGGCATTGAGCAACCTGGGCTGGTGGGAGCTGTTAGATCTGGATGATCTGTGAGGTCCCTTCCAACCTAAGCCACTCTTGTGAAGATCTTCAGTAGGCAGGAAGGGTTCTGAGAGCAGAGTCTGCAGTGAGCAGAGTGGGAGATGAGATGTTGGGGTCTGCTCTGATCTGCTTTGCAGGTTTGGCTCTCTTTCAGCAGCATGCAAGGTCTGGGGAAACTTTAGGCTGGAGGTGAGGAGACAGTTCTTCTCAGAAAGAGTCATTGGCCATGGGATGTGCTGCCCAGGGAGGTGGTGGAGGTGCTCAAAACAAGCTTGGATGTGGCACTTGGAGCCATGGTTTAGTTGTCAGGAGGTGTTAGGTAATGGGTTGGACTTGATGATCTCTGAGGTCTTTTCCAGCCTGGTTGATTCTGTGATTCTTTGGGGCACTTTTGGTGAGTCCTGTGCAGTTCTTCAGAACCACTGAGAGGCTGTGAAATGCTTTGTGTCCTTTCAAGAGCAATTCAGTAGTTTGCAGTTTGTGTTCTGACTCTCCCCTGTTCTTGAAGCAGGACTGACCTTGTCTTCTTCTACTCCCCAGCAGCAGAGCCATCCTCAGCCTGTGACATCCCAGTACCACAGCCTGCTTCCACAGCCAACCCTCTGGCACAGATCCAGCCACCAGCACCCATGCCAAGGAAATCCCAAGTCGTAAGCAGGCAGCCTGGGGGTGGGTTTGTGTCACTCCTCCACCTGCTCCCAGCCACACTGTGGGCTGATACCACAGCATGGCCTGGTCTGGGGGAGCTGTGAGAGCAGGGAAGACACAGAGCCTGCACCCTGGGTTAGATCCCTGGGTGACTTTTGCTAAGGATGGAGCAGAACTTAGCTTTTCTTGCTCTTCCTGTGTGATTCTCACTAGATAGCAAAAAAGACACCAAGAAAACCCAAAGACAAGGAGCTTAGATTCTTTGTGTCCTACTGGGACCAAACCAGTCCAAGAATGAAGGCTTTGACTCCTTAAAGCTGGGTAAGGCTCAGAAACAGTGTGCCCAGGTGGGCAAGAAGGGCACCAGCAGCCTGGCCTGGAGCAGCAATGGTGTGGGCAGCAGGAGCAGGGCAGAGATTGTGCCCCTGTGCTGGGCACTGCTGAGGCCACAGCTTGAGTGCTGGGTTCAGGTTTGGAGCCCTCACTGCAAGGAGGACATTGAGGAGCTGGAGCAGGTCCAGAGAAGGGCAACAGAGCTGGGGAAGGGTTTGGAGAAGAGGGCTGGGGAGGAACAGCTGAGGGAGCTGGGGGTGTTTGGTGTGGAGAAGAGGAGGCTGAGGGAGACCTCATTGCTCTCTACAGCTCCTGAGAGGAGGCTGCAGCCAGGTGGGGGTTGGGCTCTGCTCCCTAGTCTCAGATGACAGAAGGAGAGGAAATGACCTGGAATGTGCCACGGGAGGGTTAGGTTGGAGAGGAGGAGAAGTTTCTTTGATGCAAGAGTGGTCAGGGACTGGCACAGGCTGCCCAGGGAGGTGGTGGAGTTCCCAGCCCTGGAGGTGTTCCAGAACCCTGTGCCATGGCAGTTGGGCCATGGTTCAGTGGCCATGGTGGGGTTGGATTGATGTTGGACTGGATGCTCTTGGAAGCCTTCTCCAACTCAAACCATTCTGTGATTCTATGAAAAAACAAAACCATCCCCTAATTCCCTCAGAGGTCTCCAACACAGTTCCATGCCTGTGGCTGAGGCCTTTCTCTGCCTGTTGTGCTGCTTGATCTTGCTGCCCCCGTTGTGATGAACCAAATCCCCTTGGTGCAGAGGTGTAGGGCTCTGAGGAGAGGCTTGGCTGAGCCAAGATGGAATGTGGCTGAGGGAGGCCTGGCCCATGGTGGTGGTGCAGTGGTCGCAAAAGGCTTTGGCTGCTGCCAGATGCAGCCTGAAGCAGCAGCTGCCAGCACAGGAGGTGCAGCTGAGCTCTGCCCTATGAGGAGTCACAGGAGGAAGCAGTTCTGGGGCCTTCTATAGATCAGCTCCAAGTCTCTGCTGCCTCCTCTGTGCTGTGTTACTGACATGGACTTGTGTTTGTATTGCAGTCCAAAACCAAACCCAAGAGGGTAAAAGCAATCTACAACTGTGTGGCAGACAACCCTGATGAGCTGACCTTTTCAGAGGGGGACATCATTGTGGTGGATGGTGAGGAAGACCAGGAGTGGTGGGTGAGTCTCCTCCATGTGCTGTCAGCACCCTTGGAAAGGAGCAGGAGAAATCCTGAGGTTCATGGAATGGGTTGGGTTGGAGGGGACCTCAAAGCTCATCCAGCTCCAACCCCCTGCCATGGGCAGGGACACCTCCCACCAGCACAGGTTGCTCAAGGCCTCATCCAGCCTGGCCTTGAACACCTCCAGGGAGGAGGCATCCACAGCCTCCCTGGGCAACCTGTGCCAGTGTCTCCCGAGCCTCACTGGCAAGAATTTCTTCCTCAGCTCCAGTCTCAATCTGCCCTCCTCAAGGCTGGCACTGACTTGGGTTTCCCTGCTGGGTTTCCCAATAACAGAGGTTTCACCTCATGGAAACCTGATTCCAGAAATGTCTTTTATTGAAGAAAGAAATGGAGCTATAGAGAACTTTCCCTGAAGTTGTCAAAGACAACTAAAAGAAAAGAAAGAAGCTGAAAAAGCAATGACCAACCAGGTCTGATGGGTAGGGTCAACAGATGGTCTGTGGGAGTCAGGAAGTTCTTGGGGGGTCACAGCAGTTGCAGAACCAGCTGCTAGCTCAGGTGCTGTGTGGTGGCCTCAGAAGACAGCTTAGTGTTGTCCTTCACCTGGCTGGGCTTGAGAAGTGTGAACTGGGGAACAATCTCAACTGTTGACTGCCCAGAGTCTCCTCAGCTAAAATAAAGCCTCGGGAAATTGCTAGGCATGAAGCTAGAGGAAGGCAGATTGAGACTGAAGATGAGGAAGAAATTCTGGGCAGTGAGGCTGGGGAGACACTGGCACAGGTTGCCCAGGGAGGTTGTGGCTGCCCCCTCCCTGGAGGTGTTCAAGGCCAGGCTGGATGAGGCCTTGAGCAAGCTGTGGTGGTGGGAGGTGTCCCTGCCCATGGCAGGGGTTGGAGTCGGTGATGTCCAAGGTCCCTTCCAAGCTCTGCTCCGCTGCAAGACTGAGAGGGTAACCTGGTGCCCCCTGGCTGTTTCAGATCGGGCACCTGGACGGCGAGCCCGGGCGGAAGGGAGCCTTCCCTGTTTCCTTTGTGCACTTTATCGTGGACTGAGCTGCTGCCTGCAGCCCTGCCCTCTGCCAGCAGCACCCAGAGGCGCTTGGCTCTGGTTCATTTCATCTCCCTGCCTGCAGGCACCCTGCCACAGCACTGCCCCAGCCCCAGGTACTGCAGCTCACCTCTTTTATCACCATCCTTCTGCTTCTGGGGGGACTTTTAAACCTTTTTCTACGTGAAGACTTCTCACAGGCAGCTTACACTTGAAGACAACAGCCAAGAGCTATTCTTGTCCCTTCCGAGGTGAGCTGCAAAGCTCCCACAGCCCAGCACCACCTGAGGAGTGGCTCTGTCCAGTCCTGTCCCTGTCCTGCTGTAACCTGACCATGGCACAGTTCAGTGCTGCTTCCCCAGCCAGAGGAACTTTCTGCACCTCCCAGAGCAGTGACCTTCTCTGCTCTCCACACCCTTGGAAGCGCTGGAACCACAAGAAGCAAGCTGCTGGCTGGTCCTGAGCAGGCCTCATTCAGCACTTTGCCACCCAGGGTGTCAGGAGTGACAGAAGCAGTGAGTTCAGCTTTGGCCAGGTGGAAGCATTTCAGCTGCCCCGAGGAGCAGCTTTGCTTCCCTCCAGGGTGGATGTAGGTATTTGCTTCAAGTTAGTCATTGGACTCCCCAGTGCTGGTTCTGTGGCCTTGAGCCTGTTTCCTTCTCCCATGCTGCACGTGTGTAGAGCCTGTTTCTGGAATGTTCTTTAGGTAGGTGCCATCCCTTTGGGTCACTGTTGCTGGCTACCCAACCTATGGCAATACTGCTGAGCTGCTCCCTGAGCTCAGGGCCAGGAAGCCTGCACCTCCTGACGTGTGCTGAGCTCGGATGAAGGACTGCAGAGCACTTCCTGAGCTCCTCACAGCAGTGGCTCGAGACCTGGGGGGTTCAGACCCTGAGTCCCCTCACATCACCCAGCAAGGTGTCCACAGGGAGAAGCAGTCTGGTAGAACACTACCCCTGCGGGGGGTCAGTCAGGTGTCTGCCCCCTCCCCACCACACTACATTGGATCAGTTTTATTTGCCACTGCCCTGCTGGTTTGCTCCTTGCTCTGTGCACAGGAGATCCCCACACCTATGGTAGCTACACTGGTGGTGAGTGAGCTTGGGCTGATCTGTCAGCCAGGGCAAGGCCAGGGGGGAGCTCCCAGCTGGTTGATGGGAATCAAAACACCCCCACAAAGCCCAATATCCTTTGGATGCTTGGTTACCAGGACCCTGGACCAGGTTTGGTTCATGCTGATGGAATGGGCTTGGAAAAAGCAATGTCTAGGTCATGGTGGCTTTGGTCACCTTTGTTGTCCCTCTGGATTTATCAAGAGGACTTTCAGTGTCTGCCCAGTGCTGGAGGTATTCAAGGCCAGGTTGGATGAAGCCTTGAAGATCATTTAGTTCCAACCCCCCTGCCAGGGGCAGAAACCCATGGCAGGGGGGTTGGAACTAGATGGCCTTCAAGGTCCCTCCCAACCCCTTCTCTGGTTCTCTGACTCCCATCTCCTAGCTACTGGTGCTGCAGTGTAAAGAGGGAACAAACTGGAAGGTTTGGAGCTGTTTTTGTTGGAAGCTGAAGCAAATGAGGTTGTTTTTCCCCAGCTCCCAGTGAGACTCCAGCCCTAGCTGAGCACCAGGGGTTGACCTCCCTGAGCCATTCAGTTTGTGTCACTCTTTTTGTATCTTCCTATCCCTGCATAGAGAGTTAGAGGGGGGGGCAGATTTATTTTGCACAGATCTCCTGCTGTACAGTATTTTTAACACAGAATCTTATAGTTGTATGGCATCAACTGGTTCCACAAGGATGCAGATTTTCCCTCCAGTCCTTCTGCTAGCAGGGGGAAACAACACTTGAGAAGCTCCCAGCTTTGTTAGGAAGTTGTAGAAGGCAACCTCACAGCACCCACAAGAGTGCAGGCAGAGAAACCCCTTGAGGACCAAGGAGGAGTAGCTGAGCAAAAAAGGTATCTCTGGATCTTTCTATAATTAATTCTCTGGCAGAAGGGGAAAAAAAAAGGCAATTCTAGAGGCTGTAGATAATATTTATGATATAAAATGAAGAACTTTAAGCCCCAAATGTTGGCAGTTTCATGACTTCTCAGATCTGATTCCAGCCATGATTGAACTCCCCTCTGTTAAGAGGCCAGCTATCAGGTTGCTGTGTTAACTGTTGACCAAGGAGCCAGTGAGGTGCAGCTTAGAGTGAGATGTAAAATATTCACTTCCCCTTGGGTTTATTTTGTTTAGTTGCAGAGCAACTGTACATATTTGTATAACCTCAAAGCAGCTCTTATTTTCCATTTCCTGGATGCAGTGATTTGTAACTATAGAGCATGATGAAGAAATTTTACTCTTGTTAACCAGTCTCAAGGTCTGGAATTAAAAAAAAATAAAAACTACTTTTAAAATCACTTTGGTGCCTCCTGTTTGCCTGCAGAGCTGAGGCAGAGTTCTGGCAGTGATCAGGCAGAGCTCAGGCAGTGAGACTCTGGCACAGGCTGCCCAGGGAGGCTGTGGCTGCCTCCTGCCTGGGGGTGTTGAAGGCCAGGCTGGATGAGGCCTTGAGCAGCTGAGTCTAGCTGAGAGGTGTCCCTGGGCATGGCAGGAGGTTGGAGCAGATGAGCCCTGAGGTCCCTTCTACCCTGAGCCATTCCAGGGTTCTCCCACCCAGGAGAATCAGAGCTGGCACCTGTGCTACCCAAGAGTGTCTGAGGCAGAGGCAGAAGGCAGTGTCAGGTTTACTTTACATCTCTATTGACATTAATGTACAAAACAGGAGTTAGGGGAAACAAAATCAAGTTGTGAATACAAAACTCTGCCCTGTCTGGAAGCTGAGGGTGGAATGGTTCCTTCAAGTGCTGCCTGGGGCATGACCCAGTACCGTGTGCCAGGCTGGGAGCTCTGCCCTGCACAGTAAGGCCGCCCTGGGTCTGTGGTGGACCCCAGTCCTGCCTCCTCCTCACAGCAAGGCTGCTGTGCTGCTGCAGGCATCAGGACTTCTCTGACATCAGCACTGAGTCGAAGGCTGTGGATAACACTTTGCAGATGGCTTGGGCTTGCTCCTATGGAGACACCACACACCCACATCAGCACTGAGAGGAGCCTCCAACAGCCCCAACCTCCCTTCAAACAGGAGCTCCCTCCTTCCTCTGGCAGCTGTGCAAAATGGGACTGCAAGGAGTGAGAGCTGCTTTGGTTCTTGTGCTCTGCCTGCCACGTGGGAAGCTGTTTGAAATGGCTCCGGGAGACAGGGCAGAGGGGCAGCTTCCAGCATAGCACTGTGCAGAAAGTCACTGTGGGGAGGCCTTAGAGCAGGCTGCCAGGAGCTCAGGAGAGCTGGGGAGAAGCTTTGGACAAGGGCTGGGAGTGCCAGGATGAGGGACAATGGCTTTGAGCTGGGGAGGGAAGATTGAGACTGGAGATGAGGAAGAAATTCTTGGCAGTGAGGGTGGGGAGAGACTGGCACAGGTTGCCCAGGGAGGCTGTGGATGTCTCCTCCCTGGAGGTGTTCAAGGCTAGATGAGGCCTTGAGCAAGCTGTGGTGGTGGGAGGTGTCCCTGCCCATGGCAGGGGTTTGGAACTGGATGGTCTTGAAGGTCCCTTCCACCCCAACCCGTTCTGTCATTCTCTGTGTGCCCCCAGAGCTGCTGGGGGTCTGTGTCCTGTCACAGGAGCTGCTCTGAAGCCATCTCTGCCCATGCTCAGCTGCATTCAGGCTCTGCTACCAGAGCTGCTGCCCTGGGCCAGCTGCAGAGGCTTTGGTGTGGGAGAACACAAGTGGAGGATTGTGCTCAGCCCTGGCAGCACTCTTCAGGCTGTAGAGATCTCCCTCAGGCACAGCCATTCCCTGCCAGCTTTACTGGAGGGGCTTCTGCCCTCCTCACCATGGCCACATTCCCACCCCTCACGGAACTGAGTGACCCCCCACGTGCCCTCCAGCAGGGCCAAGGCAGCTGCAGCCCCTGCAGAGAGCCTCTTACCAGGCTGCTGCACTGATAGACCCAGAGGCTGCATTCCTCACAGGCTGCGTCTGTGGTCTTCAGGGCCAGCAGGCTCCTGCCGGTGCCCAGCCCATCGTCATAGCACACCATGAGCACGATCAGGTACAGCGCGTGGCGGTGCAGCACGGCCTGCGGCGGGGACACAGCACTGCACCACTGCACCACTGCACTGCCGCTGCCCCCCCCCGCTGTCCCCCCAGCACCCCTGTGCATGGTGGTGCAGCACAGCCTGCGGCAGGGACACAGCGCTGCACTGCTGCACTGCCACTGCACTGCACCCCTGTGCATGGTGGTGCAGCACGGCCTGCGGCAGGGACACAGCACTGCACTACTGCACCACAGCTGCACTGCACCACTGCTCCCCAGCACCCCTGTGTGTGGCAGTGCAGCACGGTTTGCGGCAGGAACACAGCACTGCACCACCACTGCACTGCACTGCTGCCCCCCCAGCACCCCTGTGGGGCTCCTGCAGGACACCTCAGCTTTGTTCACAGCCTTGGTGACGTCAGGAGGGGTAGCTGAGGGTCCAGCTGCCTCCTGTCTGCGTCTCTGCCTCAGCAGCACTTCCAAGCAGGAAAATGCAGAGCCCTGCCCTGAAGCAGTGCTGCTGGGAGAGCTTTGCTGATGGTTTGGGTGCCTTGGGCTTACAGCAAGAAGTTGCCTTGAGCAACCTGGACTAAGGGGAGGTGTTCTTGACCAGGGCAGGGGGTTGGAACTGGATGAGATTTAAGGTCCTTTCCAACCGAACCCATTCTGTGGAATCAGTGAATCTGTGACACTGTGGTGCCACCAGAGGGATGAATTCCATCAGCTGTCAGCCCTCCCCCCAGACACTCTGCTGGCAGTCACTTACATACTGGTCAGATGTGGAGACTTTGATGCCATATTTGGACACCCCCATGATGAACTCCTCTTCACCTGGAACAAAAGGTAACTTGCCATCTTGCTTTGGAGGGAAACAAACAAGAGCCTTTAGTGCAGCCAGCAGAGCACCAATGACCACGATACACAGCAGCAAACGTTTGTGTGCTCCCCAGCCCACAGGGTCACCAGCAGCACCAGCACTGCTCCCACCCTGCCACCCCTGCACTGCCCCAGCATCCCCCCAGGTGTTCAGACTGGAGATCAGGAAGCATTTCCCCAGCAGGAGGGTGGTCAAACTGCAATCAGGCTTCCTGGAGAGGTGGCTGGTGCCCTAGGCCTGGCAATGTTTAAAAGGCTTTGGGCAATGCCCTTAACAACATCCACAGAATCCTACAATGGGTTGGGTTGGAAGGGACCTTCAAGACCATCCAGTTCTAACCCCCTGCCATGGGCAGGGACACCTCCCACCAGCACAGGTTGCTCAAGGCCTCATCCAGCCTGGCCTTGAACACCTCCAGGGAGGGGACATCCACAGCCTCCCTGGACAACCTGTTCCAGTGTCTCCCCAGCCTCACTGCCAAGAATTTCTTCCTCATCTCCAGTCTCAGTCTCCCCTCTCCCAGCTCAAAGCCATTGTCTCTCATCCTGTCACTCCCAGCCCTTGTCACAAGTCCCTCCCCAGCTCTCCTGCAGCCCCTTCAGGTACTTGCAGGCTGCTCTAAGGTCTCCTCCCTGGAGCCTTTTCTTCTCCAGACTGAACAGCCCCAACTCTCCCAGCCTGTGCCCACAGGGGAAGTTCTCCAGCCCTCTGCTCATTTTTGTCTCAGGGTGCATCTCCTCCAGTCCCTCAGCAGGATGGAACTGTGGCTGACAGCTTTTGAGATTCCTGTCCCACTGCTGTTTGGAGTCAGCTACAAAGCCTAGAACTTGCCCAGACAGACCTCAGGTCACCTGGCAAAGGGAAAGAAACACAGCCAAGCTTCAGGTGTGGTGGTGCTGGTGGTGGTGTCCCTTTTGCCCCCTTACCTGTGCCACATCTATGTAGTTTATCAAGTCCAGAGGCCCTTCAAGGCTTTTGCTCTCACTGTGTTTCAGTTTCTCAATGGCACCAACATATTTCACTCTGAACTCTGCACAGGTGTCAGAATTGCTGTTGCTTTGTCCTGCAACAAAAGCAAACCAGGGAATTCTGAGCAATTCCAGTCAGGATTAATTCCAGCATCCTGGCACTTCCACCAAGCACTTGAGCTCACCAGTGTGTTAACTCCTCTCTAAGGAACAGCCCTGAGCTGAGTTGGGTGCCTTGGGCAAGGCAACATTTCCCTATGAATCCAGGAGACAAAACTGCTGGTCCCAAACCCAGTTTGCAATGAACAAACTGGCACCAGGAAAAGCTGGAAAAGCTGCTGCTGCCTGTGGTCAGTGAGGGGTCAGATGTGCTGGGAGCTGGTGGGCAAAGCACAAGAGAAGGCAGCTGCCATCATTCCATTCCATCCCATCAGATTTATAGGATACAAATCACACTATGGTTTGGGTTGGAAAAGCCCTTGAAGATCATAGAGTCCAACCATGCTCCAACTCTGACAAGGCTGAGGCTAAGCCATGGCCCTCAGCACCACATCTCTGCCTCTCTGAAACACCTCCAGGGATGGGCATTCAGCCACCTCCCTTGGCAGCCTATGCCAGGCTTGGAGAATCCTGAGCAGGTTGCCCAGGGAGGCTGTGGATGTCCCCTCCCTGGAGGTGTTCAAGGCCAGGCTGGATGAGGCCTTGAGCAACCTGTGCTGGTGGGAGGTGTCCCTGCCCATGGCAGGGGATTGGAGCTGGATGATCTTTGAGGTCTTTTCCAACCCACCGCACTCTGTACTTGTGACCCCTGTGCTGTGTATCAGGTTGGTAACACAACCAAGTTTTCCTTGCCCAGACACTTTCCTTTGAAGCCACTTTGACTGAAGCCCAGAGGAGTCAATAATGACACCTGAGCAGCCCAGAGCTCTGCCTGCAGGGCTGGACCTGCAGAGATTCCCTCACACTCAACAGACAAATGTTAATCTTTCCCATTTTCTGCTCCTTTAGACAAACACCACAGAGTTAACCCTGCCCCACAGCAGATGCCCTTTGGGATGTGGTCTGATGGCCAGGGAGGTGTTGGGTGGAAGGTTGAACTTGCTGACCTTGGAGGTGGTTCTCTGCTGGAACTCTGATGCCATACCTGAGCTTTTCGTGGAGTCTGTATCTAGACTGGCCACAGTACTAGACCTGGAGAGTCCTCCAAGGCTGGAATCTACAGACTGAGGAAAAAAAATCAGTTATCATCAGAAAGTGACTGAGAACAGAAGAACAAAACACTTGGAGATGCTCTGCCTCGACTCTTTTAAAGAATAAATTAAGTGTTCAAGTTCTGGTTCCTCCAGAACAGCACAACAGGGAGAACACCACCACCACCTCCTCCTCCTTCTCTCCTTCTGCCCCAGCATAGGTCAGACTGCTACCAATTCAGCAGGACCCCACGAGGAGCCACAGATGCTGTGAGGAACAGCAGGAGCAGAATGCTCTCCAACAAAGCAAAGTGGTTGCCCAGAGCAGGCCCAGGCAGAGCTCACCTTGCTCTTCGTGCTGATCTCACTGCTCTGGGAGCTGCTGCTGCTGTGCCGTTTCTTGCCTTTCCTAAACATCTTCTCATCGTTGGATCATGGAAGATCTTCTAGGGAGGAACAACACAAATGAAAGCTGTCCTGTCATCCAGGGAAGGAGGGGCAAAGGGGGTAAAAAACCAGAAACTTGTTAAGGTCTCTGAGAAGCAGATGCAGAAAGCATCGAGTCCTGCCTCAGCCTGTGGGTTCTGCAGAGGGCTGAGGCACAGAGAACCACAGAATACTTGCATGGTGAGGCTGGAAGGGGCCTCTGGCGCTCATCCAGTCCAACCCCCTGCCAGAGCAGGGGCACCCAGGGCAGGGCACACAGAACACATCCAGGTGGGGCTGGAATGCCTCCAGAGATGGGAGCTCCACAGGCTCTCTGGGCAGCCACCCCCAGAGGGAAGAATTTTCTCCTTATCTTTAGGGGGCACCTCCTGTGTTCCAGTTTGCATCCACTGCCCCTTGCCCTGTCCCTGGGCACCACTGGGAAGGATCTGGCTGCATTCTCCTGACGCTCTCCCTCCAGCTGTTGCTCGGCACCGGGACGATGCCCTCCGACTGCTCTTCCCCAGGCCAAAGAGCCTCAGAAGGGTCTGCCCAGAGAGGCTGCTCAGGGTGGCACCAAGTCCTTCCTTCCTCTTTCCACCTGCTTTGTCGCCTGGCCCTGACGACCTCAGAGATCTTTCCCAGTCCATTCCGATTCCCCCTCTAGCCCCGCACCATAACCTGGTACAGACGGCAGAGCTATAGCCTGGCACAGATGGTAACCATAACCTGGCACAGACGGCAGAGCCATAGCCTAGCACAGGCGGCAGAAGCCGCTGTCCACGGAGGGACGAGCGCCCGCGCAAGGCCGGAGCACGGCCCAGGCAGAGCAGGCAGCGCCCGGCCCCGCTCCCCGCCCCGCTCCCTCCGCCTAGAGACCCTCTGCAGCCTCCCCAGGCCGCACACCTGGGCACGGCCTGGCCCCGCACCGCCCGGCCGCCGCCAGCCTCACCTCGGGCCGCCGCTTCCCGCACGCCGGCGCTCCCCGGTGGCTGCAGGGCGCAGGCGGGCGGAGGAAGCGGAAGGAGACACAGGGAGGACAGGGAGGCGGGACGGCGCCATGGCGGCCAAGCGCAAAGCGGAGGCGCTGATCCCGGCGGAGGAGAGCGACCAGCTGCTGATCCGGCCCCTGTGAGCGCCCGGGCACCGCGGCCGGGGATAGGGCGGGCAGCCGGGCTGGGCCGGAGGCGGTGCGGGCAGCGCCCATCGTGGGCCAGCACCGGCTCCCCCCGGCACCGGCTGTGCTGTGGCCATAGGGGTGGTGAGAGAGTGCCCTGAGCGCTACTCGGGAGGCGGAGGTGAACTCGATGGGGTTGGACTCGATGATCTCTGAAGGTCCCTTCCAACCCCTAACATTCGGTGATTCTGGGGGTCTGGACGCTTTTCCCCCGCTCCCGGTTTTCCGTGGCTGCATTCCGCAGCGAGCAGGCGGCCTGCGGGCTGCAGGGCACAGAGGCTTCGCTGAAACCTGAGCACAAGCTTTGGTGTGAGGCTGCTGGAGCCCTGGAGCAGGCTACCCAGAGAGGTTGTGGAGTCTCCTCTGGAGAGCTTCCAACCCCCCCGGCCATTGTGATCCTGGGCAAGCTGCTGTGGGGGCCCTGCTGTGGGGTCGGACTGCATGGTTGTGGCCTCATGTTGCACCAGGGGAGGGTTAGTTTGGAGAGGAGGAAAATTTCCTTTGGTGCAAGAGTAGTCAGGGACTGGCACAGGCTGGAGGTGTTCCAGAAACCTGTGGCCATGGCACCTGGGGCCATGGTTTGGTGGCCATGGTGGGGCTGGGTTGGTGTTGGACTGGATGCTCTCAGAGGCCTTCTCCAAGCAGAGCCTAACCACCACCTGGCTGCAGCCTCCTCTCAGGAGCTGTAGAGAGCAATGAGGTCTCCCTCAGCCTCCTCTTCTCCACACTGCACCCCCCCCAGCTCCCTCAGCTGCTCCCCCCAGCCTCTTCTCCAGACCCTTCCCCAACTCTGTTGCCCTTCTCTGGACCCAGTTAACCTCTGGTTAATTTTGCTGTCTTGGATCTTCCTTTACAGTGGTGCTGGTCAAGAAGTAGGAAGGTCCTGCATCATTCTGGAGTTTAAAGGGAGGAAGATAATGGTAATTATGGTCTGAGTGTGTTTGTGCTCCCTCTCACTGGCAGGCCAAAGGTGTCAGGGGTTAAATTCAGCCCCAGCATGTCTGTGTGTGAGCTCTGAGTTCTGAAATTGGCCAAATGCTGACCCACAGCCATGTGTGAGTAGCCAGCTACAAACACAAGCATCACCTCTGTCCCTTTTCCAGCTGTCCTTGCAGAGGGGGCCGCAATAAGTTGCCCCCAATGGGTTCAGGTGTTAGTGAAGTGTGACTGAAGGTTTGTGTAGATAAAAATTACTGACAAAGACTGGGATCTTTGGGAAGGTCTCCCCTGGGAAGCTGGCCCCAGGTCATTTAGAAGCCAGAGGTATGAAATCTGATGCTACAAGCAGTGTTCAAGGGCAAAACTGGGTTTTTTTGTAGGATGCTAAAAGTCACCAGTCACAAATAACTTCCACCTGGAACAGGCTGCCCGGGGAGGCTGTGGATGTCCCCTCCCTGGAGGTGTTCCAGGGCAGGCTGGATGAGGCCTTGAGCAACCTGTGCTGGTGGGAGGCTGAAGATCATCCAGTTCCAACCCCCCTGCCATGGGCTCATGCCCAGATTGGATCTAGATGATCTTCAAGGTCCCTTCCAACCCAACCCAATCTATGAATCTCTTTTAGCCCCCAATAGAAGAGGCTTTGTGAGATGTTCTGTGAAAAGCTTTATCTTTCATTTTTTTTTCAGCTGGATTGTGGAATCCACCCTGGCCTGGAAGGAATGGATGCTCTCCCTTACATTGATTTGATAGATCCTGCTGAGATTGATCTCCTCCTCATCAGTCAGTAAGTGGCACCTAAGGGAACAATCAGACTGAGGCTGTGCTCATTGTAGGTGAGGAGAGGCTGTGGCTAGGTGGTGTGTGGATGGTAGCTGGGACATCTGTTTGCTGGTTTGGTATTTATTGTCTTTCTGGTCTCTGTTCTCCTGTCTACAAATTAAGAGAATGATGTGGAGAAAAGCTAAACCAGGAAAGCCTCCATTCCTTGGAAGGATTTTCTGGGTCCCATTTCTGATCACTGGAGAGCAGGGGAGTGAACAGTGAGGTTGAAAATCGTGCTCCTGGATTTTCATGATGTAAATTCAGTGGAGCAGAGGGTGAGAGGGGATCTAAGTGAGAGTGGGGACTGTGTTCATTGGGTTTCTCTGTCTGAAGTTTCCATCTAGATCACTGTGGGGCTTTGCCATGGTTCCTGCAGAAGACAAGTTTCAAAGGAAGGACATTCATGACTCATGCCACAAAAGCCATTTACAGATGGCTGCTTTCAGACTATGTCAAGGTCAGGTAAGGCCCTGGGTTGCCTCTTCAGGTCATGAATTCTGTCACCTGTACACTCAAAAGGCTTCAGGTGAAGCCATCAGAGGTGGCTGCAGATGTTGCCACAAATGTGCTAACCAGGTTAGGAGCAAAGAATCTTCTCACTGCCCATGGATAATGCCTCTCAATTTCCTGTCAGCAACAAAACCAAGTCATTCTTTTTGCCTTTCATGCTTTCTCTTTGCTTTATTTAGACCTTTTTAACAGTGCCCTTTCCCCAGCTGTCTCTCTTAAGACACATTTTGTCTGTTTTCCCCTAAGCTTCGCAGAAGTAGTGAATTTTAAGGCCTAAAAAAATACAAATCACTCTTCAGGACAAGGGCAGATTAAATAAGCACACAAAAGAGAGCTCTGTTCCATGCTGTTGGTTGGGGATTTTCTTCTCTCTTGTTTTTCTTCTGTTACTGGACAGATGAATGCAGTGGGCCTGAGCTTATCTCAACTCAGCAGATTCTGACTGGGCTCAGAAGCCTGATAAACAGAGCTCTGTGACTCCTGTGGCCTGGGCTGTTGGGCAAAGGGTGGTGCAGTTTGGGTTTTGAGGAGTTGTCAGAAACTGTGGCAGGTCTCTGTCCAAGAGCTGGGAATCACAGAGTGGAAGGGGTTGGAAGGGAGCTCTGGAGGTCATCGAGTGAAGCTGTTGGCACTGTCAGACAAGCCCAGGGCAGATCCTCCATGGAAAGGACTGCTGCCTGTCCTGGCAGGGGAGGGATCTGCAGAGGTCCCCTCTGTGATGCTGTAACTCCACTGCATTGGGGCACCTGGGCTGGACTGCTGCTGTCCAGGCTTGGTGTTGCTGACCTCTTGCTGTCAGTGGGGAACAATCCAGGCAGTGTTTTCTCCAGCTGCTGCCTGTCCTGAGCTGACCTGTGGCTGTTTCCCTTCCAGCAACATCTCAGCAGATGACATGCTGTACACAGAAACAGACCTGGAGGAGAGCATGGACAAGATCGAGACCATCAATTTCCATGAAGTGAAAGAAGTGGCAGGAATCAAGTTCTGGTGCTACCATGCAGGCCATGTTCTGGGAGCAGCCATGTTCATGATTGAGATAGCTGGGGTGAAGGTATTGTCTTTGTAGAGCTGAGACCAAGCTGCTCAGTGATGGGCTGGGAGCAGCCATGTTCATGATTGAGATAGCTGGGGTGAAGGTATTGTCTTTGTAGAGCTGAAATCAATGTAGCCATTGATTATTTATTGGTGTCTGTGAAGCTCCCAGTGTGGCTGGAGCTGTCACATAGACTTGGACTCAAGTGGAGGTGGCCTTGGCTTGGAAGATCTTCTCACTGATCAGAAGTAGCAAGTGCCATGTGTATTGATCCAGGTGGGATGCTTGGGTTGTACTGGAGTGAGCTTGGAACCAGGAACAGCTCTCCTTGCTGGGCTGCTCAGAGGCAGCTGACAGCTGAGGCAGTCTGGTAGAAGCTGCATTGTAGTAAAATCTCCCAACAGATTCTGATTCACCTTTGTCTGACTGCCTTGGGTGCTCACAGGGCTTTTGTCACAGCACTCTGCTCACAGCACTCTTCTGCTCAGGCACCTGAAGCAGCAGGGTTATTGTTATTACTAATTGTAGGCACAAAGAGATGAAAAAAGTCGTCAGGAAATCACAGGCAGCACTGTGTCAAACCCAGGCTGGATCTGATCTCCTAGGCTGGAGTGCAGCAGTGTAACCACCACCCAGGAGAAGTTTCCTGCAGCCTTGAAGAGGGAAGAGAGGTGGTGGTCCTGAGCCTGGCTGCCTTGTAGGACTTGGTTCATGGTTTGAAATGATTGAGAACTGGGGGAAAAAAAGTTTAAAAAAGTACAGAAGTAGGATTGGATGTGCAGAGCCCAGTCCTGGGGATGGTGTAGCTGGTGGTGCTGGTGTGCTGCTTGACTTCTGTGCACTGCCCGCATCAGAAGTGTCTCCAGGTACAAGACAGGTGATGAAATCATCACAAATTCCCTGAAACTCTCCTTACTTAACAAAGCCACAACTCTGCCCCAGCTGTGATGTAAGACTGCTGCCCTGGCAGGACCCAAGCAGCTGCTTCTCTGTGTCCCCAACAGCTCTTGTACACAGGAGATTTCTCAAGACAGGAGGACAGGCACCTGATGGCAGCTGAGATTCCCAACATCAAACCTGATATTCTTATAATTGTGAGTGTTGCACAACTACTGCCTTAGACTGGCAGCCACTGTGAGTCTGTGATTTAATTGTCTAACTCCTTACAGTGAGGCTGGGGAGGCACTGGAACAGGTTGCCCAGGAGGCTGTGGCTGCCTCCTCCCTGGAGGTGCTCAAGGCCAGGCTGGATGAGGCCTTGAGCAACCTGTGCTGGTGGGAGGTGTCCCTGCCCATGGCAGGGGGTTGGAACTGGATGAGCTTTGAGGCCCCTTGAGGAAGACATCCAAATTCCTGATTGACTGTTGGTTATTTATCTTGGTGGAGGTGATTATGGGAATTTGGGGATGGTTTTGTTTTTTTCATAGAATCACAGAATGGGTTGGGTTGGAGAAGGTTGGTCCGACACCAACCCAACCCCACCATGGCCACCAACCCACGGCCCCAAGTGCCATGGCCACAGGGTTCTGGAACCCCTCCAGGCATGGGGACTCCACCACCTCCCTGGGCAGCCTGTGCCAGTCCCTGACCACTCTTGCACCAAAGACGTTTTTCCTCAACTCCAACTTAACCATCCCCTGGCACATTCCAGGCCATTTCCTCTCCTTCTATCACCTGATCCTAGGGAGCAGAGCCCAAGCCCCACCTGGCTGCAGCCTCCTCTCAGGAGCTGTAGAGAGCAATGAGGTCTCCCTCAGCCTCCTCTTCTCCACACCAAACCCCCTCAGCTCCCTCAGCTGCTCCTCCCCAGCCCTCTTCTCCAGACCCTGACCCCTGCTCTCCTCTCCATGGTGAGCCCAGGGTGTGGGTGGGCCGGGGGCATCAGGGGAGGGTCAGCCTGTGTGTGAGTTCCTCTGCTGAGGGGGGTCTGTGCCTGCAGGAGTCCACCTACGGCACCCACATCCACGAGAAGCGGGAGGAGCGCGAAGCCAGGTTCTGCAACACCGTGCATGACATCGTCAACAGGGGAGGCCGCGGCCTCATCCCTGTCTTTGCCCTGGGGAGGGCTCAGGAGCTGCTTCTCATCCTAGGTATGGACCTTCCCAGCCCTTGACAAAGGCACACAGGTTAAGCCAGGACCATAGGATCACACAGGCTGTTAGGAGTTGGAAGGGACCATGCAGACCATCCAGTCCAAGCCCCTGCCAGAGCAGGACCATAGAATCCAGCACAGGTCACACAGGAACACAGCCAGATGGGGCTGGAAAGGCTCCAGAGCAGGAGACTCCACAACCTCTCAGGGCAGCCTGCTCCAGGGCTCTGTGACCCTCACAGTAAAGAAGTTCCTCCTGATGTTGAGGTGGAACCTCCTGTGCTGCAGTTTCCATCCATTACCAGGGTGTTTTCACCTGCACTCAGCTGGAGTCCTTTCTCACCAGCTCCTCAGACCCTTTGCAGGATGGCAACAGCTGCCTGGTCAAATGCCAGCAGTCCAGTCAGCCACTCAAGGCAGCTCTGCTTGGTGGGGCAGGATGGACACCTAGACAGCAAAGAGCAGTGGCATGGTCAGAGGAGCTTGGCTTTGGCATGTTGGTGAGGCAGGGCTTCAGCAGGTGGGCACTGTGCTTACAGATCACAAAACCTGTTGGGTTCAAACTGTGTACACCTGAGAAAGGGCATTTGCTGGGCCAAAGGGTCACTGCCTCTGCCCTTAAATTCACAGACCCGCATCTGTAGGAAAAATGAGAAGACCACAGCAGACACTTTGTGGCATTACACAGAGCCATAGAATGGTAGGGTTGGAAGGGACCTCTGGAGATCATCCAGTCCAAACCCCTGCCAGTGACCAACAGCAGGACTTAGGCTGGATTTGAGGTGGAACTTGTTGACTGGAAGGGTTCTCACAGCCTGGCACAGGCTGCCCAGGGAGTGCCCATCCCTGGAGGGGTTTCAGAGAGGCAGAGATGTGGTGCTGAGGGCCATGGCTTAGCCCCAGCCTTGGCAGAGTTAGGGGATGGTTGGGCTGGGTGAGCTTCAAGGGCAGTGATTTCCTGTGCTGGAAAGGAAAAGGCACAATGCTGGGTGGGTTGGGCACCAAGTGTGAGCTCTGCTGAGGGGAGAGCACTCTCTGGGTGGTGCTGGGCTGTGGGGCTGGGCTGGTGGGGCTCTGTCGCTCTTGGTTTTCATTGCCCTGTTGGGTTTTCCAGATGAGTACTGGCAGAACCACCCTGAGCTCCACGACATCCCCATCTACTATGCCTCCTCCCTGGCCAAGAAGTGCATGGCAGTGTACCAGACCTACGTCAATGCCATGAACGACAAAATCCGCAAGCAGATCAACATCAACAACCCTTTTGTCTTCAAGCACATCAGCAACCTGAAGGTGACCTGGCATGGGCCTGCCTCACACTCAGGGAGGTTGACACAAGAGGTCACCTCAGCTGAACCACACCTGGCTGCAGGTCCCTCTCAGGAGCTGTAGAGAGCAATGAGGTCTCCCTCAGCCTCCTCTTCTCCACACTAAACCCCCCCAGCTCCCTCAGCTGCTCCTCCCCAGCCCTCTTCTCCAGACCCTTCCCCACCTCTGTTACCCTTCCCTGGACCTGCTCCAGCTCCTCAATGTCCTCCTTGCAGTGAGGGACCCAAACCTGAACCCAGCACTCAAGCTGTGGCTTCACCAGTTGGCAGTCCATGGGGACAGTCCCTGCCCTGCTCCTGCTGCCCACACCATTGCTGCTCCAGGCCAGGCTGCTGGTGCCCTTCTTGCCCACCTGGGCACCCCCTGGCTCTTTGGCTGTGTTAAACCTCAACCCATTGGTCTCAGCCCATGGATCCAGCCTGGCCAGGTCCCTCTGCAGACCTTTCCTGCCCTCCAGCAGATCAACACAACCACCCAGCTTAGTGCCATCTGCAGATTCCCTGAGGCTGCCTCAATTCCCTCACCCAGAGGACTGATAAAGATATCAAAGAAGTGCCCCCAGCACTGAGCCCCAATGCTGGCAGCTTGTGCCCCAGCATTTCCTGCACTATAGATCCCTTGGAGCTTGCTCCTTGAGGGCAGCAGCAGGAGGAGCTCCCCTGCACAGGGTACTTGCTGTGAGGATGGGCTGAGCACAGGGCTCTGCCTGTGCCCTGTGCCAGGCTGCAGGCAGGCAGCCCTGGGCCTGAGCTGTGCTCACTGGTGCTGGTTGCTGTTTGTGCACTCAGAGCATGGATCACTTTGATGACATTGGCCCCAGTGTGGTGATGGCCTCCCCAGGGATGATGCAGAGTGGCCTGTCCAGGGAGCTGTTTGAGAGCTGGTGCACAGACAAGAGGAATGGAGTCATCATAGCAGGGTACTGTGTGGAAGGAACCCTGGCCAAGGTGAGTTGCTGCTGCTCTGCCACTTCCTGTCTTCTCCTGACAAAAGATTGGCCAACAGCAGCTGTCTGTGTGTGGATGTCCTGGGAGGGTTGTTGTCAGGTGTGCAGAACTCTGTAGTCCAAACTAATTGCTTTGGGCTGACACTAATGAAACTTCCCAGAACATCTGCATCTGACCATGCCAGTGGTGTTGTGCAGGAAGCCTTCTCTAGGAGCTCCTTATCTTGTCAGGAAAAGAATGGGTGATAACTTTCTTCATCTTTAGACCCCTCTACCATTTAACTTTTTGAGAGGGAAGCCCTAGCCTGGTTCTGGAGGAACTGAATCACAGGATGGGTTGGGTTGGAAGGGACCTTAAAAATCATCTAGTTCCAGCCCCTGCCATGGGCAGGGACACCTCCCACCAGCCCAGGGTGCTCAAGGTCAGTCTGAACCCCAGGCCAGACCTTAGTGAAGTTGGAAGCCTTCAGAGGAGGCTGCTGCTGTGTCAGGAATCAGCCTGCCTTGCAGGTGTTGTGGCATGGTCCACCTGGAGGGCATGAAGTTCTTCCTTCCAAAGGGCAGCCTGAGCAGCCAGCCTTGCCTTCAGAGACAGAAGTTTCCCAGTGCTCACAACTCCACTGCACATGTGGGAGATGTGTCTGGAAGGGGAATGAACTCCCAGGTCTGCTGAGGAGGAGCAGCTGAAGTGCTGGGGGCTGGGGAGGTTGGATGTTCAGCTCTTCACATTGTAGCTGGCTCCCAACCCTAAACCCTAACCCTAACCCTCTGCTGTTTGAACCGCAGGTGCAGTGGCTCTGGGAGGCTTCCAGTGTTTCATTTCCACTGCTCTTCTTCTTTTCCCTAGCACATCATGTCTGAGCCTGAAGAGATCACAACCATGTCAGGGCAGAAGCTGCCCCTGAAGATGTCTGTGGATTACATTTCCTTCTCTGCTCACACAGATTACCAACAGACCAGTGAATTCATCCGGGCCCTCAAACCTCCACACGTGGTTAGTGTCCTCCAGAGTGAGCTTTACAAACCACTGCACAGCCTGGAGCCAGGAAGGGCAGGCCCTGGTGGGCAGCCTGATGAGGGCCTGGCCTTGAACACCCCCAGGCAGGAGGCAGCCACAGCCTCCCTGGGCAGCCTGTGCCAGAGTCTCACCACCCTCCTCCTCAAGAACTTCTTCCTCAGCTGCACTCTAACCCTGCTCTGCCTCAGCTTCAAACCATTCCCCCTTGGCCTGTCTCAGACACCCTCAACAAATGTCTCTGCAGCCTTCCTGCAGGATCCCTTCAGGTCCTGGCAGGCAGCCAGGTGCCCCTGAGCCTTCTCCTCTGCAGGCTGCACACCCCCAGCTCCCTCAGCCTGTGCTCACAGCAGAGCTGCTCCAGCCCTTGGCTCAGTTGATGGAATTCCAGGACACTGAGCTCTGAACCACAGCTGAGCTACTGCTGGGTGTTGTGACCTGATGTGTGTAAGGATGAGGGGCACAGTGACCCTGGCTCAGGCACTTTGTTCCCTCAGCATGTGTGGCTGGAGAGAGAATCTCTGCTAAAAGGCAAACTGTGTCCCTTGCAGATTTTGGTGCATGGGGAGCAGAACGAGATGGCCAGGCTGAAGGCTGCCCTGATCAGGGAATATGAGGATAATGATGAAGTTCATATAGAAGTTCACAACCCTAGGAACACTGAAGCTGTCACACTGAACTTCAGAGGAGAAAAACTTGCCAAGGTATTGAAAAAGTAAAAATAAATACATATTTTTTTTAAATCACTATGTTCTGTCCCAGAGGATAAGAAGTGCACAGTTCCCACTGCTTGTGGATTGTGTTTGGCTGCCAGGGATTCCAGCATGGGAATGCTCTTCATTTACTGCTGGATCTGGGGCTTGGTTTTCAGAATGAGTTGCGTTGGAAGGGACCTTAAAGCTCATCCAGCTCCAACCGCTGCCATGGGCAGGGACACCTCCACCAGCCCAGGCTGCTCAAGGCCTCATCCAGCCTGGCCTTGAACCCCTCCAGGGAGGAGGCAGCCACAGCCTCCCTGGGCAGCCTGTTCCAATCTCTCCCCACCCTCACTGCAAAGCTCTTGGTGAGCTTTTCTTTTTGGCTCTTCCAGCCTTTCCTTGTGTCACATGTCAGTGTTTATTGCCTGCTCTGACCTCCTGTTCAGAGTTCCTTTTCTCCACCTTGGGTGCTGGTGAGAAGTAGAGATTCATCTCCCTAGCACCCTGTAAGCGGTGAACAGTTGAGATTGCCTTGGTGCACCCTGTGTGGTTTTGCTTTCCAGGTGATGGGATCTCTAGCTGATAAAAAACCAGAGCAAGGACAGAGGATTTCTGGGATTCTGGTTAAAAGAAATTTTAACTACCACATCCTTTCTCCATGTGACCTCTCCAGTAAGTACAGACAGTGACTGAACCTTGCTCCATCCTAATTTTCATCATGAAAACACTTAGAATACTGGGGGAGGAGTGGGGGGGTGGCTGTAATTTTGTGTTGGAGAAGCAAAATTCCATTTTTATTTGTTTTTTTCTGGTTACTTCAAGCTTCTTCCTCTTCATGGATGTGGATAAAAGAGAAGAGAGCCTTGGTTAGTTGTCCTGAACAAGGACAAAATTGTCATAGAATCTTAGAGTTGCAGAATGGTTTGGGTTGGAAAAGGCCTTTGAGAGCATCCAGCCCAACCATCAGCCCAGCACCACCATGGCCACCAAGAGCCATGGCCACAGGGTTGTGGAACCAGGCCATTAGTTTTTAGTGTCAAAAGCTATAGCACGGTGGAAATATTTGTGAGTTTATTACTATTTGTTACTCTGCTTTGTTATTTATTAGTAAAGAAGCTGATCTCACAAGAGAAGAATAATTAAATGTGAGGTCAGAAGAGCTTGGGGGGAAGCAGTTCACAGAATGTCAGGGGCTGGAAGGGACCTTAGGAGATCATCCAGTCCAACCCCCAGCCAGAGCAGTTTGATCAAATGACAAACTCCTGCTGCTTGCTTTGACCCAAACCCGTTGCTGATCTCACAGCAGATGCTCCACCCTCCTCTCTGCACATTGTCCTTTCCAGCCCTGCCTCTGGCATGGGTCAGGGCCCTGACTCACCTGTAGTGCTCCCTGGTCTCCAGGCAGTCACCTCCAGGGCAGCCTTTGTGCTTTCAGATTACACAGACCTGGCGATGAGCACAGTGACCCAGACCCAGGCCATCCCATACACAGGCCCTTTCAACCTGCTCTCCTACCAGCTGCAGAAGCTTACAGGTATGTCTGGGGAAAGACATGGCCAGGACACATCCTGCTGGGGGGCTCTGCTCTGCCTGTATTCCCAAATCATCAGCATGCAGCATTACAGAGCCTAGGCCAACCTTTGTGTCCTGTCAGCCCCTTAGGGAGTGCTGTAGCCACTCTGTGGTGACATTTGTTAATCCATCCTTGTCTTCAGCCCCAAAGAGAGTGGGAAATGCCCTGCTGTTCAGAAGCACACAGGCTCTGTCCTCCTTGGGGACAGGCAGCCCCTTCTGTCTTGCCCCCAAAAGCAGGAACTCAGAGAATCCCAGAGGGCATTGGGTTGGAAGGGAGCCTCCAAGGGCATCTTGTCCAGTCCCTCTGCAGCAGCAGGGACACCTCCAGCTAGAGAAGGTTGCCCAGGGCCACATCCAGTCTGATCCTGAATGTCTCCAGGGATGGGGCATCAGGCACCTTCCTGGGCAGCCTGTGCCAGGGTCTCACCACTCTCCCTGTGCAGAACTTCTCCTGATGTCCAACCTAACCCAGCCCTGCTCCAGTTCCAGTTCCAAACCCTTGCCCCTGTGCTCTCCCCACAGCCCCTTCTCAACAGTCCCTCCCCAGCCTCTCTGTAGTCCCCTTCAGATACTGAAATGCAGCTCTGGGGTCTCCCTGGAGCCTCTCCAGGCTGAACAGCCCCAACTGTCCCAGCCTGTGCCCATAGCAGAGGTTCTCCAGCCCTCTGAGCATCTTGGTAGCCCCCTCTGGACCTGCTCCATCAGCTCCATGTCCTTCCTGTGATGGCTTCTTCTGAGCCAGAGGCCATTTCTGTCTGCCCCGGTGTCATCCTTGGTGCCTCTCCTCAGCTTGCTCTCCTGTGCCAGTTCAAGGCACACACACACTCTGCAGGACCTCTTCTCAGATTTAAAGCTCAGGATTTTTTTTACCTTCCCTCTTGAGAATCCAGTTGATGCCAGGAATGAAGAGCAAACCTGTGCTCAGGGCTCAGCACCTGAGATGCTTTGTTTTGAGCTCTGTGCCCATGCAGGCAGTGGCTTGTGGTGTAAGGGGAGCTGTGGGCAGGGACACCTCTCACTCTGCAGATGACCTCTTGCTTCTCATTTTGCTAACCATCTGCTGTCCCTCCTTAGGTGACGTAGAGGAAATAGAAATCCAACAGAAACCAGCCCTGAAGGTTTTCAAAAACATTACTGTGATCCAGGAGCCAGGCATGGTGGTCCTTGAGGTGGGCACTGAGGGGGAGAAAGAAGGATTTTCTTCTGCCAAATAGCATCAGATAGATTCAGAGAGTCATGGAATGGGGTGGGTGGGAAGGGACCTTGGAAGGTCATCTAGTTCCAACCCCCCTGCCACAAGTAAAAGCCAATACAAAAAGTGACCAAAAAGTCAAGTAAATAGATAAAAGCAGATACAAGAAACAACTGACTGAAGAAAAAGTCAATAAAAAGGTAAATAAATCAAAGTAAATAATAATAAGAACTCAATACAAAAAGCAAATACCAAGTTAATGAGAAGAAGAAGAAAGCCAAACCACAGAAATACTAATTGGGTGTGGAATGTGTAGCAGGCACTTGCAGGTAGACCTCAGGGCAAGGCAGGCAGCAGCATGCAGTGATGTCCCAGGGGCTGTGTGCTGGCACTGGTCCCCAGCCCAGGGAATGGCTCAGATGTGGCATTTGGTTGTTGTTTTCTCTTGCAGTGGGTGGCAAACCCTGCCAATGACATGTATGCAGACACTGTCATCACAGTCATCCTGGAGGTGCAGTCCAACCCCAAGATACAGAAAGGTAGGGAGCTGGGTGCCTGCCTCTCCAGCTAAGCCCTGGCTTCTCTTTGAAGATACACAGCAACCTCAGGGGGACAGAATCACAGAGTGGGGTGGGGTGGAAAGGACCTTGAAGACCATCCAGTTCCAATCCCCTGCCATGTCCCTGCTATGCCCCTGCCATGCTAGACTCAGGTGCTCAAGCCCTCATCCAGCCTGGCCTTCAATTCCCCAGGCAGGAGGCAGCCACAGCCTCCCTGGGCAGCCTGTGCCAGACTCTCACCACCCTGGGACTGAAGAACTTCTTCCTCAGCTCCACTCTAACCCTGCTCTGCCTCAGCTTCAAACCATTCCCCCTTGGCCTGTCTCAGACACCCTCAGGAGAAGTCTCTCTGCAGCCTTCCTGCAGGATCCCTTCAGGTCCTGGCAGGCAGCTCTAAGGTGCCCCTGGAGCCTTCTCCTCTGCAGGCTGCACACCCCCAGCTCCCTCAGCCTGTACTCACAGCAGAGCTGCTCCAGCCCTTGGATCATTGTGGGCTCTATTATTACTGCTCATGTTTGCTGTCCATGTATTCCCTGCATGCTGCCAGCCTCCATGGTATGATGTTTGCTTCTACTGAGGTGGAGGAATCACAAACAAATCCCTGCAAACAGAATATTTTCACCTTTGAGGCTAGGAAAGGTGAGAAGCAAAGAGTGTAAACAATAAAAGGAGGATTCAAAAGTGAATTAGAGTTGCAAATTTTTCTGTATTAGAACATGAGCAGAGGGAACATAAAATTTCTGCTCTTGGTTCCCTGCCCCTTCTTGGGTTTAATTCATTTTTATTACACATTAGTCATGTTTGGATTGCTTTGGTAGGAAGGGAGGAAGAAACCGGGATGTCTTGGTTAGACAGTTTGCCCATGTCTGGGAAAGGGGAGTCACAGAGTCACAAAATTACTTTTTTTCTCCTTTTTTTACAGCTGCAGTACAGAAAATTTCCAAAAAAGTTGATATGGAGGTGTACAGGAAGAGGATGGAGATCATGCTTCAGTGAGTTTGCATCTCTGTGTCTAAGATAAAATGAGCAGTGCAGCAGAGAAATCTGGATCAGGCCAGCCCCAGGCACACATCCAGGCTGGCTGCAGAGTGGGTTGGGAACAGCCCTGAAGAAAGAGCCCTGGGGGTGTTGGGTGCTGAGCAGCTCCCCAGGAGCCAGCAGTGCCCTCATGCAGCCCAGCAGGCAGCTGTGTGCTGGGCTGCAGCCAGAGGAGTGTGGGCAGCAGGGCAGGAGAGGGGATTCTGCTCCTGGGCTCTGCTCTGCTCAGACCTCACCTCCAATCCTGCCTCCAGCTCTGGTGTGCCCAGCAGGAGAAGGACAAAGAGCTGCTGGAGAGAGGCCAGAGGAGGCCACAAAGATGGTCCAAGGGCTGGAGCAGCTCTGCTGTGAGCACAGGCTGAGGGAGCTGGGGGTGTGCAGCCCTGCAGAGGAGAAGGCTCCAGGGGCACCTTAGAGCTGCCTGCCAGGACCTGAAGGGATCCTGCAGGAAGGCTGCAAAGAGATTTTTGCTGAGGGTGTCTGAGACAGGCCAAGGGGGAATGGTTTGAAGCTGAGGTAGAGCAGGGTTAGAGTGGAGCTGAGGAAGAAGTTCTTCAGTCCCAGGGTGGTGAGACTCTGGCACAGGCTGCCCAGGGAGGCTGTGGCTGCCTCCTGCCTGGGGGTGCTGAAGGCCAGGCTGGATGAGGCCTTGAGCAGCTGAGTCTAGCTGAGAGGTGTCCCTGCTAAGATCTATGTCAGTAAGACACTTACTGACCTGGGCCACCCACTCAGCATCACTGAGCTTGGTGGTTGGGCTAAATCATAGCTGCTGAAAGGAGATCTCCTGCTGGCAGGATGCCTTTGGGGCCCTGAAGTGAATAGGGAGCAAAAAGTCCTTTTGGTGTGTGGTCAGAGGTGACCCAGGCAGGGCTCTGTTTCAGGGATATGTTTGGAGAGGACTGTGTGAGCTCCAAGGATGGCTCTGTGCTGTGCATCACGGTGGATGGGAAGACTGCCAACATCTCCCTGGACACAAGGGTATGGCAGCAAGGCTCTGGCTTTGGGGGCTCCTCTGGCACAGGTGGGCCTCCATCCAGGGCACAGTGCTGCCTGGAGTATCACCCACCTGCTAAGGAGATGAGGCTGGGGGAATGTTTGTTATCAAAGCATCTTAAGCCTCTTCACTTCCCCTTCTTTCATTGACATCCCCTCAGCTGATCCACAGATTGTGGAAGGGACCCTCCAAGGGCATCTTGTCCAACCCCTCTGCAGCCAGCAGGGATGTCTCCCACTAGAGCAGGCTGCCCAGGGACACAGCAAGGCTGAGCTTAGGTGTCTGCAGGGATGGGGCATCAACCACCTCCCTGGGCAGCTTGTGCCAGTGTCTCCTCGCCCTCACTGTGCAGAACTTCTCCTGATGTCCAACCTAACCCTTCTCTGCTCCAGTTCCAAACCCTTGCCTCTCATCCTGTCCCTACAGCCCCTTCTGAACAGTCCCTGCCCAGCCTGCCTGTAGCCCCCTTCAGACACTGACATGCACACTCCCTGAGGGACACACTGATGCATGCAAGGATTTTTAGATGGAAGAGGGGAGATGAGGAAGAGATTCTTTCCAGTGAGGTTGGGGAGACACTGGCACAGGTTGCCCAGGGAGGCTGTGGCTGCCTCCTCTCTGGAGATGTTCAAGGCCAGGCTGGATGAGGCCTTGAGCAACTTGGTGTAGTTCAAGAGCCCTGTGGGGTGACATTCCCTGTGTGTGTGCTGCTCTTCTCCAGAACCTTGGTGGTTGAGAGCAGAGTGTTCAGGAGAGCAGCAAGCTGGCACTGGATGGCAGCAGGCTCAGTGTTGGAGCCTAGAGAGGCAGCAGGTGCTGCCTGTGATCCCGAGAGAGGGCAGCCAGGGCCTTGGCTGCAGTGCTGATCAAGTGGCCTGTGTGAGATGGGTGTCTTCCAGGATCTGAAGGGGGCTACAGGAAAGCTGGGGAGGGACATTTTAGGGTGTCAGTAATGATAGGACTGGGGGGAATGGAGCAAAACTAAAGTGGGGAGATTCAGACTGGATGTTAGGAAGAAATTCTTCCCCATGAGGGTGGTGAGACACTGGCACAGGTTGCCCAGGGAGGTGGTGGAAGCCTCATCCCTAGAAGTTTTTAAGGCCAGGCTGGATGTGGCTGTGAGCAACCTGCTGTGGTATGAGGTGTTCCTGCCCATGGCAGGGGGTTGGACCTGGATGAGCCTTGAGGTCCCTTTCAGCCCTGACAATTCTGTGATTCTGTGGTCTTACCACTAAGACCAAATCTTTCTATAGAAAGTGAATCTCTGGGGCATTTTCTTTTGATGTGAACATTACCTTGTGGTGTGGGAACATCAGTGTGGGGGCTCTGAGTACCTGTACCTCTGTGAGGAGTGCCAGGTACCTCACAGCAGCAACCTAACACAGTGCAGTGAACGAGAGGAAGGGAAATCTCCAGGGGCTGACCCTTGGATGGCTTGAGTTGGAATCTAATCTGCAGAGCTCACTGCATTGGACATAGCAGTCTGGATACAAGTGATCAATCAAACCTAAAGCTTGAGGGAGGTTCTGCTCCCCCTCTGCCCTACTGAGACCTCACCCTGGAATATTGCATCCAGTTCTGGGCTTCCCAAGTCAAGAGGGACAGGGATCTGTTGGAGAGAGTCCAAGGGAGGGCTCCAAGGATGCTGAAGGGACTGGAGCACTGCCTGGGGAGGAGAGGCTGAGAGCCCTGGGGGTGGCTAGTCTGGAGAGGAGAAGACTGAGAGGGATCTGATCAATGTCTATCAATAGCTGAGGGCTGGGGGTCAGGAGAGAGGGGACAGGGACAGGCTCTGCTCAGTTGCATCCTGGGATAGGCCAAGGGGCAATAGATGGAAACTGTAGCACAGGAAGTTCCACCACAACATGAGGAGGAACTTCTGCACTGTGAGGGTCACAGAGCCCTGGAGCAGGCTGCCCAGAGAGGTTGTGGAGTCTCCTGCTCTGGAGCCTTTCAAGCCCCATCTGGATGCATTCCTGTGTGACCTGTGCTGGATTCTATGGCCCTGCTCTGGCAGGGGAGTTGGGCTGGAAGATCTCCAGAGGTCCCTTCCAACCCCTCACATCCTGTGGTCCTGTGAGATGAAGCTTCACGTTCCTCAGCAGGGCTTGGGCAAGTTCCCTCTGAGCTCCTTTAGGTGTTGGCAGACCCTTTCAAACTGCGGTGCCACTCTGGATAGCTTCATCTCCATCTGCATGCCTGCTTTCTCCTCCTCCCTCAGCAGCATTCCTCCCCTGCTGCAAGGGAAGGGGCAGTGCCAGGTGCTCTAAGAGGGCTTCCTTTGTCTTCCCAGACAGTTGACTGCGAGCCAGGGAGCGAGGACGACGAATCCCTTCGTGAGATGGTGGAACTGGCTGCACAGAGGCTCTATGATGCCCTCAGCCCAGTCTGCTGACCTCCACAGATCCCTAGGACACCCCCAGAAATCCTCCACATCTTTGGTCTGTTTTGTAAAAGTAAATAAATCTTTTTTTTCTCTTTAGGAGTCAGCCAGCTGGGCTTGTTCCTAAACAGTAAGTCCTGCTGCAAGGTGTCCACAGCAGTGAGCTTTCTGCACAATGACTTTCTCTTGCACACACAACACTTCTCCCTTTTCCCACCTGAGTAAACTGGTACCTGATAACCTTCAGAGCAGTGACAGCCACTGTCCACACAGGGCCAAGATCCTGATGTCTTAACAAAGGTGGTGGAATCCCTGTCCCTGGAGGGGTTCCAGGGGGCCATGGTGAGAATTTCCAGCACAGTCAGGCCTTGATCAGCAAGGGGGTGGGCAGCAGGAGCAGGGATTGTGCCCCTGGACTGGGCACTGCTGAGGCCACAGCTCAAGTGCTGGGTTCAGGTTTGGGTCCCTCACTGCAAGAAGGACATTGAGGAGCTGGAGCAGGTCCAGAGAAGGGCAACAGAGCTGGGGAAGGGTCTGGAGAAGAGGGCTGGGGAGGAACAGCTGAGGGAGCTGGGGGTGTTTGGTGTGGAGAAGAGGAGGCTGAGGGAGACCTCATTGCTCTCTACAGCTCCTGAGAGGAGGCTGCAGCCAGGTGGGGGTTGGGCTCTTCCTCTCAGTAACAAGTGACAGAGAGGAAATGGCCTCAGGTTGCTTGAGGGGAGGTTTAGGTTGGAGATGAGAAGGAACTTGTTGACTGGAAGGGTTCTCCAAGCCTGGCACAGGCTGCCCAGGAAGGTGGCTGAATGCCCATCCCTAGAGGTGTTTCCCAGAGGCAGAGCTGTGGTGCTGAGGGCCATGGCTCAGCCCCAGCCTTGGCAGAGTTAGAGAAGGGTTGGGCTGGGTGAGCTTCAAGGCTTTTCCAACTGAAATGCTTTCTGGCCATGGATCTTCCAGCCCCCCTCAGGGCTGCTGTCCCCAGCCCAGCCGGCATCGTTTACTCGCGGGGAGCAGTGCGGGAACGCAGGGTTCAGCCCTGGCTCGGCGGCACTGGGACCTGGCGGCTTTCGCTTGGGGTACAGCGGGCTTGGAGCTTCCTTCCTTCCTTCCTCCCTCCCTCCTCTTCCTCCCCTCCCTCCTCTTCCTCCGCTCCCCAGCTCCCGGACGTCCGGCGCGGCCATGGCGCTGGCGGAGGCAGCCTGCCGGGGCCGGCTGCTGCTCTGGCCCCGCGTTGTGCTCTTCGGAGACTCCATCACTGAGGTAGGTAGTGGCTCTGCGGGGCCCCGCCGGCTCCCCTCGCCTCGCTGGGCGCCCTGCTGGGCTTGGCCTGCGCCCTGTGCCCTTGGCACTGCTGTAAAGCGCCGCAGTGAGCGGCGGCATGGCGAGGGACCGCCTGGCTCCGGGGGCTGCCTGGCTCCGGGGTTCTGCCTTGCTCCGGGGTTCTGCCTTGCTCCGGGGTCTGCCTGGCTGCGGGGTCTGCCTGGCTCCAGGGGCTGCCGGGCTCTGGAGGCTGCCTGGCTCTGGAGGTTCAGGTTGGAGATGAGAAGAAACTTGTTGCCTGGAAGGGTTATCAGAGCCTGGCACAGGCTGCCCAGGGAGGTGGCTGAATGCCCATCCCTGGAGGTGTTCCCCAGAGGGCCATGGCTCAGCCCCAGCCTTGGCAGAGCTGGAGCATGGTCAGACTGGAGGATCCTGAAGGGCTTTTGCAGTCCAAACCATTTTTTTTCATTATTATTATTATTATTTAAAACAAAAGGGCTTAGTGGCCAAAATGAAACCACAGCAGCCAGCTTAGACTGCAGAGGACCCACAGGGGGCTGGGGAAGGGTCCCGTGTGCTGCTGTGTGAGATCAGAGCTGTTAGATGTCTGCGGGGCCAGGCTGGGAGGCAGGAGGGGGCAGCTGCAGCAGTGCCAGAGGCAGGAGGAGCTGCTGGGGAGGGAAGGTGTTGGGACTGGGCTGCACTTTTGCAGTGCAGGTCTGACTGTGCCCCTTGCTTGCAGTATTCCTTCCAGGAGCACGGCTGGGGGACATTCCTCGCCCAGAGACTGGTCAGGTAAGAGCTCACCCTGCAGAGGGAGGTTTGCAGTTCTGCTATGCCACGAGCTGTGCCAGCAGAGGGGCAGCAGAAGTTAATGCTGAACGTGTTTGATTATGAACATCTTTTAGTGAAGCCTAACTGCCCTGGTGGCAGCCTGCCCAGCACTGGCAGAAATAGTCACTGGCTCCAGGCTTGGAGGGAAAGCGCAAAATCCTCAGTGAGAGCCAAGGTTGTGGTTCTGGTTTCACAGTCTGGGTTGCCACAGTGGTGCTGGGTTGATGGTTGGACTCAGTGCTCTTAGAGGTCTTTGCCAAGCCAAACAGTTCTGTGATTCTGAGGTGAGTGCTGCAGGTGCCTTCTGTGTGGGCACTCCCCAGGCACAGAGTTCCAGTGCCACTGACACCTGCTGGTTCCTGAGAGGGGCAGAGGCAGGTATTGGAACAAGAGTGGTTCAGAATTTCCCCAGATGTGTTTCTGGTGGGCAGAGGAGAGATCTTCTTTTGGATGTAGAATCACAGAATGGATTGAGCTGGAAGGGACCTCAAAGATCATCCAGTTCCAAGCCCCTGCCATGGGCAGGCACACCCAGGATGGGTTGGGGTAGAAGGGATGTTGAAGATCATCCAGCCCAGGTTGCTCAAGGCCTTGAACACCTCCAGGGCCTCCCTGGGCAACCTGTCCCAGTGTCTCCCCACCCTCACTCTGAAGAATTTCTTGCTGCTGGGTGTCTGTGTTTCAGAAAATGTGATGTCCTCAACCGTGGGTTCTCAGGGTACAACACCAGGTGGGCCAAGCTGCTCCTTCCCAGGCTGATCCCTGCAGGTGCTGGAGCTGAGAGTATTGCTGCGGTGACTCTTTTCTTTGGAGCCAATGACAGTGCTCTGGAAGGTATAGCAGCTGGCTGCTGGGCTTGGGGTTGGTTTTCTGTGGGCTCTTCTCTCAGGGCAGTTTTACAGGCAGGAGGTCCCACAGAGCTGTCCTGCTGCAGCAGGATTTTACAGTGGATTGTTCTCAATTCTTTTATTCTCCAATTCCCTGGAAGGAGGTTGGAGCCAGGTGGGGGTTGGTCTCCTGGCCCTAGTAACAACTAATAGGACAAGAGGAAATGGCCTCAGGTTGCACCAGGGGAGGTTTAGGTTGGACTTGAGAAGAAAATTATTGATTGAAAGGGTTCTCCAAGCCTGGCACAGCCTGCCCAGGGAGGTGGCTGATTCCCCACCCCTGGAGGTGTTTCCCAGAGGCAGAGCTGTGGTGCTGAGGGCCATGGCTCAGCCCCAGCCTTGGCAGAGTCAGAATGGTTGGGCTGGAGGAGCTTCAAGGGCTCTGCCAACCAAAATGATGCCATGGTTCTGTGGTTGGCACTTAAACCATGCAGGGCCTTCTGTTTGTGTCCTCCTCACCAGGTTTTGACATCACAAGTAAATTTCAGGGTGTTTAAGAATTAGTGGCACATTGATCAGCTCCAGCTGGAGCTGGGCACCTACTACCTAAAAGTGGAGCTGGGCACCTAGCTGATTTTGCTGCTTTTAAAGCAGCCTGGTGAGTGCCTGGCCAGAGGGCTTGAGAAAGTGAGGGCAGGTGGCTTATGGGCTCTTTAAGGTAAGCCTGCAGAGCTCCTCTGATCAAAATTACATCAGTGACTGCTTCCATGAGGCTGCCAACAGGTTCCCTACATCCCAGAAGGGCTGGAGGTGACCATGGCTCTGAGAGAAACTCTTCAAAGTTCTGATTTGCCTGCTCTGGGTACTGAGAAGCAGAACTTCCCTCCCCCAGCTCCTGCAGGAAGCAGTGGCTAGGGGTAGCTGCAAGGTGCAGGCTGTGCTGTGTGACAAAGCTGTGAGCACTTTGGCATCACTGCTGGCTGTGTTCCACCCCCTGGCAGAGCTCAACCCCAAGCAGCACGTCCCCTTGGAGGAGTATGCTGCCAACCTCAAGAGCATGGTGCAGTACCTGGGGTCAGTGGGCATCACTGAAGACAGAGTCATCTTGATCACCCCTCCTCCTCTTCAGGAGGCAGCCTGGGAGCAGGCCTGCCTTGCCAAAGGTAAGGGCATGGGCTGGGCGGGGCCTCAGCCATTGCTGCCAGGCAGTCAGGTTCATGCTGTGCCAGCTTGCAGTTGTGTGCTCTGAGTGGCTGGGGAAGGCTTTGGGGTAAGCTGGTGGAGTAACTACCAACTGCCTGCCTCTGAAAGTGTTGCCTGAGCTGCTCGTGCACCACCTCACACAAGTGGCTGCCCCTGGAAAAGAGAAGTTTGACCAGGAGACTCTGGGCAGGCTTCCAAAGCAAGGGAAAACAGAAGGGCCCTCAGCCTGGAGAGGGGGAGGGTCTCAGCCTGGAAGGGGGGAGGGTCTCAGCCTGGAGGGAGCTCTTAGCCTGGAGTGGGGGAGGCTCTCAGCCTGGAGGGGGTCTCAGCATTGTGTGCCTTAGGAGAGGTGAAGCAGTCATGGTTTGTGTCAGATCTGCCTGGCTAGGCAGTGATGCCCCAGGCAGGTTTGGTTTAAGTGTAACAAGCCCCAGGAGGTCTCACACTGAGTGTCTGAGGAAGCAGCAGGGGGTGAGGAAGTTTCTCCTGTGTGCTCCTTGCTGGAGCCTCTCCCACCCGTGGCACCTCTGCTAACCAGGAACATCTTCAACCCCCTCGGTGCCAACCCTGCTGCAGCTTCTCAGCCACTTCAGCTGCAGAGTTTGGGCTTAGCTTGTGCTTGATGGTGGCTGCTGGTGGAACAAACTGGTGATGGGCAGCATGGCCCTTGTGCAGAGCAGGCTGTGCCAGCTGGGGTTGCTGAGTGCCCTCCCTGTGCCCTCAGGGGACAGACTGAATCGCCGCAATGCCACCGCCGGGCAGTACGCCCAGGCCTGTGTGCAGGTGGCCAGGGCCTGCGGGACAGAGGTGCTTGACCTCTGGACACTGATGCAGAAGGATCAGGTATGGTGCCCTGGGAAGGGCTTTGGGACTGCCAGGGACTGGGGAATGTGTGGGCAGCAGGAGCAGGGCAGGGATTGTGCCCCTGTGCTCAGCACTGGGGAGCACACAGCTTGAGTGCTGGGATCAGGTCTGGGCTCCTGACTCCAAGAAGGACATTGAGAGGCTGGAGCAGGTCCAGGGAAGGGCAACCAAGCTGATGAAGGGTCTGGGGAAGAGGGCTGGGGAGGAGCAGCTGAGGGAGCTGGGGGGGTTTGGTGTGGAGAAGAGGAGGCTGAGGGAGACCTCATTGCTCTCTACAGCTCCTGAGAGGGGCCTGCAGCCAGGTGGGGGTTGGGTTCTGCTCTCTCCTAAGAGAAGTGATAGGAGCAGAGGCTGGAGATGAGCAGAAATGTCTTTGGTGCAAGACTGGTCAGGGATTGGTAAAGTCACCATCCCTGCCCAGGGAGATGGCTGGATCCCCATGCCTGGAGGTGTTTGGAAGAGGCGGAGGTGTGGTGCTGAGCGCCATGGGTCAGCACCAGCCCTGGTGGGGTTGGCTCGTTGGACTCCATGCTCTCAAAGAGCTTTTCCAACCAAAAGCCATTCTGTGGTTTAGCAGAGAGCTGCAGCAGCACCACTGCAATGATGGCAGCTGTGGCCCAGCCTGATGAAATGACTCCAGACTGCTTCATAGTGAGGTGTGGAGAAGAAAGCTGCACACAGCCTGCCTCTGCTGCAGGACCTGTCCAGGGTTCCTTGGCCCCGCAAGGGTGGAGGAGCTGAGGTTGGAAGGGGCTCCTGGAGGTAGCAGGTGGCTCTGGCCTCTGCCTCTTTGTTTTCCCCTGCACTCCCTGGGGCAGCACTCACCGTGGTGCTTGCCTCACCCAGCCCCATCAGCTTGCCCTGATGCATCAGAACCATTGAGGTTGGAAAAGCTCTCTAAGATCAGCAAGTCCAACCTTCCACCCACCACCTCCATGACCACTGCACGATGTCCCTGAGTGCCACACAGCAGTGACTTTGGCCCCCAGAGCGTTCTCCTCATGAGCCATACCCCCAGTATCCAGCCAGCAGAGCCAGGCACCAGCTGGCTTGGGAGAGATGGATTAGAGCTGCCTCAAGCCCTTCCATGTGCACCTGGCAAACCCATTCACAGCTGCTTTCAACCTCTCCTTGCAGGACTTCTCCTCCTACTTGTCTGATGGTCTCCATCTGTCAGCAGAAGGCAACAGCTTTGTGGCAGCACAGCTCTGGGCACGCCTGAGGGAGAAGCTCTCAGCTCTGCCCTCACTGGGGCCCTACTGGCGTGACGTGGACCACACAGACCCCGAGACCAGTCTGCTGTGATGGGCCCTCTGCTGAGATGCTGGATGGGGCCAGCTGGCTGCAAGCAAACACCTGGCTGCAGCCCATGACCACCACAGACACTGCAGCCCTGGGGAGGAGGGCAGTGGGCAGGGCCCTGTCAATGCTCTTCCCTCTCCCCCCCCTCTTGAGCTGGGGGAGAATAAAGATGGCACCACTTGGGCTGTGCCAGGGGGTGGCTGGTCTGGTCTGGTCTGGTCTGCCCTGGCCTTGGACAGCTGTGGGAAGCAGCAGCTCTTGCCTTGGAAGCAAAGGGATGGGACAGAGGCTGCCATGAGCTGCTGCTGGACTCTGAGCAGCTAGGAGCTGGTAAGAGGCAGGAGCATGGAGGGTGTCCAGAGGACTAACTTGGGCTGCATTCCGGCAGCAGAAGCTCCAGACAGGCTTTGGTTGGTGACAGAGGAGCTCAGAGCCGGGGGGGGGGGGGGGGGGGGGGGGGGGTTTGAAGCTTAGCTTACCGTGGCAGCAGCAGCTTCTCTGAACCTGGCTCTTGCAGCTGCACAGTTTTTGGAGCACATTCCTGGGGGGGGAAAACCTGCATCTGCTGCCCAAGCTGCACTCTGTGTCTGCCAGCAGGTCAAGGAGAGCTCCCAGGTGGGCTCTGGGACTCCTCCCTCATCTTCCAGCTGCTGTAGCAGATGAGCACTGCAGGCAGCCCTTGGCCAACACCAGCTCAAACCCAGCTCTACAAACTGCAGCAGCACTGCCTGGGGCCTGGGTGGAGGCCCAGGGGCTGCCTTTGCTTCATGCCATGACCAGCTGGCCCAGCCCTGGCACCTGCTCTGTGGCAGAGTGAGAAGCTGCAGCAGCAGAGGCCACTCTGCATCTGCCTGGAGCTAGGCCAGAAGCTGGTTTGCTTTGTACCTGTGAACCCTGTCCCTCCTGCAGTGAACACAGCAGAGTGGCTGAGCAGCAAAGGGGCTCCTTGGGAGGCTTCCTGCTGGCACCCAATCGTGGAGAGCACAGGATCACAGGATGTGGGTTGGAAGGGACCTCCAGAGATCCTGCCAGAGCAGATGCCACTCTTGGTGCCTGGAGCACAGCTCACCTGGAGGCTGAGATGGACTCTGGCTTCCAGGCCCTGCTCCAAACCTCTCTCCATGCTCCCAGCTGCCTGGTTGCCATGGGGCAGCACTGACTGGTGCTTTGCAGCTATCCTGCCTGCAGCCAGCTGAGCAGGCAGCCAGACCTCAGCTGTGTCACTGCCAGGGCTGGCCCTGAGCCCCAGCACAAAGTGGGAGGCCATCTCCAGCCCAAGGAGGAAGCAGGGCAGAGCTGCTCCATGAGCACTCAGGGGCTGGCCTTCCAGAGGGGAGCAGCTGCAAACAAGTGCAGAGCTCAGCCCCTTGCTAGACATTGCACAGGAAGAGCTTGGTTAACTAGTTTGGTTTTAATATAAAAAGCTTTTATTGTCTTAGGAATTAAATTAACTCCTCACAGGTGGACTTGGCACTGAACCAACAGAAAACCCAAACAGAAAAGCCCCCTCAGAGTTCAAACCCAGGGCAGGAACCAGCAGCTACCAGCCAGGCAAGAGGCAAGGCACAGGTTCAAGTATCAGAGGAGCAGGGGCCTGGGCTGGGAGGCAGGGGGGCAGTGTTCCCAGTCCCCCCAGCACTGGTGTGGCTCCTTCCCCTCACAGCCACCACCACAGCATCATGTCAGCCCCAGCGCTCTGCCACTCAGCCCTGCTGCTGTGCCCAGCTGCCCTCACACAGCTGGAAGGCACCACTGATGCCACCTCAGTATTTGTGGGGGGAGCTGAGCTCTGGAGTCTCTGAGTTTCCCCTTTCCTTGGTTGCTAAATGCACACCTGGGTCAAATGCTCCTCTCCCTTGGGTGGTGCACTGGGAGCCTCCTGAGGCCACTCAGAGCTTGCAGCCTGAGGCCAGCTCTGGGAGCAAGGCCCTGTCCCAAACTGCCAGCTGGAGAACTCTCCCTGCTCCCAAAGCAGCCCTGCCAACAGCTGCTGCAGCCCTCAGCCCCAGCAGGCATCTCTCCCCTGCCTCTCTGCCCTGCCAGCCACACAGCAGCCTCTTCGTGCAGGGTGGGGACCCCCAAGGCACAGAGGGAAGCCCTGCCCTGAGCACAGGACAACCTCAGCACCACAGGCAGAGGAGGCTCAGGCTGGAGGAGCAGGTGCATGCACAGGGGAAGGCTTAGCAGCCTCTGAGGAGCCTTTTGGTTTGAAGCTGTACAGCTTTGAGCTTCCTGCTCCTCAGGCTGTGTTTTCATCTGTGTCACTGCTGTCTGTCTGCCCAGGCTTTTGCTGCCATGTCCCTTGAAGTGCTCAGTGGTCTACTCTAGGTGGAACATCTCACTTGGTTTGGCAAGCCCCTGGCTCCTCTCAGTGCTGTCAGACTACAAAACATTGTTTCCATTATAAAAAAGGCTGTGATGGGCACAGTCCAGCATCTGGGGCACAGCTGGCTCTGCACCACAGGTCAGAGGGAAATGGCAAAGGGCAAGGGAAATAGAAAACAAATCCACAGAGAGCTTCAACCCCCAAGGCAGGTTCAGATGGGAGTCTGCACAAGAGAGGCTGCAGGAGATGGCACGGGAGGAAGGTCCCAGCCATGGCCAGCCCCTGCAGGAGGTCAGGTCCTCAGCTCCCTCGGGCACAGCTCTGCCTGGCTGCACGCCAGGCCCTAGCACTCGGTCTCCTTGCTGTCCACCCGGCCCTGCCGCTGCAGCTTGAAGGAGGAAGCCTTCTCGCTGCGCCGTGCCACTGGCTCCGTCAGGTCCTCGAAGGACTTGGCGGCGGAGCTGGAGTTGGGGAAAGGATCCTTCTCGAAGCCCTCCTCGTCCACGTGGGAGTCGGTGCTGGGGTCCTCCTGGATGGTGTCCATCCTCTGGTGGTCCTGCTTGGGCGCGGGGGGAGCGGGGCCCAGGGGCTGCAGGGGCTGGTGGCGGCTGCTGGGCTGTGCCACGGGGAAGGGTTTGATGATGCGAACCGAGGCCGAGTCCAGGCTGCTCAGCATCTCCACGTTCTGCAACACAGGCAGGCAGCCAGCTCAGGGAGCAGCCAGCACAGCCCTTGGCTTTGGCACCACACAGCACTGGGGGATGTGGCTTGGTGGCCTCGGAGGGGGGGGTCAGGGTGAGGGTGGGACTCGGTGACCTCAGAGGGCTTCCCCAAGCCAAACTGTTCCGAGGGTCTCAAAGGAAGAGGAAGCTCTGAGGATCACCTGCACCCCTGGCAGGGTGGCTGGAGGGCACTACAGCCTTTGGCAAAGCCTGGGACTGGAAATGCAAGGTCAAGCCAGAGGAGAGCTCGGTGCAGGGCACAGCTCACTCCTCTCTTCCAGCAGGAAGAGTTCCCCACCTCATGGGGAGCTGAGTGCAGGGTCAGAGTGCAGGGCCTGCTGCCCTCACACCCAGGGAAGTTAGAGCCCCCTGGACCAGTGCCTGTGCCAGCACAGTGTGGGAAACAGCCACAGCTCTCTGGGCAGAAAGAATCCCCACTGGGTTCAACACTCATCTGCTCAGGACACCTTCCCTTGCAGCCTAACCACTGCACCCTCAACAGATCCAAAGCACACAGGGCTTGGTTGGCAAACCTGCTGGTGCCAGGAGCCCATCACCTACACCTCTGCCCTGGCATGTCCTGGACTGGGTTCAGGTAAAAAGCTCTAAGGAGACTTTCCATGGGATCACAGAATGGTCTGGGGTGGAAAAGCCTTTGATGGTCATTCTCTAACTCTACCAAGGCTGGTGCCAAACCATGGCCCTCACACAGGCTTGGAAAGAGCTGCTCTGGGTGCCTGCTCCCTCTGCAGCATGAGGCAGGCCTCTGCTGTCACCTCTGACCAGCACCCTCCACCCCCTTAGGTCTGGGGGCTCTAACACACAATCACCCAGACAGCAGCTTACACTGGGGCAGAACAGGGACTTGGTGTTCTCCTCGTACTGCTTGTCCAGTTTCTTGTCCTGTTGGGACACAAACCAGCTCAGGTCAGAACATCAGCACACAGACCAAGGAATTAGTGAGGTCCCCAGCAAAGGTACCTGCCCCATCTCCCTGCAGGGACACAGCAGTGTGGAGCTCGTCTCCCCTCCCTGCCCCTGCCCCTGCCCCATCTCCCTGCAGGGACACAGCAGTGTGGAGCTCTTCTCCCCTCCCTACCCCCTCACCTTCCCATGCATCCCCCACACGACCCCCACAGCCCCAACCCCACAGTGCTGCAGTGTCACCCCACATGCCCACACTCCCAGCTGTCACCAGCTCTCTCTACACATCCCCAAGCACTTCCTGCTCAGTCTCCCCACGACATGTGGGGGTCTTCTTCCTCTGGGGGGCTTGAGAGAACTTTTGCTCCAGAGGAAGTTACCAAAATGATGCTCAGGTAAAATTTGGGAGGCAGAGGAAGGAAACCTCCCTAGAAGAGGCTGGGAAGGGTTTCAGGGAACAGGCATGGAAAGCTTTGGCCAGAGTGGAGATGGAGTTTCATAGATACATGGAATTGGTTGGGTTGGAAGGGACCTTGAAGATCATCCCTGTCATGGGCAGGGACACCCAGGATGGGTAGGGTTAGAAGGGATGTTGAAGATCAAGTTCCATGATGTGCCCATGGCAGGGGGCTTGCAACTGGATGATCTTCAACCTCCCAGCAGCCCAGGTTGCTCAAAGCCTCATCCAACCTGGCCTCAAACACCTCCAGGGAAGGGGAACCCTCCCTGGGCAACCTGTTTTGGCTACTGAAGGCACAGCAAAGCCCTTAGTGTGTTGGCTCCCAGGCCCAGGGGGTTGCCAAGAGCTGCCCATCACACAGCCACCTCCATGCCATCCAGGAAGGCTGCTCTGTGGCAGCTCAACCCCACAGAGCTCAGCTCACTCACCACACAGTGCACCAGGATGCTGAGGGGGATCCAGAAGAGCAAGGAGAAGACCAGCACAGAGCCCACGATGTTGTCTGCCAGGAACTTCCCTGGGAAATGGGTTCAGATCCATCAGTTCCCAACCAAGCAGTGTCCCACCAAGCATGCACAGCTGTGCCCCTTCCTGTGAGCCTGGCACCACATCCTGATCTTACACAAATCTCAGTCTAAGGTTGGTGGGAAGGGAGCTCACCCAGTCCCACCCCCTGCTCCTGAGGGCACCCACAGCAGCTTGCCCAGGAGCACAATGGCCAGGAGGGCTTGGGAGCTCTGCAGAGAAGGAGACTCCACAACCTCTCTGGGCAGCCTGCTCCAGGCCTCCAGCACCCTCACAGTGAAGCATTTTCTCCTTGTGTTGAGGTGAAACCTCCTGGGTTCCAGTTTGTGCCCATTGCCCCTTGTCCTGTCCCTGGGCACCACTGACAAGAGTCTGGCCACAGCCTCTTGCCCCCCTCAGGTCCTTTAGCTCTTGCTGAGCATTGCTCAGCTGCCCTCTGGGGCTGCTCTTCTCCAGGCTCAACAGCCACAGAGGCTCTCAGCCTTTGCTCCTCACAGAGCTGCTCCAGGCCCCTCAGCAGCTTTGTGGCCTCCACTGGACTCTCTCCATAGTTCCCTGTCCCTCTTGAACTGAGGAACCCAGAAGTGCCATGGGATGAGAGCCTGCCAGGGGATAAGGACTTGCCTCCACACACACCACATCTGCCCCCTAAGGGCACGCTCTGCCTCTGCCTGAGCAGGCTGAAGAGCTTTAACCACCACTCAAGAGCCCATTTTTGAGAGCTGAGGACTGCCAGCCCCCCAGCCAAGCTGCTGTGCAGGCTCAGCAGACTGGGCAGGCTCAGCAGCCTCAGCAGCAGGGTTTGCTGGGTCCCAGTACGAGAGTGAGGCACTGGGGGTTACACTGGGGGCTGCCCACTTGGTGGGGATCAAGACCAAGGAGTCCCCCCACAAGTGCTGGGCAGTGCCTGGGGCTGAGTGGCCTTGGTAGTTTTCTGAAGAGAGCAAAACTGTGCTGCCAGGCTGCTGAGGCCTTGCTGAGCCCAGCTGAGCCCCACAAGGCTCTGCCCTCTCTGTGCCTCACCTCTTGGTGCTCAGCCAAGGACTTTACTGCTTTGCAAGCTCGGAAGATGCTCAGGAAAGACCAGAGCGGGAAAGTGCAGAACAATTGCCCCTCCCTGCAGCTTGGAAAGGCAAGGTTGGTAGGGAGCAGGCAAGAAGGGGTTAGATCAGCTCAGCCCCAGCTGGCACAGCCCCAGCACAGGCCCCTGGGCAGCTTACCAAAGGTGTTGATGCTGAGCTGGTCGATGAAGTCCCAGAAGCGTTCAATCACATCCTGCACCTGCTTCTCACACTTGCCCTGCAAGGGAAACTCTCACTGACACCACAGCCTCCCAGCACCCAGGCACAGCTGCTGCCTTCTGCAGAGGTGACAAAGAGGGCACAAAATGCAGGCAGGGCAGCAGCTGACAGGGTGCTGAACACAGATCACACCCAGCCCAGCCTCAGTGCCTCTGGGGTTGGCAAACAGTTTAAGTTCCAGCACTAAAACAGAATCATGGAATGGTCTGGGGTAGAAAAGGCCTTTGAGAGCATCCAGTCCAACACCAACCCAGCACCACCACAGCCACCACACCATGGCCCCAAATGCCATGGCCACACCTTGCTGGAACACCTCCAGGGATGGGGACTCCACCACCTCCCTTGCAGCCTGTTCCCAGCTAAGCTTTGATGTCTGAAATGTGCAGCACCCAGCTCACTGCAGAGGACAAGAATTTGGAGGTGCTGGGGAGGGTTAAGTGCTGGAAGTCTCAGTTCCCATCACGCACCACGAGGGCTGCAACTCTCCAGAGCTCAGGCTTACAGGCAGGCAGACAGACAGAGCCTCTCAGGCCTGGCTGTGCTGCCTTCACTCAGCAGCTCTCTGGTCTTTCAGCTCTGAGTGAAGGGCTGGGGGATGCCCTTCCAGCCTGGCATTCTGTGCTGCCTGGGTGAGTGAAGAAGGGAAGCAGCAGCTGCTGCATAGCAGGCCCAGCTGAGCCCCTCCTGCACACAGCTGCCTGGGCTGGGGAGCAGCACAACAGCAGCAGCCGCAGCAGAAGGGAGCAGCAGAAGGGAGCAGCTTCAGCCTGCCCTGCCCTGCAGAGCTGAGTCCCACCACAGCCTCACACACCCCGGGAGAGCTCCACACACGCTGCCATGCTGCAGGTCAAGCTGTGGCTGCTCTGCCAGCACAGCCAGGTGGCAGAGGGCTCTATCAGCACAACCAGGTGGCACAGGGCTGCCCAGGCTAGCTGCAGCAGCAGGAGGGGGTTCAGACTCACGTTGGTGTCACAGAAGCCAACAGTGCAGGGCTTGCCCTTGCGCAGGAAGAGGAACTGCTGGTTGGCATTGAGGACTGGCACGCAGCGGCCCTGCTGGTCCCGGCAGCACACTTTGCACGAGTTGTCTGTCTCTGCAACCAGGAGAGGCTGTGCCTGGGGGCACCAACAGCCACCTGCAGCCCACCACTGCCCCACCTGTCCCCACCCAACCCCAACCAACACCACCCAACCCATGCCACCAAACCCAACCAGCACCTCCAACACCCAACCAAGGCCACCCAACACCACCCAACGCCACCCAACTCCAACCAACGCCACCCAACTCCACCCAACACCACCCAACCCCAACCAATGCCACTCAAACCCAATCAATGCCACCCAAACCACAATCAACCCCACCCACATTCAACCAACCCCACCCAAACCACACCCAATGCCACCAAACCCAACCCAACACCTAATCCATACCATCCAAACCCACCACACCCCACCCCAAGGCCAGCCAAAACCAAAGCCAAGCTCAAGCAAGCCTGGCCCAGCCCAGCCCACTCCCCCTCTCAGAGGTGCCCCCAGAAGCGGGGCGGGCAGGGGCTGAGGCGGTGAGGGGCGCAGCAGTGCTCCCCGTGGCTGGCACGCACCGTTGCAGGCGCAGGAGCGCAGGCCGCGCTCCCTCTCGCAGAAGGGGACGCACTCCCCGCCCTGGCACTTGCCCATGTCCACGCACACCGTGTCGTCTGCCGCGTTCCCGGGCGGGGGGCACTCGCTGCTGTTGCCTGCGGGCAGGGCAGGGGAGGCTGCATCACAGCACAGCGGCAGGGCAAAGGGACAGTGAACGGGGACCCTGAGCTGGGCCCGGCCTCGTGGCATGCTGCTCCGCACTCACGTCTGCAGGCTGCCTGCTCCCCACTCACATCTGCAGGCTGCCTGCTCCCCACTCACATCTGCAGGCTGCCTGCTCCCCACTCACACCTGCAGGCTGCCTGCTCCCCACTCACACCTGCAGGCTGTCTGCTCCGCACTCACGTCTGCAGGCTGCCTGCTCCCCACTCACACCTGCAGGCTGCCTGCTCCCCACTCACACCTGCAGGCTGCCTGCTCCCCACTCACACCTGCAGGCTGTCTGCTCCCCACTCACGTCTGCAGGCTGCCTGCTCCCCACTCACGTCTGCAGGCTGCCTGCTCCCCACTCACATCTGCAGGCTGCCTGCTCCCCACTCACACCTGCAGGCTGTCTGCTCCCCACTCACGTCTGCAGGCTGCCTGCTTCCCACTCACGTCTGCAGGCTGTCTGCTCCGCACTCACGTCTGCAGGCTGCCTGCTCCCCACTCACACCTGCAGGCTGTCTGCTCCCCACTCACATCTGCAGGCTGCCTGCTCCCCACTCACGTCTGCAGGCTGTCTGCTCCCCACTCACGTCTGCAGGCTGTCTGCTCCGCACTCACGTCTGCAGGCTGTCTGCTCCGCACTAACATCTGCAGGCTGTCTGCTCCCCACTCACACCTGCAGGCTGTCTGCTCCGCACTCACACCTGCAGGCTGTCTGCTCCGCACTCACATCTGCAGGCTGTCTGCTCCCCACTCACACCTGCAGGCTGTCTGCTCCGCACTCACATCTGCAGGCTGTCTGCTCCCCACTCACATCTGCAGGCTGTCTGCTCCCCACTCACATCTGCAGGCTGCCTGCTCCCCACTCACGTCTGCAGGCTGTCTGCTCCCCACTCACGTCTGCAGGCTGCCTGCTCCCCACTCACGTCTGCAGGCTGTCTGCTCCCCACTCACACCTGCAGGCTGTCTGCTCCCCACTCACACCTGCAGGCTGTCTGCTCCGCACTCACATCTGCAGGCTGTCTGCTCCCCACTCACATCTGCAGGCTGTCTGCTCCCCACTCACATCTGCAGGCTGTCTGCTCCCCACTCACATCTGCAGGCTGTCTGTTCCGCACTCACATCTGCAGGCTGCCTGCTCCCCACTCACATCTGCAGGCTGCCTGCTCCCCACTCACACCTGCAGGCTGCCTGCTCCCCACTCACATCTGCAGGCTGTCTGCTCCCCACTCACACCTGCAGGCTGCCTGCTCCCCACTCAGGTCTGCAGGCTGCCTGCTCCCCACTCACACCTGCAGGTTGCTTGCTTCTCACTCACACCTGCAGGCTGTCTGCTTCCCACTCACGTCTGCAGGCTGTCTGCTCCGCACTCACGTCTGCAGGCTGCCTGCTCCCCACTCACACCTGCAGGCTGTCTGCTCCCCACTCACATCTGCAGGCTGCCTGCTCCCCACTCATGTCTGCAGGCTGCCTGCTCCCCACTCACGTCTGCAGGCTGTCTGCTCCCCACTCACACCTGCAGGCTGCCTGGCAGGTCCTCCCCGAGGCTGCTGATGGCTGCGGCACTGTGGCAGTCCCGAGCAGGAGGCACTGGCATGGCCTGGAGGCACCATCCCAGCAGCAGCATCTCTGACTTTACTCCTTGCCTCCAGGGAAGAGGAGGAGGAAGCAAACAAGTGGGGAAGTGAAGCAGAGCTGCAGTAACTCCACCCTTGCTATGGCAAAATCCAGCTGGCTCTTGTCCCCTCCCATGGAGACAGTTTGGAGGCAAAGAAACAAAGATGAAGATAAAAACGAGAGGAAAGGGAATGGCTATTTCCCATCCCCGGGGCAGCACAGCCCCCAGTGCCTCCTGGCACACAATGGTGCCCATTATGGGGCACTTCTGGGCCCCTCAGCTGCTCTGGGGGGAACAAAGGGCACCGCTCTGGGAGCGGATGGCACCAAACAGCAGCCTGGAGCACTTGGCTGAGGGGACAGAGGGGACAGAAGGGACAGAAGCAGGTCCTACCCGTGCAGAAGGACTCTCCTTTGCAAGTGGCATTGATGGCTTCCTGGCACTTCTTCTGGGCATTCTCAAACTGGCAGCCTTTGCAGCAGGGACTGTTCCGGTCGCTGGGTTTAGAGCAGCAGGAGTAGGACAAGGCCAGGGGAAAAGGACAGTTAGGGGGAAGAAAGTTCCTCCCTGGGGACTGGCTCACAGCTCAAAACCCTTCCCCTCTCCCTACCCCTTCCCATGACCAGCTTCAGAACCACAGAACTGCCTGGGTTGGAGAAGCCCTCTGAAAGCATCCAGTCCAACCTCCCTGCCAGCCCCCAGAGCTGTGAGCCCAGGTGCCAGAGGTGCTGCCCTGACACTGCTCTGCTCAGAATGAACCTAAGTCCTCATCTCCCAACCCAGAGAATCAATCACAGAATGTGTTGGGATGGAAAAGCCCCCTGAGAGCATCCAGTCCAACCATCAGCCCAAGACCACCAAGTGCTATGGCCACAGGTTTCTGGAACCTCCAGGGATGGGGACTCCCCCACCTCCCTGGGCAGCCTGTGCCAGTGCCTTACTCCACACCCCTCACTCTTCACTCATCAGAGCTCAATCAGTAGACAGAACAACTGTGCTGGGAGCAGCTGCAGCCTGTGTGCCCTTACCTGCACTTGGCACCAGGTTTCAGCCTGCAGTCTGAGGAGCAGCAGGGATCAGCCTGCTGGTAGACCAGCCCAGGGTCACACTCCTCCCCCTCGTCCACCCTCGAGTTCCCACACACTTTGTTGTTGCGCTCCTTGAAACACTCCTGGGCCTTGATCTCTATGGTCCTGTGGATGGACTTCTTACTGCAGCTGGAGAACATCTGGAGGCAGGAGGGGAGAGAGCAGCACTGAGCACCTGGAATGGATTGGCTTGGAGAAGGCCTCTGAGAGCACCCAGTCCAACACCAACCCAGCCCCACCAGGGCCAATGAACTATGGCCCAAGTGCCATGGCCACAGGGTTCTGGAACCCCTCCAGGGATGGGCACTCCACCACCTCCCTGGGCAGCCTGTGCCAGTCCCTGACCACTCTGGCACCAAAGATATTTTTCCTCCTCTCCAACCTAACCCTCCCGTGGCACATTCGAGGCCATTTCCCTCCCCTTCTGTCAGCAAATGGCATCTCAGACAGTCACAGCCTCCCCACGCCTCCAAGCTGCAGTCTCTGCTGTGTTCTTCACTCTGTGCTGCCAGTTTGCTGCCTTGGAGAAATTTTGAGGTGGGGAAGTCACAGCTGGGTCCCTGAAGGACACTGCTGCACTACAGTGCAGGAACAGCTGCAGGTGGCCCAGCTCAGGGTGACAGAACCACCTCCAGCTCTCCCATGGCTCCAGGAGCAGCAGCAGCAGTGCTGTGAAGCTGCAGCTCTGGGTTAGCCCAGCCCAGCCCAGCAGGCCTGCAGCCTCCTCACTCCCTCCACAGCCTGGAGCTCATCTACAGAGCAGGCACAGCACTGACCCTTGGGAATGCTGAGCTCCACTGCTCTGGAGTCATCACACACAATGGGTTGGCTTGGAAGGGACCTCAAAGATCACCCAGTGCCAATCCCCTGCCATGGGCAGGGACCCCTCCCACCAGCCCAGGGTGCTCAAAGCCTTGAGCAGCCTCTCTCCAACAGGAGCAGTTATGGAGCACCCAAACCCTGTGTGCTGCTGCAGGGCTCTTGCAGATGGTTTGCTCTTAGGAGCCTGAGGACTCTGCTAATTAAAAGCAGCTAATTAAAAAGCACCTGGGCATGCTGTGAACTCAGTGAATCTCAGCAGGACAGGGAGGGCATTCTGCCCCTCTGCTCTGGTCCACTGCATCCAGCTCTGGTGCCCCCAGCACAAGGACAGGGAACTGTTGGAGCAGGTCCAGAGGAGGCCACAAAGATGATCAGAGGTTGGAGAACCCCCCCTGTGGGGCCAGGCTGGGAGAGTTGGGGCTGCTCAGCCTGGAGGAGAAGGCTCCAGGGAGACCTCAGAGCAGCCTTCCAGTACCTGAAGGGGCTCCAGGAGAGCTGGGGAAGGTCTAGTGACAAGAGCTGGGAGTGCCAGGATGAGGGAACATGGCTTTGAGCTGGGAGAGGGGAGAGTGAGACTGGAGATGAGGAAGAAATTCTTTGCAGTGAGGGTGGGGAGACTCTGGCACAGGTTGCCCAGGGAGGCTGTGGATGCCTCCTCCCTGGAGGTGTTCAAGGCCAGGCTAGATGAGGCCTTGAGCAACCTGTGCTGCTGGGAGGTGTCCCTGCCCCATGGCAGGGGGTTGGAGCTGGGTGAGCTTTGAGGTCCCTTCCAACCCCACCCCCTCTATGACCCCATGACCCAGAGCTGAGCTGCTCTTGCAGAGCACCCCAGAACATGCCAGGAGTCTTCTTCTGGCTAGCCCAAGGCACTCCTGAGCACTCCAGGCTGCAGCAATCATTAACTCCACAACCCTGCATGCCAGGGGGCAGTGAGCAGGGCAGGAGCTGTACCTTGTTGTTCTCATGGTCTCCACTGACAGCAATGGGGTACATCACATACTTGCCCCCCTGGTCCTCAGTGGGGGCACACTCTGGCAGGCTGTCAGGGTCATGCTCTGCTCCAAAGTTATGTCCCAGCTCATGTGTGGTCACCAGGTCAGCCTCCTGTTTGGAACAGGACAAAAATACCCAAGGTTGAAATAAACAGAGTCCAAGCAGGCCAGGACAGCAGATGCCAGCTGCTGCCAGCCCAGCAGCACCCCCAGGGCACTCCCACTGGGACTCATTTCCCTAGGAATATCTTGGGGGCGGTCAGCAGTGGGGAACTGAGGGCAAGTTGAATTGTAGTGCAGTTCAGAAACCAAGCTGCAGGCCCAGGTCTGAATGCTGCTGACAGCAAACTGCTGTCCTGCAGCACCACTGCCAGCCTATCTGCAGGGCAGGGCAGGGCAGGCACTCCCAGCAACACAGCTGCCTTGGCACCAGCTGGAGGGCACCAAAGGCAAGACACAGCCACCCCTAAGGGACTGCCATCAGTCAACCTCTGGTGGAGTTTAACCAGCAGCAGTAGCTGGAGGCTGACCTGAGCAGTGCTGAACAAACTCTTCCACTGCTTGCTGCCCAGGAAGGACCTCTACAAATGTGGCCCAAGGGGGATGGATTCCCAGCACCACTTACGGATGCCAGGGTCCCAGAGCAGCTCTGCTGCCCCTGCCCTGCAGTGCCCTCAGCAGCAGGTGCTGGGGGGCTCCCAAGGTGGCACCCACAAACAAATGGAAGTGAGCCAGGAGGCAGCCAGCAGCAGGGGAGGAAGTCTGCACAGGCAGCAGCAGTGCCCAGGGCAGGGCAGGCTGGGGGCTGGGCACAGCATAGCTGCCTGCCCTTAAGCACTGCACAGGCAGCAGCAGTGCCCAGGGCAGGGCAGGCTGGGGGCTGGGCACAGCATAGCTGCCTGACCTTAAGCACTGCACAGGCAGCAGCAGTGCCCAGGGCAGGGCAGGCTGGGGGCTGGGCACAGCATAGCTGCCTGACCTTAAGCACTGCACAGGCAGCAGCAGTGCCCGGGGCAGGGCAGGCTGGGGGCTGGGCACAGCATAGCTGCCTGACCTTAAGCACTGCACAGGCAGCAGCAGTGCCCAGGGCAGGGCAGGGTGGGGGCTGGGCACAGCATAGCTGCCTGACCTTAAGCACTGCACAGGCAGCAGCAGTGCCCAGGGCAGGGCAGGCTGGGGGCTGGGCACAGCACAGCTGCCCAGCTGCACTTCAGTGTTCCATGTGGGAAGGGCTTGTAGCAGACTCGGCCTTGCCTTTCCAAACCCCAGGTGCCACTGTGCCACACTTGCTGTGCCACCACCACACAGTGCCCCCCGTGCCTCCCCCCAGGCTCTGTGCCACCCCTGGCAGACAGCAAGCTCAGCTTCCTTTGTCCTGCAGGCTGGAGAGTAACAAAGGCCAGCAGCACCAGGGCTGGGGCTCTCTGCCACACAAAGCTCCACTGTCCTATTTGCCAGCTCCTGTGCCCAGCCTCTGCCCACACACCACTGATGTAAGCAGGCTACAGAGCAGCACAGCTGAGAAGTCAGCAGAGGCCAGCAGGGCAGAAATGTGCTCACTGCTGTGTTCCTGCTCTGCCTGAGGGCCTGGGGCTGCCTGGGCTGGGGGCACTTGGGGTTCCAAAGCAAAACCCATCTCAGCCCATCTTGAGCTATCAACCCCCTGCAGCTCCCAGCAGGGCTCTGCTTCAGTCCTCAGCCCCCCTCAGCCCTGCCTGCCCTGTCAGCAGGAACAGACAGGATGATCTGGGCTGTGTGACCTACACCCCTGTGCCCAGGGGTCCCCTTCCATGGGCAAGCACAGGAGCTGCTGACACTGCCAGGGCACAGAGCCAGCCCCCAGGCCCTGCAGAGCAGGCTGCTCCCTACCTTGGTCAGGATGGTCTTGCCATAGTTCTTGGTGCTGGTCAAGCCACTGTTCAGGTAGATGTCCTTCTTTGCAATCTGGCTGTAATAAGCTACAGGAGAGACAAGGACACAACCACTGACACCTCCCTTGGGTTTCTGGTCCTGGGTGGAAGGGGACACTTGGCTGGGGAAATCTCTGCAAGGGCTTCTAGTGGTGGCATGAGGGGGAATGGGATGAAGCTTGAGGGGAGACTGAGACTGGAGATGAGGAAGGAACTCTGTACAGGGAGTGGGGGAGACACTGGCACAGGTTGTCCAGGGAGGCTGTGACTGGCCCCTCCCTGAAGGGGTTCAAGGCCAGGCTGGATGAGGCCCTGAGCAACCTGTGCTGGTGGGAGGTGTCCCTGCCCATGGCAGGGGGTTGGAGCTGGGTGGTCCTTGAGGTCCCTTCCAACCCAACCCCTTCTGTGATTCTGTGTCAGGAGCAGCTCTGCTGTGCCCAGGCTCCCCCATGAGCCCCTGCCTCCTGACAGCCTCTGAAGGCACACAACAGCTGCAGTGCTGCAGTGAAGGCAAAGCTGGGACAGGGCATCTGCCTCTCCTGAACCACTGCAGCCCCTGGGCTGGGCAGCCTGCACACAGCCTGGGGACCCCAGACAAATTGGTGACTTTTATCCTTCCCTCCCCTCTTCTTCCAGCTCCAGCCCAGACAGTGGTCACCTGTTCTAGCCCAGGGGCTCCAGGGAAGCTGTTTAAGCACAAAGGAGCTTCCAGGCCACAGGCAGGAGGAGAGCAAAGGAGGCCTTGCCTTTAGGGCAGATGCCCCCATGGCTGTTAGGCCTGGGAGAGCCAACGTAGGCCAGGCCAAGGGTCCCCATGTCAAAGTCTTGGTAGGTGAAGAGATGAGCCAGGCACACGTGGGCTGCCTTCTCAGCTATGTCAAAGCTGAACTGCTGCAAAGGAGAAGAAACCAAACCTGTGAGACACTTCACAGGGGGCATTAGCATCACGTAAGTGAGACAGGCATCTGCTGCTTTGCAGGGCACACTGAGCTGGGTGGCAGTGGTGGTCTGCTGGAGGGCAGGAAGGCTCTGCAGCGGGACCTGCCCAGGCTCCAGCCATCAGCTGAGGCCAGTGGGGGGAGATTCAACAAGGCCAAGGGCTGGGTCCTGAACTTGAGTCATAACAGCCCCAGAAAGGCTCCAAGCTTGGGGCAGAGTGGCTGGGGACTGCCCAGCAGGAAAGGCCCTGGGGGTGCTGATGGGCCACAGCTGGAGCTGAGCCAGCAGTGCCCAGGTGGGCAAGAAGGGCACCAGCAGCCTGGCCTGGAGCAGCAATGGAGTGGGCAGCAGGAGCAGGGCAGGGACTGTCCCTCTGGACTGGGCACTGCTGAGGCCACAGCTTGAGTGCTGGGTTCAGTTCTGGGCCTCTCACTGCAAGAAGGACATTGAGGGCTGGAGCAGGTCCAGGGAAGGGCAACAGAGCTGGGGAAGGCTCTGGAGGAGAGGGCTTCATTGCTCTCCAGGGGATGTAGCCTACCTCCAGCAGCATCTTCACATCCCAGGCATCCTTCTTCTCATCTGGGTAACTTCTGGCCATGTTGTAATGCTTCTCTCCAGGCTTCACCAGGTTTGGCTCATTGTGAATGATGATCTGCAGTGCAAAGTGGGCAACACCAACCCAGAGGGGTTGGGGTCAGTTTTACAGCTACAGAAAAGCTTGCAGTGGAATCTCAAAATGTCTCAAGAGATCCACAAGGAGAACACTGCAGACGCAGCTTGCTGCCACTGTTAACCTCCCAGCCTCAGCTGGGTAAGATACACCAGCTGCAGCCTGAGGAGCCACAGCAGCATCACCAGCTTGCAGTGTCACATTCTGCTCTGACATGCACACTCCTCTTACCAAAACCCCATCTAGAGCCATAAACCCCTACCCAGGTCCAAATGGCCCCACCTACATCCAAAACCACCCTTCTACATCCAAGAAAATCCACCTATGTCCAAAAGACCCCAGCCAGACCCAGAAAAACTCTACCCAGGTCCAAAAATCCCACCTGGATCCAGAACAACCCCACCTGGATCCATAATCCCCACCTGGACCCAAAACAACCCCACCTGGATCCATAATCCCCACCTGGATCCAAAACAACCCCACCTGGATCCATAATCCCCACCTGGATCCAAAATCCCCACCTGGCTTCATAATCCCCACCTGGATCCAAAACAACCCCATACCTGGATCCAAAAACCCCCACCTGGATCCATATTCCCCACCTGGACCCAAACCCCTCCCAGCCCCACGGGAGCAGCTGCAGAGCCGTGGGGCAGTGCCATGGCCAGGCGGTGCCAGAGCAGCCCCAGGTGCTGTGCCCGAGCTGCTGGCTGGAGCCCCCTGTGCAGCAGGGGGTGGCTGAGGGCAGCTGTGCCCAGGGGCAGCGCAGGGCTGGCAGGGCAGTGAGTACCTGCTCTATCTGTATGCCGTACCCGGTGAAGGCTCCATTGTCCCAGGAGGTGTTCCTGTAGATGTCATCCACTCTGTCTATCAACTCGATCTGGGCAGCACACAGACAACAGCAAAAGCTCTGAGCCTCCAGGCAGCAGCCTCCAGGCACTGAGAGAAGCTGCAGGGCTCTGATCTGGGAACACTCACTGCAGAGCAGCTCTGAGTGATCCCTGCCCTCTACTCTGCTCTGCTCAGACCTCCAATCCTGCCTCCAGCTCTGGTGTGCCCAGCAGGAGAAGGACACAGAGCTGCTGGAGAGAGGCCAGAGGAGGCCACAAAGATGAGCCAAGGGCTGGAGCAGCTCTGCTGTGAGCACAGGCTGAGGGAGCTGGGGGTGTGCAGCCTGCAGAGGAGAAGGCTCCAGAGGCACCTCAGAGCTGCCTGCCAGGACCTGAAGGGATCCTGCAGGAAGGCTGCAGAGAGACTTCTCCTGAGGGTGTCTGAGACAGGCCAAGGGGGAATGGTTTGAAGCTGAGGCAGAGCAGGGTTAGACTGGAGCTGAGGAAGAAGTTCTTCAGTCCCAGGGTGGTGAGAGTCTGGCACAGGCTGCCCAGGGAGGCTGTGGCTGCCTCCTGCCTGGGGGTGTTGAAGGCCAGGCTGGATGAGGCCTTGAGCAGCTGAGTCTAGCTGAGAGGTGTCCCTGGGCATGGTGGGGAGGTTGGAGCAGAGGAGCTATGAGGTCCCTTCCAGCCTGAGCCTTTTTAAGAGCCTATGAATGTTCTCATTCCTGAATCTCTGATTCCCTGCATTGATTCCAGCAGTTTCCAGAGCAGCTCCACTCACCAGGTAGTTGATAGTGGTGCTCTCCTCCCCCCTGCCCATGTACTTGAAGAATCGATGATCTGCCACCACCAGCATCTTGCAGGTGTTCTTGGAGCTCTCTGGCACAGTTCTTCTCTTCCTCTGGGGGCTTGCTGAGGGCAGCACTTGGAATACAAGAAAAGCAACACTCAGACTGCCTCTGCTGCTCTTGTGTAAGGCTGGAGCAGGGCCAGAGAAGGGCAACAGAGGTGGGGAAGGGTCTGGAGAAAAGGGCTGGGGAGGAGCAGCTGAGGGAGCTGGGGGGGGTTGGTGTGGAGAAGAGGAGGCTGAGGGAGACCTCAATTGCTCTCTACAGCTCCTGAGAGGAGGCTGCAGCCAGGTGGGGCTTGGGCTCTGCTCCATAGGATCTGGTGATAGGAGAGGAAATGACCTGGAATGTGCCAGGGGAGGGTTAGGTCGGAGAGGAGGAAACATTTCCTTGCTTCAAGAGTGTCAGGGACTGGCACAGGCTGCCCAGGGAGGTGGTGGAGTCCCCTTCCCTGGAGGGGTCCCAGAAACCTGTGGCCATGGCACTTGGGGCCATGGTTTGGTGGCCATGGTGGGGTTGGGTTGATGTGGGACTGGAGGATCTTGGAGGCCTTTTCCAGCCCAAGCAATGCTGTGACTGTGATCATCTCAACCTCTGCTGACACACCCAAGGACAGAGGGAAAAGGGACTGGCAACCCTCAACCCCCTCACAGCTCAGGATGGATTCTGTAAGTAACCAGTGAGGCCAAAGGGGTCCCAATGCACACTGCTCAGAGTGCAAAGCTGCTTCCATGTCCCCCCCAGCAGACACTCTCCCAAGGCACAGACACTGACCTTCCTTCTGCTGCCTCTCCTCCAGCCCCTTGGGCAGCAGCTCCTCTTCATCCAGCCTGAGATAGCCACACACCTTGGGGGACTGCAGTCTGGAGAAGTCTTTGATATCTTCAGACCTGTAGACCAGCAGCCTTTCATCCTGCACATCATCCACAAACCTCCAGAGAGGCTGCCAGGGGAAGCAGAGCAGCCTTGGAGTCAGCCAGGAACAGAGGGAAGGTACAGAGCTGGGCTGTGCCAGCAGCCTCCCCAGCTCTGGGTGCATACATCCAGCTGCACTGCACACCCAGCTGCACTGCACACCCAGCAATACCCCCAGGGGAGCCACCAGCATCCCACTCATCCTTCACAACATCTGAACAGCTAAGAGCATCTCAGAAGCAGCAACAACCTCCTGAAGGGGCTGTAGAAGAGGCAGAATTTCCTCCCCTCAGAACATGAGCAAGCTGAGGAGGCACCTCAGGGTTCTCTGCTCCCTCCTCAGCAGCTGGGGACTGGCAGAGGCAAGGAGAGGATGCTCAGATCTGCTACCAAATGCACTGAGCAGAAGCAGAGGAGCTGGCAGCCAGCAGAGAACAGGTCTGGGCTCTTCACAGCACCAGGCAGGTTCTTCAAGTCCTGGAGCTGCTCAGGTCACTCACAGGTATGAGCAGGACTCCAACACCAAAGCAACCAAGCCATGAACTGCCCCCCAGGACACCAACGCCCCCAGCAGGTGCACACTGCCCATCTTCCCTGGTACATCCCAGCTGGCCTTGCACAGCACCAACCACACCCAGAGAATGGTCTGGCAGGGGGAGAAGCCCTTTCAGGTCCTGCAGTCCACCCATGCTCCAACTCTGCCAAGGCTGGGGCTGAGTCATGGCCCTCAGCACCACAGCTCTGCCTCTGGGAAACCCCTCCAGGGATGGGCATTCAGCCACCTCCCTGGGCAGCCTGTGCAGGCTCTGAGATCCCTTCCAGGCAACAAGTTTCTTCTCATCTCCAACCTGAACCTCCCCTAGGACAACTTGAGGCCTTCCCTTCTTGTTCTGTCACTTGTTCCTAGGGAGCAGAGCCCAACCCCCACCTGACTGCAGCCTCCTCTCAGGAGCTGTAGAGAGCAATGAGGTCTCCCCTCAGCCTCTTTTCCTCCAGGCTGCACAAGCCCAGGTCCCTCAGCTGGCACTGACACAGCACAGCCAAGGTCTGCTCCTCAGACAAGGCCAAGCAGCAGCCTGCCCACATCCACCACCCAGCTCCTGGGGCTGGGCCTCCTCTGTCCCCTTCCCCCACCAGACAGCTCTCACTCAGTGCCCTGCTTCTGGTTCACTGCAGAAGGGGCTTGAATCATGAAGGCTATGCCAGCCCAGCAGCACCAACTGAGGGCACAGGGGCATCACCTCCCCCAGGACTGAAGCACCAACATGCAGGCAGTGTGGGCAAGCTGGAGCCTCCACACCACTGCCTGCCTTACCCAGCTGTGCAGACACAGCCAGAGAGGAGCAGGGGTTGGCTGCATGGAAAACTGAGAGGTGCCTATGGCATGGGGGTGGGACTGTATGATCTCTGAGGTCCCCTCCCACCCAACCCATTCTCTCATCTCTGAAGCCAGCTCCCAGCAGCACACCTCAATGTTGTATTCTTCTCCATCAGTGTTGATCCTCACTGTGAAATCTTCATCCCCAATGTGTGCCACAACTTTGGAGTTATGCTCTCCTTCAAGAGAAGAAAACAAAACAAAAAAGTGACCCAGCTGTGTCTGCATGAAACCCCCATGGAATCCAGCTGTGTCTGCATGGAACCCCCAAGGGCTCCAGCTGTGTCTGCATGGAACCCCCATGGGATCCAGCTGTGTCTGCATGGAACCCCCAAGGGATCCAGCTGTATCTGCATGGAACCCCCAAGGGCTCCAGCTGTGTCTGCATGGAACCCCCAAGGGATCCAGCTGTGTCTGCATGAAACTCACAAGGGCTCCAGCTGTGTCTGCATGGAACCCTCCAAGGGATCCAGCTGTGTCTGCATGGAACCCTGCAGTGACCCAGCTGTGTCTGCATGGAACCCCCAAGAGATCCAGCTGTGTCTGCATGGACACTCCCAAGTGACCCAGCTGTGTCTGCATGGAACCCCCAAGGGCTCCAGCTATGTCTGCATGGAACCCCCAAGGGATCCAGCTGTGTCTGCATGGAACCACCAAGGGATCCAGCTGTGTCTGTATGGACACTCCCAAGGGCTCCAGCTGTGTCTGCCAGACCAAACAGAGCAGACCCAGCTCAGAACCTTGCTGTGGCACCTCCAGAAGCATCCCCCCAGCCCCAAGGCTTAACCAAAACACATGCCAGACAAAACCAACCAACACAACTCCCCTCCAAACCCAGCACAGAAACTCCACAAGGCCAGGCCCAGCCAGCCCAGGGGCACCAGCACTGAGTGTTTTGTCCACCCCAGCCATTTGTGAGGAAGAGGAGGGCAGCAGCTGGTTTGGTTTGGGCCAGAGGCTGTGCCCTGCAGACAGCCCAGCCCATACTAACCCACGACGTGGCCAGTGAAGAAGTCCTGCCACTGAACAGGGTGCTCTTTCTCCTTGCCTTCTCCATCCACAACCACTGCCTGGAACCTCTCTGAAAAGTGCTCAGCACTTGCAGTTAGGTACAACCTAAAGTGCCTGCAAAAGAATTGAACTTCCATTTATTTTTTAAGCAAGGCATCCACAGCATAGACACACACAGCCTCCACCTCCCTGAGGGGCCAGGAGGTGGCAGAGAGATTTAATTCTGGTGAGCAGGCTACAAAAAACCAGGAGCCTGGGGCACTCAGAACTGCAAAGGTTTGTAAAGAGCTAAAGATGGTTAATTAAAGGCAAATAAATAATTCCCTACATCCAGAGCAGCCAGGGTTGGATCTTGAGTCAGATGAGCAGAGGGCTGGAGACCCTCCCCTGTGGGGAACAGCCTGAGAGAGTTGGGACTGTTCAGCCTGGAGAAGAAAAGGCTCCAGGGAGACCTTAGAGCAGCCTTCCAGTATCTGCAGGGGCTCCAGGAGAGCTGGGGAGGGACTTTGGAATGAGGGCAGGTTGTGCCAGGATGAGGGAACATGGCTTTGAGCTGGGAGGGGGGAGAGTGAGACTGGAGAGGAGGAAGAAATTCTTGGCAGTGAGGGTGGGGAGGCACTGGCACAGGTTGCCCAGGGAGGCTGTGGATGTCCCCTCCCTGGAGGTGTTCAGGGCCAGGCTGGATGAGGCATTGAGCAACCTGGGCTGGTGTCCCTGCCCATGGCAGGGGGGTGGAGCTGGGCGAGCTTTGAGGTCCCTTCCAACCCAACCCATTCTGTGGTTCCATGATTTCAGCACCCAAATACCTAAAGGGCCCTTTCCCTGTCACCATCACCTGCTCTCTTCTGCCTCTCCTTCCCCTTTAGGCCAGGCTGGATGTGGTTCTGGCACCTGCTCTAGTGTGAGGTGTCCCTGCCCATGGCAGAGGGGCTGGCACTGGGTGATCCTGGAGGTCCCTTCCAACCCTGACAATTCTGTGATTCTATCATTCAACTGTGCTCCTATTCCCCACCTTATAAAAAACCTGACTAGAAGAAGTGTTTTATGGTCTGGGCAATTTATAGTCAGTAAGAAGATACTGAAACCTCCATGGGAACCAGATTAGATCTCTCTGGCCACACAGCACAGCCCTCACCTTGACTCCCCCCAAACTGAGGGCAGAGGTTTCCAAGCAGCAGAGGCCAGGCATGAAGTCTGGCAGCTCTGAGTGGTGTTCAGCCCAGGCAGTGAAGCAGGCTGCACAAAACCAAAGCTAAGGACAAAGCAAGAGGCTCCTTCCCCCCCTGCCCCTCCAACAGAGCCATCAGCACCAGCTGTGAGCAGTGCAGATGATTTCTGCCTCCTCTGAGGCTCTCTGAAGCCACAGCTCCCTGCAGACACCACCTCACCCCTGGCCCCTCATCAGCACAGCAAATGAGCCCTGGGCCTGGCACGCTCTTCCTGCCCAGCCCAGGGAAGCCTCAGGGACTGCTGGTTGTCTCCTCACCTTTGCAGGGCTGAGAAGCTCAGCAGTCTCTCTATGTGTGTCTCAGGCTGCAAGTCCCTCTTCCTCAGGGAGTGCTGCTGGATGCTGGCCTGTGAGAGGATGTCATAGTCCGAGAGCATGGCCTCCACTGCCTCTGCAGGGACAACAAGGACAGCTGCAGTGCCAGGGCACTGCCCCTCCCAGTGCCCCCCTGAGCCAGCACACCACAGCCCTGCCCTTCCCCAGCATGGCCACAGGCTGCTTTGAGTAACTCCTGCACATTCCTGTAAAGCTGCAACTTGTGCAGGCAAGGAGAACCCTCAGTGCAGAGCAGAGAGCCAAAGAGTTCAGTTCACTTCTCACAGCACTTCTGGGGCAACCACCCCCCCGACCAGCCCTCCCTGGCTGCCCCCTGGAGAGCTCCCCCATTTCTCTGGAGCCCACCTCTGGGTGTCAGCAGTCAGCCTCTGGCATCCTGTCTGCCAGCAGCCACTCTGAGGGGTGCTGCAGCTCCCTGTGCTGAAGAACATCTTGCTCAGGGAGGCTGTGGCTGCCTCCTGCCTGGGGGTGTTGAAGCTGGCAGGATGAGGCCTTGAGCAGCTGAGTGTAGCTGAGAGGTGTCCCTGGGCATGGCAGGAGGTTGGAGCAGAGGAGCTCTGAGGTCCCTTCCAGCCTGAGCCATTGTAGGATTCAGCAGAACCCTGCAGTGAGCAGGTACCCAACACCCCCCCATCCCCCAACACCCCTTTAAGTAGCCACTGTCAGGGAATCACAGACTCAGTGAGGATGGAAAGACCTCCAGGATCACCAAGGCCAAACTTCCATCCAGCACCTCCATTATAGTTCACTCCTTATGGTCTGGCACCAGCCCTCACCCAGAGCCACCTGGCAAGAGAGGAGGGAGGACAATGGGAAATCAGCTCTGGGAAGAACCTCCCCAGACTAGTCCTGAGGTCTTAAAGAAACTGAGATCAATCACAGGGTGGGCTGGAAGGGGCCTTAAAGCTCATCCAGTCCCAAGCCCCCTGCCATGGGCACAGTCCATAGGCTTGGAACTGGATGGGCTTCACCCTTCCACCAGCCCAGGTGGCTCAGGCCCCATCCAGCCTGGCCCTGAGCAGCTCCAGGGAGAGAACATTCCCAAGCTCCCTGGGCAAATGTTCTCTCAGCACAGGGAGCTGCAGCACCCCTCAGTCAGAGAGGCTGGTGACAGACAGGATGCCACAGGCTGGCTGCTGACACCCAGAGCTCTGTGGTATGTGGGCCAGGGATGGCTGGCACCACTCCTGACCTGCTCAGGGCCTTGCCCAGCACAGGACCTGCCCCAGAGGCACAGCCCCAGCTGCACAGCACTGCTGTTCTTGCCCCTTTCCAGCTCTGCCTGCACAGCACAGCCCAGCCCAGGCCCAAGGCAGGTCCTGCCAGCAAGCAGGAGACAGCTGGCACCATGGCCAGGCAGAAGGTCTGGTCCATGGCAAGAGAACCAGGGCAAAGGGGCTGGAGATGCTGAGGGGGCTGGAGAGCAGGGCTGGGGAGAAGCAGCTGAGGGACCTGCAAGAGTGGTGAGGGACTGGCACAGGCTGCCCAGGGAGGTGGTGCAGTGCCCATCCCTGGAGGAGTTCCAGAAAGCTGTGGCCATGGCACTTGGGCCACAGCACCTGGGGCCATGGTGGGGCTGGGTTGGTAGTTGGACTGGATGCTCTCAGAGGCCTTTACCAACCCAAACCACTCCGTGGCTCTAATGAGAAGCCTGCTAAAGAGCTGTTTGTTTGTTTGATTTCATTTGGTAGGGAAGGAGAGACTCAGAAGGCCTGCTGCAGCCCAGCACACACACAGCCTGCTGGAAACATCTGAGAGAGCCATGGCAAGGCAGCAGGGAGCAGCCCTAGGGAGCTGCTGGGGATGAGTAAGCTGAGCCTGCTGAAGTGAGAAATGAAGGCCAGGCCACTCCTAGTGCCTGTAAGCCTGGACAGGAATCCACTTGTTCCATTTCCTCCTTCCCCTCCCCAATCTCTTTGGCTGCAGCTTTCCTTCTGACAGCAGAGTGAGGAGCTGCTGCTGCCAGGCCCTGTGTGAGCCAGGTCAGGGAGCAGGCACCCCAACACCTCCCTGTCCACCCTCCATGATGGCAGAGCAAAGCCTTGCAGGTGGCTTTTGTGGCATCACTTTAACCAAGGCAGAGCTGGAGAGAGGCCAGCTGGACACAGCAGTGGATGGCAGCCACAGCAAGCAGACACTTGGCTCCTTTTGGGTCAAGTTTTACAACCTTCCTGCCCCTCCTTCCTCCTTATCTCCACCATGGGCCAAGAGTAATTTCTCATGGGCTTCAGCTTCACCAGGCTGACTCAGGTTTTCCCAACCCACCCTTCTGCAGCCCCTCCTAGATGTCTGCATCCCTCTCTTTTTGCAGAAGGTCAACTTAGCTTCATCCTGATATCCCAAATGTATTATCCCCAGCCTCCACCTCACTGCACCTCCTCTCCTCACCTCTTCCCTTTGGAGGGGCTTGGGGTGGGGATTTGAGCCTTGAGTGGTCTGACAGTGAGGACAGCTGCATGGGGCTCCTTCCACTCTGGCTGTGAGGATGCTCACCAGGGTCCTCCCCACCTCTCACAATCTCAGTGCTGGAACTTTCTGCTGTCACTGCCATCACAGAGCTCAGTGACGCAGGCAGGCCCAGCACAATCAGCTCTCCTCCTCACTGGTCCCTCTGAGGTGTGTCTGGTGAAGGAGAGAATGTGCAGCATGGGGGTTGTGTGAGCTGCATCTAGAAGACAGGGGCAGCACTCAGCTGCACTCAAACCCACCAGAGACCACAGGGAAGGGCTGGAGTTGGGAGGCACCTTAGAGATCCCCTCTGCACAGAAGGACATCTCTCCAGTGCCCTCAGACAGGGCACTGCAGGGACAAGCCCTGGCAGGAGCCTCAGAGTGCAGCTCTCTGAACAAGTGTTGGCTGAGATGGGCTAAAGGCTGGCTTGGGGTGGTCTTGCCCTAGTAGGCAGTGGATGCAGGCACCCTCAGCAAGGTTATGGAGGACATAAGCTGTGTGGTGCAGGGAAGGGATCCATCCTGAGGGACCTGGACAGGCTGAGAGGTGGACCCAAGACAACCTCATGAAGTCCAACAAAGCCAAGTGCAAGGTCCTGCAGCTGGGTTAGGGCAGTGCCAAGCACAAATCCAGGCTGGGTGCAGAATGGGCAGAGAGCAGTGCTGAGGAGGAGGGCTTGAAGATGCTGATTGAGGAGAAGCTCAATTTGAGCTGGCAGAGTGCACTCAGGAGCCCAGAAACCAAGCCTGCAGGAACTTGGGGAGCAGGTGGAGGGAGAGGATTGGGAGTGTGGCACAGGAGAAGTGCAGCTCAGGACAGCAGCAGCTCTGCTGTGAGCACAGGCTGAGGGAGCTGGGGGTGTGCAGCCTGCAGAGGAGAAGGCTCCAGGGGCACCTTAGAGCTACCTGCCAGGACCTGAAGGCATCCTGCAGGAACGACGCAGAGAGACTTCTCCTGAGGGTGTCCTGTAAGGCCATGTCCACATGGAGCAAGGGCTTGTGGTGACAGGACAAGGGGCAATGGCTTTGAGCTGGTGTGCTGGTTTGAGGCCAGCCAGAACATCTCTTGCCCCAAAAGGGACAAAAGAATGACACACGGAAACAGATTGGAGAGTGATGGAAAGTTTAAGTGGAAAAGCGATTGGTGAAAATACAGAAAAACTACAAACTACAAAGCATAGTGGAAAAGAACACCAAAGCATACAGAGTCCCCCACACAATACCCAGAGGTTTCCCAATCCTTCCCTCCTCCCACCTGAGGGTCTACCCAATCCCTCAGGGCTCTTCCTTCCCCCCGCCTCCCACTGCTAGGCAAGTCTCAGGCTGGCCAGGTCTGAGACTGCCCCCCCCTCCATTCTCCTCCTGGCATTAGGCCTAGTCAGGCCTAAGAGGCCTGAGATACCCCCCCGGCATAACCCGATAAGAGAGGACATCTCCCATGGGAGCAGAGAGGGAAGAAAGAGGAAGAGAATGACTCTGCAGATGGCTTTATAGGGCGCAGGATTTATGGGTAGAAATACGTCGTTTCCTGTGTCCACCCCTAGTGGGTGGGTACCTGGGACACCAGAGGTGTACCTCATGCAGCAGTGGCAGGGGGCACCCAGCCTAAACTGCCACAGCTGGAAGAGACCAGGTTTAGCCTGTAGAAGGAAGAAATTCTTTAGAGTGAGGTGGGGAGACACAGGAACAGGTTGTGGATGCTCCCTCCCTGCAAATGTTCAAGGCCAGGTTGAGACACAACCAACTTTCAGCTCATGTAGCCAAACTGCCCTGCCAGCTCAAGCCAGAGCAGCCTCAGAAGACACTGAAATTGCAGCCCATGGGAGGGAAATCAGCCACCTGGCTCCTGCCTAGGGCTTGCCTCAGTCTCCAGCTGAGGCTTCAGTCCAGCAGGATGAAGTTTGATCTTGCATAAGGATTTGGTTACCAATCAGCTCACTGCATGCCCTTGACAATGAGCTCAGCTTCAACCCCTCAGCCCTCCAGCAGCTGCTCCTGGCCTGCTGGGCTTGCTGCATTTTGCCTCCCCAGACTCCAGCCTGCCTGTGAATGCTTGGTGCTGCCCTCTGAACAACACAGCCAGCTCAGGCTGCTCACCCACACCACCACTTGTCTGGAAAGCTCCCCACCCTGTGAGCTCTGGTCCTGTGCTGACTCTGCAGGTCAGCAGCTCTGTAGATGCATTCAGTGATGCACAGCACTGCAGCTGGCTGCTGCCACTGGTGGCCTTCTCAAGGACACAAAGTGCTGGCATCACTCTGAAGTGTCTGAGCGCTAAGACAAACATCAGAGAAGGTTCTCTTAGAGATTCATGGAATCATTTAGGCTGGAAAATACCTTGAAGATCATGGAGTCCAACCATGAACCCAGCACTGCCAAAGCACCCCAAACCATGTCCCTCAGCACCACACCTCCATGGCTTTGAAATCCCTCCAGGGACTCCACCACTGTCCTGGGCCACCAGAGGTGACTGACAATGAAGAGACCAAATCTGAGAGGAGCTGACATTAATTTTTCAGAGGCAAAACTGCACAAGAGTCAGTGTGCTGAGCAGCAGAGGCCTGCTTCTCCCAGGCTTCCAAAATCACAGGGTGAAGGCTCCCTTTGCATGGAGTCCATGGGCAAAGCAAGTGGTGAGGGGAGCAAGGTACTGCTGGGAGCTGCAGCATGAGAACAGCTGGACACTGGAATCATCCCCCAAGGGCAGCAGTGGAGTCCTCTATGGACAGCTTCCAGACTCAGCTTGGCAGGGTGCTGGGCCAGCTCACTGCAGCTCCACCAGCACCTAGAGAGGTTGGAGGAGATGGTCCTTGGGGTCCCTTCCAGCCTGCCCTGCTGGGATTAAGAGCAGCACTGCTCCCAGCTCAGCTAAAGGCAGCCAGCTGAGGTGGAGCCCATCCTGCCTTCATCCCTCCCCTTGGGCACAGCCACTGCCAGCCCTCAACACACAGGGCAGGTCATGAGCAGGGCCAGGGAGAGGAATCCACCAACAGAAAACACCCAAAGGCTGCCACCCTGCCCCTCACTGGGGAATCCCCAGAGGCCCTGGGGCTTAGCTCCCTGACTGTGCTCAGAGGAATGGGGAAGAGAGCAGAAAGCTGAGGCCAGGGCTGTGGCAGTCCCAATTTAGATCAGTTTAGACTGCTGGAGCACCACACCCTGAGATTACTCCAGAGGAGAAGTGCTGGGAAACTACCCACAGCTTCCTGCCTCCATCCTAGCCTCTGGCAAACTGCTTCTCCTCTCTCAGCATTTGGGTTCCTTCCTGCAACACTGAACTCAGAGAAACAGGCAAGAAAGCCTTACTAGGAATCCCTCAGAGGCAATCCCTGGAACTTCCTTAAAGCTGCTGCTGGCCAGGAGTCTGATTTGAGTTTACCAACCCCTGTGCTTAACCACAGAGCTCTCAAAATAGCAAAGCTGAGGTTAGGAGAAGGAAACCAGCAGCAAATCAAGCAGTGTGGAACTGGAGGAGAGCAGAAGAGCAGAGAAAAAGAGGACTGTAAAAACCACACTGGGGCAGGCAAAGATGATCTGAAGAGCAGCTGGGAAAAAGCATCAACTTAATACTTGGAACAGCTCTTCTCACATCCAAAGCCACAGCCCAGCCCCACCAGAGGGGCTGATAAAATAAATCAGCTGCAAAGAGGACCCCAAGAAGAGATGCTAAAGGCTAGCACCAAGAACTAGAAAATAATGAACCTTGCCATTCCCTGCGGAGGACACCAGGAGTTTCCCCAAAAGCTGCTCTTGAGAGGAGCTCAAGATGTGACCCCAGCTAAAGCCTCGGGAAAAGGGACTTCAGAGCACACCAACCACAGGAGCAGTAATCCAGCAGGACAAAACTGCACCAACTCAGGGATCAGAGAATGGCTGGCTTGGAGAAGGCCTCTGAGAGCATCCAGTCCAACACCAACCCAGCCCCACCATGGCCACCAAACCATGGCTCCAAGTGCCATGGCCACAGGGTTCTGGAACACCTCCAGGCATGGGGACTGCACCACCTCCCTGGGCAGCCTGTGCCAGTCCCTGACCACTCTTGCATCAAAGACATTTCTCCTCCTCTCCAACCTATCCCTCCCCTGGTACCATTTCAGGACATATCCTCTCCTTCTAAAGCACAGCAGGAATGAAACTGGTCAGCTGCCAGTGCTGGTGTGCAGGTATGGTGCCCCTGGGCTGGCTTTAGGTGGCCTGTAAGGTGGTGCCACTGCAGTCCTGGGCACAGATCTCCAATAAGGACAGAGGGAAACCCAAGGCACAGATAAAGTGCCTAGAAAAAAGGAACCAAGCCCCAGCAGCTCACTTCTGCCTAGGAATTGTTCCACAGCCTGAGAGTTTCTCCCTCAAAGAGACACCAGAGGAGACAAACTGCACAGGTCTGCAAGTCCCCAAAGGTGGAAGGAAAGGACTCCCCTGTCCATATTCACCACCTCACACAGTCCCAGCATGGGGGGCTGGGAAGGGCCTGGCCCCTTCTTCCCCCCACCCCTCAGAGATTTACAGACATTGCTCAGATCCCCTCTCAGCCTTCTCCTCTCCAGGCTGCCCAGCCCCAGGTCTCAGCCTTCCCTCCTCGCAGAGATGTTCCAGGCCCTTCAGCATCCCTATGGCATCCACTGGACACTCTCCTATATCTCCCAGTCCCTCTGGAACTGGGGAGCCCAGACTGGACTCAGTACTCCAGGTGTAGCCTCACCAGGGCAGCACAGGGGGAGGAGGAGAGTCTCCCTTGCCCTGCTGGCCATGCCTTTCTTCATGCCCCAGGAGACCTTTGGCCTCCTTGGCCCCAAGAGCACATTGCTGGCTCATGGGCAACTTGCTGCCCCCCAGCACTGCCAGGTCCTTCTCCCCAGAGCTGCTCTCCAGCAGGTCCCCCCTCAGCTGTACTGCTGCAGGAGGTTGTTCCCCTCCAGGGGCAGGACCCTCCCCTTGCCTTTGCTAACTTCATGTCCCCCAGCTCTCCAGCCTGGGCAGGTCTCCCAGCACAGCCTGATGGGTGGCAGCCTCCCCTCCCAGTTTGGTACCATCAGCAAACTGGCTGAGGGTCCACTCCGTCCACTCTGTGCCTTCATCCAGGTTGTTGAAGGTGTTGGACAGGACTGGGACCCAGTCCTGACCCCTGGGGAACACCACCAGCCACAGGCCAGTGCTGATCACAGCCCTCTGAGTCTGCCCTTCAGCCAGTCCTCCACCCACCTCACTGTCCCTCCATCTGAACTACACTTCCTCACCTTGCCTATGGCAGACAGTGTCCAAAGCCTTGCTGAAGCCAAGGCAGACAACATCCACTGCTCTCCCCTCCCCTGCCCAGCTGCTCACAGCACCACAGCATCATTTCCCCTTGCTGAATCCATCTGACTGCTCCTTTTCTTCCACATGCTTAGAGGTGACCTCCAGAATCAGCTGCTCCATCACCCTTCCAGAGATGGAGGGGAGGCTGCCTGGTCTGGAATTTCCTTGGTCCTCCTTCTGGCCCTGTTGGTATTGGCTTTCCTCCAGCCCCCAGGCACCTCCCCTACTCTCCAGGAGCTCCAAAGATGATGCAGAGTGGCTCAGCAGTACCACCTCTCAGCTCCCTCAGCACTCATGGGTGCCTCCCACCAGGGCCCACCTGTGTGTGGCTGCCCAGATGATCTCTAACCCAACCCTCCTTGGCCATTTCATTCCCCAGACTTTCTCTCTCCCTTTCAGGGTCTGGGATTGCTGAGGGCTGCTCTCAGCAGCAGACATGAGGCAAGGCAGCTGTTCAGTAACTGCCTTCCCTGCATCCTCTGCCACCAGGGCTCCCACCTCACTCAGCACTGGGCCCACATTTTCCCTACTCCTCCTTTTGCTACCAATGCACTTGCAGGACCCCTTGTTGCCTTCCATGTCCTTTGTCAGCTTCAATTCCAAGAGAGCCTCAGCCTTCTTCATAGCCTCCCTGCATACTCTGCCAACATTCCTGTACTCCTCCCAAGTGGCCAGGCCCTTTGTCCACAGTATTGTGAACTTCTTTCCTCCCTCTGAGTTTTGCCCGGGAGCTCCTTGCTCTCCTTGGACAGAAGTTTGGAAGCAGCAGAGAGGAGCTTCCCCTCTATGCAGGGACCTCCCAGTCCAAGCATCATTGCCAAGGAGGCCAATACCAAAGGATAAGGACGACACAAACCTGCAGCAGAAAGGTCCTTCAGGAGGCATAAAAATCAGCCCAAGATGCAGCATGTGTGCTGAGGAGCTCCCTGAGGCTGCAAGGCCACTGCTGTGTTTCTGTTACACCTCCTGCAGCAACCACCACCGAATCCTGTCTTCCCTGGCTCCCTGCACTCACCAGCTGCTGAGGTCTGCACAGACAAGTCCAGGTGCAGGAAAGGAGGACCACAGGCACAGCCTGGACACCTGTCAGGAAATCTGCTGAGAGATCCGAGCTAAGGCGGGGCCATAGCTGGGAGAGGTCCCCTGGCTAGGTAGCACCACCACTGCCTCTTGCAGGAGCTCCTCTGCCAGCCCAGAGATAAGCTTTTGCTTGCTGTGAGTGGTAAGCTTCGGCTAACGGACCAGAAGTTTGCAATTGCTTTACTCCGGAGCAAAACCCTCGATGCAAAGCTAAAGTTTAGGGAAGTGAACTCTAAAGCAAAGTTTCTCCTTCCTGTTAAGCTTTCTAGAAGCCACAGCAGCTCCAATAGCTTCAGGCTCCCTCTCAGCGGTGACTCTCCAGCAAGAGCTATGACAGGAGGCCATTAGACGATTATCCTGCCTTAACCTAACGCAAACTCCCGTGAGGAAACCTGGGCAGCAGTCCTCGAGTGAGGATGAAGCGTTCTGCAGGCTGCCCTGCGGGGAGCAACGACTGCCCAACGCCGCCCAGCAGCGATGCCTTCAGCCACAGGGGAGCCACCGCAGCACCAGGAACAGGCTCCGCCGTACCCCGGGCGCTCCCCAGCCCGGCCCGGCCCGGCCCGGCCGGCAGCAGCCCCGGGAGCAGGCCGCAGCCATGCCCTGGGCCACGGGCGGCCCCTAGGGCAGGTGCTCGGCCAGGCCACAGCGGTCCCGCTCCTCCCTCCCCCCGCTGCTCCCCGTCGGTGGCCGGCAGGCCCTCGGCAGCCGTGCCTCCCCACCGCCCCTCCTCGGCCAAGCCGAGCCTGCCGCTCTCGCCTCCATGCAGCCGCGGTCCCCGGCCCTGCCCCTTACCGTAGCGCTGCCGGCGCGGCGGCCGCCCCAGCGCCTCCAGCCCGCCCGGTGCCCACAGCTGCAGCAGCAGTGCGGGGAGCAGCCACAGCCGGAGCCCCATGGTGCGGGCGCGGCCCCCTCCAGCTCCGTCTCCCTCCTGCTCCGGCCGCCCGCTCGGCTCACATCCGCCCGGGGGAGCTGCGCCGGCCGCCCGCCCGCCGTGCTAGCCGTGCCCGCCGCCCGCTCCCGGAAGCGCGGCGGCAGCGCCGAGCATTGTGGGGGCAGGCGGGGCCGCTGCAGCGGCATGGGGGCTCTGGCCGCAGCCCCGGGGACACCGTGCCCGGTGCGGGGGGCAGACGGCATGGGCGGCTGCGCTCCTGCCTGCCAGGGTCTTGGGGTTTGCAGCATCCTCCCCGCCGGGCGGGTCCCGGTGTCCCCGAGCGGAAAGGAGCCTCCTGTCTACAGCTGGCAAGGGAGGGGAATCTGTGCCTGCAGCCCCGCTGTGGGCTGAGCACGGAGGCAGGCTTGTCCTGGGGCACTCCAGCACTCTCAAAGGGAATGACTCGGGATGGAAAAGGCCTCTGAGAGCATCCAGTCCAACACCAACCCAGCCCCACCATGGCCACCAAACCATGGCCCCAAGTGCCGTGGCCACACCTTGCTGGAACACCTCCAGGCATGGGGACTCCACCACCTCCCTGGGCAGCCTGTGCCAGTCCCTCACCACTCTTGCACCAAAGACATTTCTCCTCCTCTCCAACCTAACCCTCCCGTGGCACATTCCAGGCCATCTCCTCTCCTTCTAGGGTTGGGCTCCTCCCCTGATCCTAGGGAGCAGAGCCCAACCCCCACCTGGCTGCAGACTCCTCTCAGGAGCTGTAGAGAGCAATGAGGTCTCCTCTCAGCCTCCTCTTCTCCACACCAAACCCTCCCAGCTCCCTCAGCTGCTCCTCCCCAGCCCTTTTCTCCAGACCCTTCCCCACCTCTGTTGCCCTTCTCTGGACCTGCTCCAGCTCCTCAATGTCCTTCTTGGAGTGACAGCTCCAAACCTGACCCCAGCACTCAAGCTGTGGCCTCCCCAGTGCTGATCCAGGGGACAATCCCTGCCCTGTTCCTGCTGCCCACACCATTGCTGCTCCAGGCCAGGCTGCTGGTGCCCTTCTTGCCCACTGGGCACTCCCTGGCTCATCTCCACCTGCTGCCCACCAACACCCCTAGGTTCTTCTCTGCTCGGCAGTTTCCATCTGCTTTGCCCCTGGGGCCAACAGTCAGCTGCTCCCAAAGTGCACAACTGCTGGTAATAAACCCATGGCAGCACCTACCTGAGCTGGAGGTGACCTCCTCCAAGTACAGTAATTGGGTTTGTGTCCCTGGGCTGGGCTCATAGCACCTCTGGGTGTGAGGCATTCTGTGTTTATACAAACACATCACAGAGTGCATCAGGCTGGCAGGGACCCTCCAAGGGCATCTTGCCCAAGCCCCCTGCAGTCAGCAGGGGCTGCAGGTCAATCAGTTGCTCAGGGCCACATCCAGTGTGACTTTGAGTGTCACCTTGTGTCCAGCACAAGAGCACTTGGGCTGTGTGCTAATGCTCAGCACTGACAATGTTTCAGTTCCTTCCGCCAGCAAAGGCTCTCAGCCATTTTGTGCCTGGTGTTGGGGCTCACACAAGGCTGTGATCAGTAGAATCAGTCCCACAATGGCTCAGGCTGGAAGGGACCTCAGAGCTCATCTGCTCCAACCTCCCCACCATGCCCAGGGACACCTCACAGCTAGACTCAGCTGCTCAAGGCCTCATCCAGCCTGGCCTTCAGCACCCCCAGGCAGGAGGCAGCCACAGCCTCCCTGGGCAGCCTGTGCCAGACTCTCACCACCCTGGGACTGAAGAACTTCTTCCTCAGCTCCACTCTAACCCTGCTCTGCCTCAGCTTCAAACCATTCCCCCTTGGCCTGTCTCAGACACCCTCAGGAGAAGTCTCTCTGCAGCCTTCCTGCAGGATCCCTTCAGGTCCTGGCAGGCAGCTCTAAGGTGCCCCTGGAGCCTTCTCCTCTGCAGGCTGCACACCTCCAGCTCCCTCAGCCTGTGCTCATAGCAGAGCTGCTCCAGCCCTTGGATCATCTTTGTGGCCTGCTCTGGACTCTCTCCAGGAGTTCTGTGTCCCTCTGATGCTGGGGACACCAGAGCTGGACCCACAGGATATGGTGGAGTTAGAGATGTGGTTGGACTGCAGGATCCTGAAGGTCTTTTCCTACCCAAGTGGTCCTGGTGCCATGCAAAGGGGCAGCAGCTTGTGGGGTGCTTGGTGAGGACACAGCACACTGAGCACAGACTGAAGCAGTTCACTGCATACAGCCAGCAAAAGGTTTTCCTCTGCAAAGAGAAGCTGGAGAGGAGCAGAGCCAGCTGAGCTTGTCCAGGAGAGCTGCTTTAAGAAGCAGCAGCTGCTAGAAGAGGCCAGGCCACTCCCCAGTGACCCCAAATCCCCAGTTTAGGAATTCTGCCAGGCAGGGAGGGGGATGTCCTGGCAAAGCCCTGGAGGAGGGTGCAGGAGTGCCTCTGTTTGGTGAGTGTTTGACTGGGAAATGAGAGCCCTGAGGAAAGCCTGCTCTGGGTGCTGAGCTGAGGAGATAAGCTCCCACCCAGCCCTGGGGGAGTGGCCAAGCTGCAGCCAGCTGCAGTCTTTCCCATGGGAATCATTGGAAACTTTGTAGCTGAAGCTGGGTGAAGCCCTGGGAAGTACAGTGTCTCTGAAGCAATGGGATGGGAGGAAGGAGCTCAGAAGTGTTCCACTTTCATGGAAAAAATCTCCTTGAAAGTCTTATGAGGAACAGCTGAGGGAGCTGGGGGTGTTCAGTGTGGAGAAGAGGAAGCTGAGGGAGACCTCATTGCTCTCTACAGCTCCTGAGGGGAGGCTACAGGCAGGTGGGGCTTGGGCTCTGCTCCCTAGGATCAGGTGATAGAAGAGGAAACGTCCTGGAATGTGCCAGGGGAGGGTTAAGTTGGAGAGGAGGAAGAATTTCCTTGGTGCCAGAGTGGTCAGGGATTGGCACAGGCTGCCCAGCGAGGTGGTGGAGTCCCCATGCCTGGAGGGGTTCCAGAACCCTGTGGCCATGGCACCTGGGGCCATGGTTTGGTGGCCATGGTGGGGTTGGGTTGGTGTTGGGCTGGAGGATCCCAGAGTCCTTCTCCAACCCAAACAATCCTGTGCCTCTGTGATCACCCCAACCTCTGCTGACACATCAAAGGACAGAGAGAAAAGGGACTGAGAACCCTCAATCCCCCAGGGATAGGCTGGAGATGAGGAGAAGATTCTTTGCTGCAAGAAAGGTCAACAGGAAGCAGCTGGATGTGTCCCTCCTGGCTGGGAGTCTGTTCCCCTGCACTGCAGGAGCAGAGGATGTTTCTCTTCCCTGAAGCAGAGCACAGATGCTCCTAGGAGGTTGCTTCCTGCTGCTGCAGGCTTTGGGCACTGCCCAGGGAAATGACCTTCCTCTGGCACCAAGTGCCCCCAGCTCCTTGTGCTTGCCAGGAGATGGTGCTGCCAGCCTCCTGTCTGCCCCCAGCCTCCTGTCTGCCCACAGCCTCACACAGCCATGCAAGGGGTTGGGCTGGAAGGGACCTTGGAGATCATCCAGGTCCAACCCCCTGCTGTGCTGTGGGCAGAAGCTGTGGCACTGCTGCAGAGGGGGCAGGAAGGGGTTAAAGTCTCAGCCTAAAGCCCCCGAGGCAGTTTTGGCAGCTCTGATGGGAGCAGCCCTGTGGCCTCTGCTTCCACCCTGCATACTTCACAACATCTGCCCTAGGACATCTCTATCCAGCTCTGGGCTCCCCAGTTCCAGAGGGACAGGGAACTGTGGAGAGAGTCCAGGGGAGGCCATGAGGATGGTGAAGGGCCTGGAACATCTCTGTGGGGAGGGAAGGCTGAGACCTGGGGCTGGGTAGCCTGGAGAGGAGAAGGCTGAGAGGGGATCTGAGCAATGTCTGTAAATCTCTGAGGGGTGGGGGGCAGGAAGGGGCCAGGCTCTGCTCAGTAGTGTCCTGAGACAGGACAAGAGACAAAGGGCACAGCCTGGAGCCCAGGAGGTTCCACCTCAGCATGAGGAGAAACTTCTCTGGGGTGAGGCTGCTGAGTGCTGGAGCAGGCTGCCCAGAGAGGTTGTGGAGTCTCCTCTGGAGATTTTCCAGCCCCACCTGGATGTGTTCTGTGTGCCCTGTCCTGGGTGCCCTGCCCTGGCAGGGAGTTGGACTGGATGAGCTCCAGAGGTCCCTTCCCCACCACTCCATGGTTGTATGATTCTGTTCTGGTCAGCACTGTGCTGGCCTTACAGAGCCAGGGGGAGCTGCCAGAGCAGATTTGCTTCCTCTGGAGTTCAACAGCTCCATTCCTTAGCTTGCTTTGCCACCAGCTTTGCTTCCCCGTGGAATTGTTTGCTAACACTGCTGGCTGCAGTGAGAGAAAAGAAAAAAGGGAAAGAAACTGAGGAACTGGCTCTCATGTCAAGGTTTTGTGGTATCCTGGCTCTAGGATCCATCCTGGTGACAAATATCCTGAGAGCTGGTGGCAGTTAACCCCTGTGGTGCCACTCTCCTGCTTTTCAGAGGGGTTTGGGAGGTCTCTTTTCTCTCCTAGGAAGCAGCAGCAGCCCTGATGTGAAAAAGAAGAGCACAAAAGAGACTCTCCCAGCCTTCAGGCACTTCTGGGCAATATTTTTCAGCAGGCTCCTCTCTCTGCAGGGAGGATTTTGGATGTCAAGGCAGCAAATGTGGAGCTTTTGGGCAGTAATGAAATGTAGGCAGGTCTCCAGCTGCACTGTTTGGGTGTTTGGTTGCCAGCAGACTCCAGCAACCCAAGCAAAGCTTGGCAGCTGGACAGCTGAACATCAGCTGAGCTGCAGAGAAAAGTATTAGGAGAACTTTATGCACTCACTGGGATCTGGGGAGTTCAGAGAGGTGCTGGAGAGAATCCAAGAGAAGTTGTGAGGATGCTGGAGGGGCTGGAGGACCTGACTGGGGAGGAGACAATGGTTAGGGGTGGAAAAAGCCTCTGAGATCCTCCAGTCCAACACCAACCCAGCCCCACCATGGCCACTAAACCATGTCCCCAAGTGCCATGGCCACAGGGTTCTGGAACACCTCCAGGCATGGGGACTGCACCACCTCCCTGGGCAGCCTGTGCCAGTCCCTGACCACTCTTGCACCAAGGAAATTTTTCCTCCTCTCCAACTTAGCTCTCCCCTGGCACATTCCAGGACATTTTCTCTCCTTCTTATCTCCTCCAGACACCCTCAGGAAAAGAAGTCTCTCTGCAGCCTTCCTGCAGGATGCCTTCAGGTCCTGGCAGGCAGCTCTAAGATTCCTCTGGAGCCTTCTCCTCTCCAGGCTGCACACCTCCAGCTCCCTCAGCCTGTGCTCACAGCAGAGCTGCTCCAGCCCTTGGCTCATCTTTGTGGCCTCCTCTGGACTCTCTCCAGCAGCTCTGTGTCCTTCTTCTGCTGGGGACACCAGAGCTGGAGGCAGGATTGGAGGTGAGGTCTGAGCAGAGACATCAAACTACATCTGCTGGTGACTTTGATCTCCCTGAGGTGGGTCCCTGAGCAGCAAGAACCTCTCCATTCCATCTGGAAAAGAAAAACATGGAAAAACTTCACAAGCTAAGGGAAAAACCAAGCAGCAAGAGGCAGGCAAGAGCGTGTTCAGGGCAGGGTGGGGAGTCCTCAGTCACTGCTTCCACCCAGGGCCCTCAGCACTCAGCCCTCCCTCACTGCTCAGTGTGAAGCTTCCTTCATCATCAAGGCAGCTTTGCTTATAACCCACAGGGATCCATTTCCGTTCCTTAGAGCCTGAGGGGATTTTTCTCCTCACTGTTGTAGAAATTGGGATCACCCCGCACAGCAAATTCCTCTAGGAAGAGGAGTGCAGGGCATGGAAAACAGCCAAAGTGCCTGGGTGTCTGGCTCCACAGGTGGCATGGTGGAGAATCACTGAGTGGTTGGGAACAGAAGGGACCTTTAAAGGTCACCTGGTCCAAGCCTGCAGTGAGCAGGGACAGAGCAGGAGAGAGCTCCTCCCTTGGCCCACACGAGGAGTCAAGAGCTGCTCACCTGTGCCAGGGGAGCACAGGACTGGGCCAACCTTCTCCAGCCAAGCATGGCCCAGACACCTACTTCAGAAGGCTCCCCAGAACATGGAGTCCACAGAGCTGGGCTACAGAGCAGGGCTTCAACATCCTGTGACACAAAAACTCTACTGGGAAAGGTTTGAGGCCACCAGAAGAGGTCAGGAGAGGTTGGGCACTGCCCACTCCCTGGGCAACCTGTTCCAGTCTCTCCCCACCCTCACTGGAAAGACTTTCTTCCTCATCTCCAGTCTCACTCTCCCCTCTCCCAGCTCAAAGCCATTGTCCCTTGTCCTGGCACTCCCAACCCTTGCCAGAAGTCCCTCCCCAGCTCTCCTGGAGCCCCTTCAGGCACTGCAAGGCTGCTCTGAGGTCTCCCTGGAGCCTTCTCTTCTCCCAGCCTGTCCCCATAGCAGAGGTTCTCCAGCCTCTGATCATCTTGGTGGCCTCCTCTGGCCCCTCTCCAGCAGCTCTGTGTCCTTCCTGTGCTGGGGGCCCCAGAACTGGGCACAGGGCTCCAGGTGAGATCTCAGGAGAAGGAGATTGTCCTGCAGCTGAGGAGACAGCCCTGAGCTGCAGGTGGAGCAGATGCAGGGCAACTCTGAAGGGGTCAGGCTCTGGTGTCCAGCTGAGCAGTGCTGGCAGGGTGGTGGCCCAGGAGCCCCAGGCCAGCTGTGCTGCTCTGGCAGAGTCCCTACAGCCTGTGGTCAGTGGTGCTTGCAGGCCCAGCTGGGCACTCAGGGACAGCTCTCGTGGAACACAGCAGTGAGGTCATTTGGTCCATCCCAGCTGCCAGGGCTGCTCCTGCAGGGCTTCCCTTCCCACACCAGGAGCTCTCCAGCTCCCTCCTGCAGGGTGGGGCTGCAGCCCTCAGCCCCTTTGGCTGTGCCCAGCAGAGCTTTAGAGGACTTCTGGACACAGCTGCTTGGAGAGGGGCTCAGAGCTCGCAACCCCAGCACAGCTCCAGGGAGCTGCAGGGCACAGCCAGCCCTGGGAGGCTGATGCTCAGCAGAGCTTTCAGCAGCAGTTGTGCAGTCGGTGGGAGGGCTGAGGGCTGCCTGCATGCAGCAGGAAGTGCTGCTCTGACTCAGCTCTGCCTTCCTGCTGCAGGCTCCCACAGCCTGCAGGGAGCAGGCAGAGCCTGCAATCCTCTGAGCAGCCTCAGCAGGACACTGGTGGTGCTCCAGGGTGCCTTGGGAAAGTCCTTAGTGCTTGCATCCCTCAGCAGAACACAGGATTGTGGAACGGGTTGGGTTGGAGAAGGCCTCTGAGATCCTCCAGCCCAACACCAACCCAACCCCACCATGGCCACCAAACCATGGCCCCAAGTGCCATGGCCACAGGGTTCTGGAACCCCTCCAGGCATGGGGACTGCACCACCTCCCTGGGCAGCCTGTGCCAGTCCCTGACCACTCTTGCACCAAGGAAATTTTTCCTCCTCTCCAACCTAACCCTCCCCTGGTACATTCCAGGCCATTTCCTCTCCTTCTGTCACCTGGAGCTGTGGAGAGGCCATGAGCTGCCCCTGCAAAGAGCAGCAGCTTGCAAAATGAAAGCACAACAGCAGAACCTTTCTCCCTTCCATGTGCCAGGGCCCTGCTGCTCCACAGCACTCTGCTGGGCAACCCAGGGCAGGCCTTCTGCATCCCTCCTTCCCCTGCTGCTTTTCCCTTGGCACTAGGGACTCTGACACATCAAACAAGATGCCCCCATACAGACTCTGATCAAATGGTCAGGAGCAAACCCCAAATCCAGATCAGATTGATCAAGAACAAACCTCAATTCCAGATCAATCAGGGACAAGACACAAGTCCCCTGCAGCTCCCATCCAGAACAGAGCTCTGCCATTCCAACCATCCCAAATCCAGCTGCTGCTGGAGAGGGACCAGAGCTCTGCCATTCCACCCATCCCTGCTCACCCAGGAGCTCTCTGTGCAGCCCTGCTGACAGCACAACCCTGCCTGGCTTTTTGCCCTCCTGGTGCTGTCCCTCCTGGTGAGGAGGCAGAGGGAGGTTGGAGCTGTGCTGCTTGCCCTGGACAGAGGCTGGCACCTGCCTTCAGAGCAGGCCCCAGGTGCCCTTGGGGCATGACCCCAGCTCTCTGGTGGCTGAGCAGCTCCTGGGCAGTGCCAGCTGTGTGCTTGCTCTGCAGCAGGAGAACCTGGGGCTGGCAGCTCTGGGGCTGAGGGTTGGCAGGGATTGTGGAGGTGTCCTCAGCAGGGAGCACTTCCCAGTGGAGCTGGGAGCAACCCAATGCCATCTGAGAAAAAACACAAGAGGGGACAGGTGAGAGAAGCCCAAGGGATTACCAAAGATGCCAAGTTCAGGTGAGGAGGTTTGCAGGGCATGGAAGAGGTTCAAGGCCCTGGCACTTGTCCCTTGGAGCAGATGATCTGAGGGTCACAGAATCACAGAATGTGAGGGGCTGGAAAGGACCTGGAGAGATCATCAGCCCAACCCCCTGCCAGAGCAGGGCCACCTAGACCGGGCTCCCTTCCCCATCCTCTAAGGCACAGCCAGTGGCTGCAGCAGGTTTGGGTGCCAGGAGCCCACCTGCCAGGTGGCCCAGGACACTTCCAGCCCAGGAGCTGCCTGAGGAGCAGCACTCAGCTGGAGACAGGCCTGGGCAGAGGCCACTGAGGTGAAGCTGGGGCCTGCAGTGGTGCCATGGAAGTGCTGCCAGCCAGCAGGAGGTGGTTTATAAAATGTAATTTTATTTAATGTTAACTTTGCTGTTACAGAGGGCAGAACATTTTTCACAAGGCTTTTTTGGGACTACAATCAATGATTAGCAACACACAATAGTGGTCCAAACTCTCTAAGGAACGATCACTGGACAAACTTGGGCACCTCCTCACATGTGCACAAACCTGCAGGGAAAAGTACTAAAGAAAACCAACCCCAGAACCCCAACCTTGGGAGACTTGGCCCTGTGAATTCCATTTGGGGGTTGCCACTCCAGTCCTGAAGAGCTGCCATGCACTCCCTAGCCTGCCCCCCCAGCACACAGCAGGCTGCTGCTAACACCTAGGCAAGGCCACAGGGGCAGGAGGGAGGGAGCTGTGCCTGGGGAGGGTGGAGGAGGCCCTGCTGGGAACACACAAAGCTGCTGTGCTGCAGGAAGCAACTCAGCTGCTGGTTCTCCAAAGTGGAAATGCTGGCCCAGTGCTTCCACATCCCTACTGACACAGCACACAGGAGCCAGGGGGGAGCCAAGGGTGGGAACCCTGGGGAGCAGGGAGGGGATGTGGAGGACGAGAAGCTAGGTGGAAACACTCTGGAGCTGCAATGCACTACATTGCCACACCTCACTGGAATACAAAGCACAGCCCAGTGCCAGGGACTGGATCAGGTTTGGGTTTTCTCACTAGCAGGAACACTTGAGAGTCCTCTACAGAAGGCTTTGGAAGGGGCTGATGTGAAATGAAGCTATCAATACTTTTCTACAGCAGTAACTGCACACCAGGAAGGCCAGGACCAAAAAAAAGAAACCCAAAAAAAGACCAAACCAAAAACCACAAATCAAGGAATGGAGTTTTGTTTTGTTTTGTTTTCCCAAAGCTGCAGTGTGAAAAGACTATAAATTGATTTTCCATACACATGAATGGGTTTTGTTCCTTGTTTTCTTTGCTATAGGAAATCCCAGTGGAGCTAGAAGGAATGGAGACGTGTAAAAAGGTTTCTGGAGGAGGGGCAGGGGAGGGGAGATGATGCCCCACGTGCAGCTTTAGTTCTCTGCACCTTCTGCAGCATCACATTCTTCTCCTGCACTGTCTGATGTCCATAACTGCAAAGAGAGGAAGAGCAGAGTCAGCTCAGAGCACTCAGATGTCCCTTCCACAGAGGTGGTTGAGTTCAGGCTGGATGGGGACTTGAGCAACTTGGGTTGGTGGAAGCTTGAAGATCATCTAGCTCCAAGCCCCCTGCCATGGGCATGGATCTTCAAGGTTCCTTCCAACCCATTCCATGGAGCTAGATGACTTTCAAGGCCCCTTCCAACCCAACCCATTCCATGAATCTGGCGTGAGAACAGGATCACAAAAGTGTTTGAGCTGGAAAAGCCCTCTAGGATCAAGTCCAAGCTTCAATCCCACACCACCATGGCCATCCCACCATGTCCCTAAGGACCCTGATGCCTACAAAGCACCAGGAGCTGTGTGACTCCTGGAGAGGTAAGTGGAGGCAGGGCCCAGCTGGCTGTGCAGTGCCCTGAGCAGCTGCAGGCTGTTGTGCTCAGCTCTCAGCATCAGCCTCACACCTCTCAAGTCTGGGTGGCAGCTTCACAGAATGGGTTGGGTTGGAGGGGACCTTGAAGCTTATCCAGTTCCAACCCCCCTGCCATGGGCAGGGACACCTCCCACCAGCCCAGGCTGCTCCAGGCCTCATTCATGAGCAAGAGCAGTTCCCAAAGCAGCAGCTGGAGAGCTGAGAGTGAGGATCAGCATTCTGGGTGCTGGAGCTAAGTGAGCTGATGGTGCTGAGAAAGGACAATTCCATGGCAGGAGTGCTGCACAGCACTGGGCACTGCTGGCACTGCCATGCACTGTTTTCCACTGATGCATTCCCTGAGGAACTGCCCTAGAGATCCTGGGGGTTCCAGTGGGCACTTCCCTGCAGTGGTGAATCATTAGGCTCAAACCCCAGCTCAGTTTTGTTCTCAGTGCACTGGAATTCCTGAGCTTTCCTGCTAATGAGCACCAGGACCAGGAGCAGAGCAGGGATGCACAGCAGAAAAGAGGTCTTGTGTCTGAAGAGGAATCACTGATCACAGACCACTCTTTTTGGACTCCTTGTCTTGTCTTAAGCTGCCTGGCTGCTCCTGCTGCACAGCCAAGGCCAGCAGCGAGCTGCCCAAGCTGCCCAAGCTGCCGCTGCAGACTGCACAGCACCGAGCACTGTAAGCTGCTGTCAGTCAGCCAGGGAAGCCCAGGGCAGGGGCAGGGCAGTGCACATCAGGAGCTGAGTGTGAGCAGGCCAAGGGCAGGTTCCCAGGGCAGAGTCCAGGGCAAGGCACTCACTGTGAGGTTGTCCCTAAGCAGCTGCATGATGAGGGTGCTGTCTTTGTAGGAGTCTTCGTTCAGTGTATCCAGCTCTGCGATGGCCTCGTCGAACGCCTGCAACAGCCCACAGCAGCCTCAGCCCTGCCTGCCCTGCAGCAGCCTGCACCACGGGCAGCAGAGCCTGCACTGCAGGCAACAGCCTGCACCAAGGGCAACAGCCTGCACCACGGGCAGCACAGCCCGCACCAAGGGCAGCACAGCCTGCACCAAGGGCAACAGCCTGCACCAAGGGCAACAGCCTGCACCAAGGGCAGCAGAGCCTGCACCAAGGGCAACAGCCTGCACCACGGGCAACAGCCTGCACCACGGGCAACAGCCTGCACCACGGGCAGCACAGCCTGCACCAAGGGCAACAGCCTGCACCAAGGGCAGCAGAGCCTGCACCATGGGCAGCAGCCAGCACCACAGGCAGGAGCCTGCACCAAGGGCAACAGCCTGCACCACGGCCAGCACAGCCTGCACCAAGGGCAGCAGAGCCTGCACCAAGGGCAATAGCCTGCACCACGGCCAGCACAGCCTGCACCAAGGGCAGCACAGCCTGCACCAAGGGCAACAGCCTGCACCACGGGCAGCAGAGCCTGCACCAAGGGCAGCAGAGCCTGCACCACGGGCAGCAGAGCCTGCACCAAGGGCAGCACAGCCTGCACCACGGGCAGCACAGCCTGCACCAAGGACAACATCCTGCACCATGGGCAGCAAAGCCTGCACCACAAGCAGCAGAGCCTGCACCAAGGGCAGCAGAGCCTGCACCAAGGGCAGCAGAGCCTGCACCATGGGCAGCAGAGCCTGCACCAAGGGCAGCAGAGCCTGCACCACAGGCAGCAGAGCCTGCACCACGGGCAACAGAGCCTGCACCACGGGCAACAGAGCCTGCACCAAGGGCAACAGCCTGCACCACGGGCAGCAGAGCCTGCACCAAGGGCAGCAGAGCCTGCACCATGCACGACAGCAGCTCCTGCCCCCAGCTGCTGTCTCACAGAGGCACAGGGAAGGCCTAGCAAGACCCTGCAGCCAGGCTGGGAGCACTACCTGCTCCTGGCCCTTTATTCCCCCAGCACCACAGCAACAGGAGCCCTTGAGGGGCTCCTTCCTGCACAAGGCCAGGGCTGACCCTGTGGCCTGGCAGAGGCCCCAGGCACCCTCCAGGCACCCCCAGGCAGCCCCCCCCCCCAGGCAGCACCCAGGCAGTTCCCCCCAGACAGCCCCCCCCAGAGAGCACCCCCAGGAAGTCCCCCCAAGGCAGCACCCAGGCAGTTCCCCCCAGGCAGTCCCTCCCAGGCAGCCCCCCTCAGACAGCCCCCCCAGGCACTGACTGTCTTGGCCAGCGTGCAGGCCAGCTCGGGGTTGTTGAGGATCTCATAGTAGAAGACAGAGAAGTTGAGGGCCAGCCCCAGGCGGATGGGGTGTGTGGGCTGCATCTCCTTCTTGCTGATGTCAAAGGCCTCCTGGTAGGCTCCCTGTGAGTTCTCTATTGTCTCTGTGCAGGGGAGGACACAGCCATTAGGATACAGCAGGGTCTCAGAGATGGCTCCAGAGTGCTGCAGCGCTGCCAGCCCCGGAGCTGCCCCAGCTGAGCACGCTGCCAGCACAGCTCTGCACTGGGTCTAAGCAAACTCATGGCTGCCAGCCCAGCTGGGAGCAGGATCAGGGAGTGCCCTGGGGTGGAGAAGGCCTCTGGGAGCACCCAACCAACCATTGACCAACCCCACCAGGGCCACTGAACCATGGCCCCAAGTACCATGGCCACAGGGTTCTGTAACACCTCCAGGCATGGGGACTCCACCACCTCCCTGGGCAGCCTGTGCCAATCCTTCACCACTCTTGCACCAAAGACATTTTTCCTATTTCCAACCTAACCCTCCCCTGGCACATTCCAGGCCATCTCCTCTCCTTCTAGGGTTGGGCTCCTCCCCTGATCCTAGGGAGCAGAGCCCAATCCCCACCTGGCTCCAGCCTCCTCTCAGGAGCTGTAGAGAGCAATGAGGTCTCCCTCAGCCTCCTCTTCTCCACACCAAACCCCCCTCAGCTGCTCCTCCCCAGCTCTCTTCTCCAGACCCTTCTCCAGCTCTGTTGCCCTTCTCTGGACACACTCCAGCCCCTCCACGTTCCCCCTGCAGTGCAGCTGCCACACTGACAGAACAGAGGGAGCAAAGGAAGCTGCTCCAGAGCCAAGGTGCTCAGGAGAGAGATGGACACCCAGAAGTGAGCAGACACAGACACTAAGGTGACTGCAGTGCTCCAAAGGCTTTGGCAGCTGAGGTACAACCCCCTGCAGCTGTGCACCACTGCCTGCAGGCAGCCTGCTTCACTGCTCCCCCAGGCTGCACAGAGAAGCCTTCAGGGGATGCTTCACCCTGGCATGGGGAAGGCTGAAGAGGAGCAGGACTCTAGGAAGGAGTGCAAATGTTGCAGGCATCTGTTCAGCCTTCCTTAGCAGCTCTGCTTTAGTCAAATCCCCACATGAAATACAGCAGCACACCCTCCCCTGAGCTGTTTTCCAGTAGCTCCCCAGAAACCAGGGCAGAGCCCAGCAGCTCCAGCTCCAGCTCCCTGCCTGCTGCACTGAAGGCTGCTCAGACCTGCAGTCTCCATCTCCAGGGGCTCTGGAGATGTCCAGCTGAGGCACAACTGCTCCCACTCAGCTAACTCACAGCTCCCAGCACACTGAGGGTGGAAAGGGACCTCTGGAGATCACCCAGCTCCAGCAGTGCACCCACAGCAGCCTGCCCAGGATCCCAGTGTCCAGGTGGGGTTGGAAGCTCTCCAGAGAGGAGAGTCCTGCTCTGGGCAGCCTGCTGCAGGCCTCCAGCAGCCTCACACCAGAGGAGTTCCTCCTCCTGCAGAGGTGTTGTGCACACTCCAGGTAAGAGCTTGGCAGTGGCATGCAAGCCCCCTGCCCCAGCCCAGCCCCCTGCCCCCAGCCCAGCCCCTGTCCCCAGCCCAGCTCCCTGCCCCCAGCCCAGCCCCTGCCCCCAGCCCAGCCCCTGCCCCCAGCCCAGCTCCCTGCCCCCAGCCCAGCCCCTGCCCCCAGCCCAGCTCCCTGCCCCCAGCCCAGCCCCTGCCCCCAGCCCAGCTCCCTGCCCCCAGCCCAGCCCCTGCCCCCAGCCCAGCTCCCTGCCCCCAGCCCAGCCCCTGCCCCCAGCCCAGCCCCTGCCCAGGGGCACTCACGTTTCCGGTCGTCCCCGCAGGCCACCTCGGCCAGGTACCGGAAGTAGTCTCCCTTCATCTTCAGGTAGAAGACCTTGCTCTCGGGGTTGGTTGCGTTGGCTATGAGGTACTTGTCCAACAGCTCCTGCAGCAGCCAAGACAGGCACAGGTCACACACAGCAGGGCAAATAGCCTCCTCCTGCTCCCCAGCAGCCTGCCAGGGGCTCAAGGGCTGCCAGGAGAGAAAAAGGAGTTCCTAAGGAGCTTGAGATGGATGCAGGCTCCTTCAGACAACCCCTGGAAAGGCACCAAGGCAGAGAACAGGGAAGGTGATCAGAGGCTCAGCACCCTGCAAAGCAGGCCCAGGAAAAGGTTTCCCAGCTGTGGTTTCCTGACCAAGCTGAGTCCCAGGACATGCATCTCTCCTTCCAGAAGTGCTCTTGCAGAGGGGGAAGCTGGGACTGGAGAAACCATCAGGGTTGTGCTGGCTGGAGAAGTCCTCTGCTGGGGATAAGCCATGGCCCTCAGCACCACATCTCTGCCTCTGTGGAACACCTCCAGGGGCAGCCTGCTCCAGTTTTCCTTCTTGTGGTGCTGGAGCAGGTCCAGAAAAGGGAGAGAGGATGGGCAAAGTTTGAAGCTGTTTACAACCAAGAACCAATTCCTGCTCCCCAGCAAACAGTGACAAAGCTCAGCTCTTGCTGGCTCTGCCATGAGCTGTGCTCAGGAGACTTGGGTAAGGATTCTCCAGCCCACCTACCAGAGACAGCCAAAGAGCTGCTCCTGGGTAGCCAGCAGGCAGGGACACATCTTTCCAGCCACAGAGTGCTCTCCATCACCCCTCAGCTGCTGCTAACAGCTCTCCTGCCTGCTCACCAGGACAAGACAGGGCTCAGAAGCTGCAGCAAGAGGAGCCAAGTCCTTCTCCAAGGCTGCAGGGCCTCCCAGCCCTTCCAAAATGTGGGAGAAGGCAAAGGAGAGCAGTAGATTACCCCCAAAGGGAGCACTTCAGAGAGCTGATGAGGAGCACAGCAGCTTCTGGCTCCCCTCCTTACCCAGCTCATTCCCAAAGCCCAGCTCTGTTCTCTGGAGCTGACAAGAGATGGGGATTGGCTGCAGCAGACTCAGGGGAACCCCAGAGCCCTCAGAGCAGCTCTACACCAAGAATTTAGGTGACAGAAATGTGCCTTCAGTTCTTTGGAAGACCACGTGGTGAGGAAAACAGCAGCAAGTCCCCCCCAGGCCTGCACAGTGGGGCTAGTTCAGGAGCAGGACTCCAAGCTGACGGAGCACCTACAAAGCAAAGGCTGCAGAACTCCAGCTCTGAGGGCAAACCCCTCAGCATTTAATGAGTAACTGTAGCACTGCAATCACCAGGAGCTAATTTTAGACACCAGCCTGCTCCCCATACATACCAAACCATTATGGCTTCATTAATAACCAGGGGCAGCAGAGCACTCCAGCTGAAAGCCTCTGCTCATTCCAGAGCCATCCCAGGTGCTGGCAGTGATTTCAAGCCAGCACTGATAGCAGGGCACCCCCAGCTGGCTGGCAAGAAGGTCTCTGTGCAGCCACAGGCTGCTCAGCATGGATGTGACACTGCACACAGCTCCAGACACAGCTCCCTCCACACACCCCCTGCCAAGGCACTCTCAAACAGGCAAGAACCATGGAACTGCTTTGGAAAGGACCCCCAAGGTCAGCCAGTCACTGCCAGCCCAGAGAAAGCAGCAGGAGGTTGTTTCCAAGCAAGGTGATACCAAGCCTGGCACCCTTCCACTGCAACCAGGAGGGGTTTGTAGGACTCCTGTAAGGCTGGAAAAGCACTGCCAGACAGCAGCCCCCAGCTGGATGGGACATGGATCAGTGGGAATTCCAGAGAGTGAGGGCTGCAGGGGCTCCAGCTGCTTCTCCCCAGCCCTGTTCTCCAGACCCTTCCCCAGCTCTGTTGCCCCTCCCTGGCCCTGCTCCAGCTCCTCAATGTCCTTCTGGGAGTGAGGAGCCCAGAACTGAACCCAGCACTCAAGCTGTGGCCTCCGCAGTGCTGATCGAGGGGCACAATCCCTGCCCTTCTCCTGCTGCCCACACCATTGCTGATCCAGGCAGGATGCTGGTGCCCTTCTTGCCCACCTGGGCACCCCCTGGCTCATCCTCACTTGCTGCCACCTTACAAGTTTCTGCAGTGAGAAAAGCTTCTCCTTCTGGCTGGCTGTGTCCCTCTTGTCCCAGGTTGGAACTGGGTGATCTCTGATGTCCCTTCCAGCCCAGAGCACTCTCTGACTCCCTGACTGTAGCTAACCCTCAGCACAGCACATGGCAAGGGAGGTCTGTGCTCCACCACCTGGGCTGGACATCCTCCTCCTGGGCTTTGCAGCCCCAGTTTGGGGTTTTAATTGCTTTCACTGGGGCCAGGTCTCATTGATGAACCCCAGAGGATGGAAGAGAACACAAAGAGACTTCACCCAAGCTGATCATTGTCCTCTGCAGCCCTGCCCTTTCCATCTCCAATGCATCTGCTGCACCCCAGGACAGCAGCAGCACTTCCTGCAGGGCCTCCTGCCCTCCCTCCTCCAGGCAGGCTGGCAGGGAGGGCAGGGCAGAGCAGGCTGGCAGCACAAGCAGCTGAATGATTTACCTGACACTCTTAGCTCAGTCCTAGCCAGGACAGCTCAGGCCTTCTCCCATCTATTCCCTGGCCTCCCCCTCGGGGGCAGGCAGCCCCATTTCCAACAGGAGTTCACAGAACCAGGAGGGTGCTTTAGGCTGGGAGGGACCTTTCAAGGTCACCCAGGCCAAGCCCTGCAGCCAGCAGGGACATCCCCAGCCAGAGCAGGTTGCTCACAGCCCCAGACAACCTCACCTGCAGTGGTGCCAGGCATGGGGCAGCTCCCAGCTCTCTGGGCAGCCTGGGCCAGGCTCTCCCCACTCTCAGTGTCAAACATTTCTCCCTTCTCTGCAGTCTGAGCCTCCCTCTTTGAGTTCAAGCCATCCCCCCTTGTCCTGTCACACCAGGCCCAGCTCCAAAGCCTGTCCCCAGCTTTCTGCTGGGCCCTTGAAGCATTCCAGAAGGTCTCCCTGGAGCCTTCTCTTCTCCAGGCTGAACACCCCCAACTCTCCCAGCCTGGCCTCATGGGAAAGGTGCTCCAGCCTTCAGTTTTGTTGGCCTCCTCTGGACCTGCCCCTTGTGCTGAGGGCTCCAGAGCTGCACACAGCACTCCAGGTGAGGTCTCAGCAGTGTGGAGCAGAGCAGCAGAATCTCCTCCCTTGGCCACACTGCTGAGCTGAGAGTCAGCAAAACCACTCCAGGCAGCTGAGCAGTGGGGCAGGCCTCAGCCAGCCTCAGCAGCTGACAACCTGACCTAGAGAGAGCAGGGCACTGCCAGGGGGTGATGCTGTGCTTAAGCCAGCCAGGTGGCACCAGTGGAGTGCCACCCACGTGCCATGCAGCACCCATGCCCACTCCTCTCTCTGGTCAGAGCTGCGGATCAGAGCACAGCTGCCACTGCAGCTTACAACCCCAGGAGCTGAACCACCACCAAAAGCTGAATCAACACCAGGCCTGCCCCAGGTGCTGCCACACAAAGCCACAGGATGGCTTCAGCTGCTGCCCTGCCCTGCTATGGGTGACTCTGGGAAGCAGCACCACAGGACTCAAAGCCTGGCCCTCAAGCCAGACCATGGTGTGCTGGTGGCATCAGGACAGGCTTGGTGTGACGGGCTTGGTGTGACAGCCTGTGACTGACCTGCTGCCTCCCCAGCTCTGGGGCATTCTCAGGTGGCACAGGGCCCTCCTGCAGGGTGCCAGGGTTTCCCATCTCCATTTCCTTCTGCCTGCACCTTGTGCTCACACTCCTGCCACCCTGGCAGCACCATGCCCACACCTGCTGCTCCTCCCCTCCTGCAGAAGGCAGCCTCAGGTTGCACCAGGGGAGGTTCAGGTTGGAGATGAGAAGGAACTTGTTGAGTGGAAGGGTTCTCAGAGCCTGGCACAGGCTGCCCAGGGAGGTGGCTGAATGCCCATCCCTGGAGGGGTTTCAGAGGGGCAGAGCTGTGGTGCTGAGGGCCATGGCTCAGCCCCAGCCTTGGCAGAGCTAGGGCAGGGTTGGGCTGAGTGAGCTTCAAGGGCTTTCAACCAAAACAACTCTGTGACCTCCAAGGAGAGCAGGTGCAGAGGTCCTGCACACCCCAGCACCACCAGCTGAGGGATGCTGCCACTCTCAATGCTTAGCCTTCAGCACCAGAGGAGGAAGAGGACCCAGGTCAGCTCCAGCCATTTTCTACTGATCACAAGCAGTTTAAGGCCAATTCTCAGAGCAAGCTAAAGATACCCTCCTGTGCCTAGGTGCCAGCAGAAGCTCTCCCTGTGGTAAACTGCAGTAGCTGCAGAGCTAACAGTGCCACCTGTCACTCAGCTGCCAACACCTCCAGCATGTTTGGGTTTCCTCAGCAGCACCCAAAGCCTCAGTGCTGTGCTGCTCATGGCCACTGCACCTCTCACCAGCTCAGCACCACCAGGAGAAGTCAATGGAGGAGCAGCCAGCAGCAGCAGTGATGCTCTCCAACAGTTTGCCCCCATCATTATAAACTGGGAAAAAACCCTAAACCAAAGCAGCTTGAGCTTGGCATCAGCTGCTGAGCAGCTCTCTGCTGTGCCAGTGCTTGTCAGGTGCTGCCATGCCAGGGGTTCTGGGCTGGACAGTTCCTGGCTGTGCCTTCCCCTCCTGAGCCACAGGGGATGCAGTCCCTATATGAAGTGCTTTTGGCTGGTTTGGTTTTCACTTCTTGGTTGTTTTTCAAGAAGGACTGAGGCTGTCAGATGGGTGGCAGCAAGTGGCACTGACTGCTGAGGGTGGTGTTTGCCTGGCACAGCACATTGGCCTCAGCACCAATTGGTCACATGCCAGTGAAGAAGCTGAAACCAACCTACTGAGACAAGTTCCTGAACAGCACTGCAGAGGCACAGGCAGCACCTCTGGGCTGAGCAAGAGAACTCCCACCCTGACCATGGGTCCCACCTCACAGCCCTCTGGGAGAGCAGCAGCTCACCTCCAGTGGGCACAGCATCTGTGTGCCCTGCAGAACTCAGACAGGCCTGCAGTATGCTCAGTGCTTGCAACCATGGAGTGGTTTGAAGTGGAAAAGGCCTCTGAGAGCCTCCAGCCCAGCACCAACCCAGCCACACCAGGGCCACCAAACCATGGCCCCAAGTGCCATGGCCACAGGATTCTGGAACCCCTCCAGGCATGGGGACTCCACCACTTCCCTGGGCAGCCTGTGCCAGTCCCTCACCACTCTTGCACCAAAGACATTTTTCCTATCTCCAACCTAACCCTCCCGTGGCACATTCCAGGCCATTTCCTCTCCTTCTAACCTAACACCTGATCCTAGGGAGCAGAGCCCAAGCCCCACCTGGCTGCAGCCTCCTCTCAGGAGCTGTAGAGAGCAATGAGGTCTCCCTCAGCCTCCTCTTCTTCACACCAAACCCCCCCAGCTCCCTCAGCTGCTCCTCCCAGCCCTCTTCTCCAGACCCTTCCCCAGCTCTGTTGCCCTTCTTTGGACCTGCTCCAGCTCCTCAATGTCCTCCTTGCAGTGAGGGCTCCAAACCTGAACCCAGCACTCAAGCTGTGGCCTCCCCAGTGCTGATCCAGGGGACAATCCCTGCCCTGCTCCTGCTGCCCACACCATTGCTGCTCCAGGCCAGGCTGCTGGTGGCCACCTTGGCACCCTGCTGGCTCAGATCCAGGAACAGCCTTCAGGTTCTTCTCCAGCTCCAAGCTGAGAAGCAGCAGCCTCAGGCAGCAGGCAGGGCAATGGCTGCCAGCCTGCCTGCAGAGCTGAGGTGGTGGTGAGGCAGCTCAGAGCACTGCCCCCCTCCATGGCAACCTTCAAACACATCCAATGTTCCCCAGGCTCTGACAGCACAGATGAGCAGTGTGGGCTGAGACCTTGCCACAGGGCTTCCACTCACAAATGAGTGCCTGCTTTAATCATCTCATGGAGTGGTGCTGAGCCTTGGACTCCTTCAAGCCTGAGCAGTGCCTGCAGAGCCCCCAGCATGACTCACTGCAGCCTAGGTGTGTTCTAACACTCAGCTGTTGTTGTCTTGACAGGAAAGGGAGAGCCCCCTGCTGCAGCAGGAAAATCACTTCACTTGCCAAGGTGTCATTGGGCATAAGAGAGTTCTTCACCCCTCTGGACTGGAGCTCCAGGCACCAGCTCCTCCTGGGAGGACATGAAACAGTTCCCAAGCAGCCCTCAGCAGCCCATTTCACATCTTGAGCAAGATGTTTGCCCCTGCAGCAATAGCCTGAAGATGACCTGACAAAGCAGAGGCATGGGAACACAGGGTGACCTAACTCAGCTTTTCCATTTGGTTCCCAGTCTTTGTCTGCATGGCTTCAAAAACTGGCAAGCAGTGTTCAGGGTTGGCCCTGAAGGAAGGATCTGGAATCCCACTTAAAGGCAGAGCCCACACCACTCCCAGCTGGGGCTGAGATTCATTGCATCTCCAGCTGCCCTGGCCCCTGGAACAAGCACCTCTGACAGCCCTGCACAGCTCTGCCTGAGCCCTGAACAGCTCTGGGAGAGAGCCAGAAACCAGAAGTGGAGGAGCCCTCTCCAAAAGTCCTGGCAGCCTGGTGAAGTCCCCACTGACCGGAAAAGGGGAAGCAGAACTCCCATTTTCAACGAGGGTAAGAACCAGGGAACTCCAGGCCAGGCAGTCTCACCTCTATGCCTGGTAAGATCATGGAGCAGATTCTCCTGGAGGCATTACTGAGACAGAAGAATAGTGAAGAGGTGATTGGGTACAGCCAGCATGGGTTTACCAAGGGCAAATCCTGCCTGACAAACCTGGTGGCCTTCTATGAACAGGTGACAACATTAATGGATGAGGGGAGAGCAATTGATGGCATTGACCTGGACCTGAGCAAAGCCTTCCACACTGTCCCACATCCTGGTCTCCAAACTGGTGACACATGGGTTTGATGGGTGGACCACGAGATGGATAAAGAACTGGCTTGATGGCCGCACCCAAAGAGTGGCTGTCAATGGCTCCATGTCCCAGTGGAGGCCAGGGACAAGTGGAGTCCCTCAGGGCTCAGTCCTGGGACCAGTCTTGTTCAACATCTTTGTCAGTGACATGGACAGAGGCATTGAGTGCACCCTCAGCAAGTTTGCTGATGACACCAAGCTGTGTGGTGCAGCAGACAGCTGGAGGGAAGGGATCCATCCAGAGGGACCTGGACAGGCTGGAGAGCTGGGCACAAGCCAACCTCAGGAGGTTCAACAAGAACAAGTGCAAGGTCCTGCACCTGGATGGAGGCAACCCCAAGCGCAAATCCAGGCTGGGCAGGGACTGGCTGGAGAGCAGCCCTGAGGAGAGGGACTTGGGGGTGCTGGGGGATGAGAAGCTCATCAGGAGCTGTCAGTGTGCACTTGCAGCCCAGAAAGCCAACCAGATCCGGGGCTGCATCAAGAGAAGTGTGGCCAGCAGGTCAAGGGAGGTGATTCTCCCCCTCTACTCAGCTCTGGTGAGACCACACCTGGAGTACTGTGTCCAGTTCTGGAGTCTCTATTACAAGAGGGATATGGACATGCTGGAAGGTGTCCAGAGAAGGGCCACCAGGATGAGCAGAGGGCTGGAGCACCTCTCCTATGAGGAGAGACTGAAAGAGTTGGGGCTGTGCAGTCTGGAGAAGAGAAGGCTCCAAGGTGACCTTATTGTGGCTTTCCAGTATCTGAAGATGGCTCCAAAAAAGCTGGGGAGGGACTTTTTAGGATATCAGGGAGTGACAGGACTGGGGGGAATGGAATAAAGCTGGAAGTGGGGAGATTCAGGCTGGATGTGAGGAAGAAGTTCTTCCCCATGAGAGTGGTGAGAGCCTGGAATGGGTTGTGCAGGGAGGTGGTTGAGGCCCCATCCCTGGAGGGGTTTAAGGCCAGGCTGGATGAGGCTCTGGCCAGCCTGATCCAGTGTGAGGTGTCCCTGCCCATGGCAGGGGGGTTGGAACTCGATGATCCTTAAGGTCCCTTCCAACCCTGACTGATTCTATGATTCTATGACTGCAAGTTCTTGCTGTAGGTTTTCACCAGACCAAAACAGCAAGCCAGTGAAAGTCAAACACTTCAGTTTTGAGAGAAGAGCCCCAAGTTTTCCAGCTTCCCCTGCCAAATGTAGAAGTGAGTCTTTAAGTAACCCAACCCATTCCCCTCTCCACTAACTGGGAGCTGTGTCCTGCACTGATGGCCACACAACACAGCCAAAGCTCTCAGCGGTTTGATCTCCAATTTATTCTGCCACTCTTCCATGACTGCATTTTCCCTATTTCCAGTTGCTCAGGGGACTCTGAGTGGTGTTTTCCCCTAAGCAAACACACTGCTGACATCTAACCCTGCCCTTCAGAATCCTGACTACCTGAAAGCTTCTTGCAGCAGCCTCCCTTTCTGATCTTCCATTACAGGACAGAATCAACCCAAAAAAGTCTCAGTTTGCATTTAAAAACATTTCAGCAGCTGCAGAAGCCCTGCAGGTATGTCTGGATGACTGACTGAGACAGAGCCAGGGCTCCTCACTGCAAGGAGGGCAGTGAGGGCTGGAGTAGGGCCAGAGAAGGGCAACAAAGATGGGGAAAGGTCTGGAGAAGAGGGCTGGGGAGGAGCAGCTGAGGGAGCTGGGGGGGTTTGGTGTGGAGAAGAAGAGGCTGAGGGAGACCTCATTGCTCTCTATAGCTCCAGAGAGGAGGCTGCAGCCAGGTGGGGGTTGGGCTCTGCTCCCAGGTAACAAGTTCTAGGGTGAGAGGAAACAGCCAAGGAGGTTCAGGTTGGATATTAGGAAAGAAGGATCACTGGGCCCTGAAACAGGCTGCCCCGGGCAGGGCTGGGGTCACCTGCAGGTGTTTAAAAGCCATCTGGATGAGGAGCTCCCTGTGTACAGGGAGATGTTAGGTGCTGGTTAGACTCCATGATCCTAAAGTGTTCCCACGGAGGCCATTCTGTGATTCTCTACCAACACCCAAACTGAAGAGCAGCCTGCAGGAGCTCCCTGGCTTTCAGGCACAGCCTTTGTGCAGATGACTGACTTTTAAAGCCAGCCTTCCATGACCTACAGGTTTTACTTGCTTCAGTTCTGCTCTGCTTGGGGGCCCCAGCTCAGAGGCTGATGGTCACTGAAAGCCAGGAGGGTGCCTGAAGAGATGCTCCTTCTGCCCATCATTGGTGTGGCTGGGGAAGCTGCTGCACCTCCTACCCTAACCCTGCAGGAAACCCAAGGTGTCTCAGCAGTGAGCCCATCAGTGAGACACCCTCCAACCATGGAGTGGAGCCTTTAAGTCACCAGAACCTTTCAGATGACCTTGCTGGAGCAATTTCTCCAAACAAGTGAGCCTTGACCTTTTGCTCAGGCTCTGCTGCCTGCCCCCATTCCAAACCATTTCTGCTACAAGAAGTCTGCAAAGTGTATCCCACTCCAGAGCTTCCTGGGTGAGTGATAGCCAGGAAATCTGAGGCTGTCAGTCTGATAAGAGCCTTTGGAGGGCATTTTAAACATGAATTACCAGAGCAAATGGAAGCCTTCTGTCCCCAGAGCCTGACATGACTCCTGTACCCAACTCCCTCAGCAGATGGCTCATGGCAATTAAAGGACAGAACAAAGATTGCTGGAGCAAGGAACAAACCTTTATCAAGGCTGGAACCTGGCAAACCAAGCCCTTGATTCCTTTCACTAATAAAAAGAAAGACAGGAGCAAAATCACAGCTCCTTCAGGGCCTTCCAGCTCCCAGGGCTTTACACCTGATGCCCTGGGGGTGCAGAGAGCCACAGGCCATGGCACTGATCCTGTTTTCACTGCCTGCTGGGGGACTCAGCACAGTCTCACTCCTAGAGACCTCCAGTTTTCTGGGCTCATTTCTTCAGCTTTTAACAACAGACAAGCCACTGACCTTCAGGCCTTCCTACTTCCAGCACACCTCAGGCAACCCTCTCCTCAGTGTGAGCCCCAGATGGAGAGATCTGTGCAAATCAGATGAGTGATCTAAACCCACCTCAGCAGCTTGAAAGCAAGGCAATGGCACTGCACACCCAACTAACATCCCCATGCCTATGTTCTCAACACCTTGCAGCCACTGAACCTCTGTCCTTCAGCAGCTTCCTTGGGGGTTCTAGAAATTCAGGGGGCAGCAAGCAGTGACTGCACAGAATGGAGGCCTCAGCTACCATCAGAATTCCTCAGACTATTTTTAGTCAGGCTTTAAGTTTTCAGCCCCTTTAGGAGGCTCAGTGCACACAGGGGCTGGAGTAGATGACCTCCAGAGGCCCCTTCCAATCCAGTGCATTCTATGGTTCTAGGCTTTGCTTTTCCAGGTGTCAACACTTTTGAGGAATGAATTCAGCTTTCCTCACACCAAAGTGTAGCCCTCCAGGGGCAGACTCTCAAGAAGGACAAAGGCTAACAGAACAAAAAAGGCACAAACATGAGTAAGCTGAGTCCAGACAATGAACTGAAAGATCAGTTTCAAGCACACTGAGCTAGAAAAGGTTCAGACATGAAGTTCCATCATTCCAGCTCTGGTGTCCAGCCAAAGAAGGACACACAGAGCTGCCGGAGAGAGGCCAGAGGAGGCCACAAAGATGGTCCAAGGGCTGGAGCAGCTCTGCTGTGAGCACAGGCTGAGGGAGCTGGGGGTGTGCAGCCTGGAGAGGAGAAGGCTTCAGGGGCACCTTAGAGCTGCCTGCCAGGACCTGAAGGGATCCTGCAGGAAGGCTGCAGAGAGACTTCTGAGGGTGTCTGAGACAGGCCAAGGGGGAATGGTTTGAAGCTGAGGCAAAGCAGGGTTAGACTGGAGCTGACGAAGAAGTTGTTGAGTAGCCTGGTGGTGAGACTCTGGCACAGGCTGCCCAGGGAGGCTGTGGCCTGGAGGTGTTGAAGGCCAGGCTGGATGAGGCCTTGAGCAGCTGAGTCTAGCTGAGAGGTGTCCCTGGCCAGGTTGGAGGAGATGAGTTCTGAGGTCCCTTCCAGGCTGAGCCATTCTAGCAGTCTGTGACTATGATCTGACCTTCATCTGCCAAGCAGGAATGTTCCTTCCCAGCCCCAGCTCTGGCAGTCAGTCATGGAGCAGCCAGTCCTGACAGTCAGTTACTCAAGAGGAATGAGCCAACAGCCTTTGCTTCAGCCTACAAAAGGTTAACCAAGGTAATGCTTGCAGCACTGCCCCAACCACTCCTGGGACAGCTAAGCCAAGTCCAAAAGCAGCATTGACCTCAGTCATGGTGTGCTCAGCCCTCAGCAGCTTCACTACAGGGCTCCCAGGGGCAAAGACTGCAGTGCCCCTTGGCTCAGGTGCCAGTCTCACCCCCACAGCACCTCTGCCTGTGCCCTCAAGCCAAGAAAGCAGAGGAAAAGGCTGCCCAAGACAAGGAACTCTGCTACATTGTTCACAGCAGCACCAAGCTGTCAGATTTCAGCATCTACAATAAAACCCCAGATTTCACTTTTCTGTAGGCCAAAGGTAACAGTAGGGGGGAAAAAAAAACCACCAAAGAGGGCTGTGTTGAAAGCTGCTTCATCATCTGCCAGCACATTTTAGCTGACATGAGGAATCTGTCTGCTGCTGCAAGGGAACATTCACCTGGTTTGCAGTGCTTGTGCTGCTTTGAACACTGCCTTCCAGCATGGGGAGTTGGGGTTGAATTATTGCTACTACAACTGAGCACTTGGTGGGTCTACTAGAACAAAAGGGATGAAAATCAGAAGTGGACAGAGACTTTTGGGTTTACCCTCCTTTTTATTAGCATTTATTGTTTCTTCATTATGCAGAGCAGTAGGAATAACACTGCAGCCCTGGAGGTGGAGGAAGGAAGGAGGAAAGGAAGGAAATGGGAGCTGGCAGGAGCAGCACACTCATACTTGCTCTCAACAATGAGCTCTGCAGTCTTGTGGAAGATCAAACATTCAGAGCATCCTCTCAAGCTGAAGACAGCCAAAGCTGAAAGGAGAGACACCTGCTAGCTCCAGACTGACTGCAGGCACTGCTGCAGGGGAGAGGAAAGGAGCAGCAGCACAAGGGATGCTACTGGGTCACTGTGAGAGGTTCAGGCTGTCCTGCTCAGTTCTACCACACTGACCTGAGACAGCAGAACACCAAACTGTGCAAGAACAGCTGCTTGAAAGCAGCTGAGCAGCCTCGTTAGCTCACTGTGCCATGGCAGAACTCAAGAGCACATGGAAACTAACTTGAAGTCTCAGCTAGAGAAATGAGCAATAAGGAGCCAACAGCACAGAGCTGTTCCCAAGCCCTGCTGGGCTTGGCCATGGCATCCTCAGCCAGTTTCCAACTGTGGGCAAGCTGTTATCAACTCTCATTTCTACTGCTCCATGAGGAACTCTTCCAACATCAGGACCTAGAAGCTGAACATATGCAGAGCACCACCAAATACACAGGAAAAGCCTCGAGGTGCAGGTGGAGAGTGAACTGCTTCCAGACAAGGGCTGCTGCCCTTCCTTCACAGCAGCTCTCTCTGAAGAGCAGAGGAACCTCAATGCTTCCTCTCCCCTAGAAAGGTTGGGGTCCTGGGCGTCCCTTCCAACCTGGCAATCTGTAGTCTGTGATCAACACAAGTGAAGCAGAGCTTCAGGAGAAGTCTGGGGTATGACTCATGAAGAGTGATTCAACAGCAGCTCTCAGCATTGCCAAGGAATTAGTCAACCAATACAGGGACTTCAAGAAGGCCTCCTGGTGTACCTTGCAAATCAAATACTTGTTTGATCAAATAATTTCTTCCTTAGAGAGCCACTCTCAACTGAGAGACAGCTCAGAGAGCAGTGACAAAGGGTTCAGGTCACATTTACTCCTGCTGCCCAGGCAGGCAGTTGTCTTGGAAATGTCTTGGAGGTTGGCATTAAATGGAGTCTCTTACTGAGACCACTGCTGGGGGATGGACATCCACGAAAGCATTCCACAGACTCCTACAATGGCTCAGGCTGGAAGGGACCTCAGAGCTCAGCTGCTCCAACCTCCTGCAGGGACACCTCTCAGCTAGACTCAGCTGCTCAAGGCCTCATCCAGCCTGGCCTTCAACACCCCCAGGCAGGAGGCAGCCACAGCCTCCCTGGGCAGCCTGTGCCAGACTCTCACCACCTCCTACTCAACAACTTCTTCCTCAGCTCCAGTCTGACCCTGCTCTGCTTCAGCTTCAAACCATTCCCCTTTGGCCTGTCTCAGACACCCTCAGGAAAAGTCTCTCTGCAGCCTTCCTGCAGGATCCCTTCAGGTCCTGGCAGGCAGCTCTAAGGTGCCCCTGGAACCTTCTCTTTGCAAAGTGCTTTGGTTTTGTTTTGTTTTTTTTTTTCAATTTCTGTATCTCTATACAAATCTCTCAGCACCATTTTGGATGTTTAGACTCTAGTGGTGATTAAACTGAAGTTCTTTATCACAACCCTAAACCAATGCCTTCCCTAATTAGCTGGAGGCATTCTTTACAGGGGGAAAAAAAAAAAAAAAGTTCACCCCAGAATGCCAGGTTGGAAGGGCCCCCAAGACTCATCTGTCCCAACCTTCCTAGGTGCTGGTGGAGCTGAAAGGAGCTGGCCCAGCAGCCTGGGCAGACTCAGTGCAGCTGCCTTTTTAAAATCAAGAAGCAGCAGCAGGTTGTACTGGTGGCAGGAGGATGTGTAAATGAAGGGTTCCCCACCAGCACAGACACTTCACTTGGAGGAGCTGTGCCAGAATTAAAGCAGAAAAAAACCACAAAACCCCAGAGCCTTTTGCAAAAGCTGTTGGTAGTGTGACTAAGAGCAGTCCCACTCCACCCAGCACAGCCAGCCCTGCTCAGCCCAAACTCTCCAGCTGACAAGCAACCTTTCCACACTCCCTACCAGCAGCTGCTTCACTCCAGCTGCCTTCCTAAGAGTCCAAAAGCATCTCTGAGGTTCAGCTGAAGAGATCTAACAGATCTCTGTGATCCACAAGCAGTAGTAAGGAAGAAATGACCCTTCAAAGGAGGAGCCAGACCCACTCTGTGGCTCAGCTCTGGGAAGCAGCTCTTTGTGCATTTTGAGTTCCAACCTCTGGGATGCTGACTCAAGGATCAGAGGAGTGGTAGATGGAGGAGGAAAGGGAGAGGAGAACAGAACTGCACATGGCCCTCAGTGAAGGGAGTGAAAACCACCAGGCTGGCAGTGGGGAGCTGCCACCTCCTCCCCATGAAGGCTCCTTGGCCAGGAGGGCAGCACAAGAAGCATACAGCTGGGAGCTGAGGTCTTCACTGCTTTCTGCTACCTTCCAGGTGAGATGGGGAAGAGAGGCCAAGCTGAGACCAGAGAAAGCCTCGAGTGCAGGGGGGCATTCAGCTGGCACAGGCAGAGCTTGCCTTCCCCACATCAGAGGGTGAGCACAGCTACCTCAGCACCTGCTGCCCACCAGTGCTGGGGCTGCAGTCCCTGCAGCAGTGTGAGATGGCTCAGTCCATGCAGGGCCCCTCAGCCTCCCTGTGCAGGCAGGAGCTCCTTGGCAAGAGGGCACAGCAGCCAGGAGGAGATCTGATGCATAACCTTCTCTTAAGAGACAGTTCTGGTAGGACAGAAGATTAGCAAGTCTGAGAAGTGAGTTTTATGCAGAGGTGCCAGGAGGTCAGTTCTGAAGTGGACCAGTGAGGAGAGGCCACCAAGAAGAGTGCCAGCAGCAGGGCTGCAGTCACACAGGATCCAGTGAAACTCTTGTCACAGGAAATGGGGATCACTGCCTTACAGCAGCCACACCCTTGTCCCCAAGGGGAAGGTTTGACAGCCTAACTGCACCTCTAACTGTAGAAACAGCTCCTCTGCAAGCCATGGACTCTCTGCCACAGGGCCTGGGCAGCCTGCTCTGATTGGAGGAGTCCCTGCTCACTTCAGGGGGTTGGGACAAGATGACCTTGGAGGGTCCCTTCCAACCTGATGCAATCTGTGAACTGTGTTAAGGGATTAACTCAGCTGACTCATTCAGCTCATGAATTCCCACATTCTTTTCAATCAAAGGTAGCTCATTTGGACTGATTTAGTGAAAAAAAAACACAACCCCAAGAGCTAGCAAACCCAGGTGGCAGCATGCAAGGAAGCACAATCCAAAGTAGCAGCCCCTGGCACATGAGGCAGAACACTTCAGAAGAAAATTCAGTCACTTCCAAACCAGGAAGCTTTCAGTGCAGGTCTCCTGCACCAGTCTAGGGCAGTTACCTCAAAACTGTTTCCTTCCAGAATTGTTTCTTCCTGTTTTCATGTTAGCAATGCTAGACACCAGAAAAAAACCCACCACATCAAATGGCAACTCAGAGGAGCAAGGAAACCACTGCAGAGTCTCTGCCACACAACTATCAGTGCATTACAGCTTCCTGTAGCCACAGCTCCCTGATCACACCACAGTCATGGAATGGTTGGTTTGGAAAAGGCCTCTGAGAGCCTCCAGTCCAGCATCAACCCAGCCCCACCATGGCCACCAAACCATGGCCACAGGGTTCTGGAACACCTCCAGGGATGGGGACTCCACCACCTCCCTGGGCAGCCTGTGCCAATCCCTGACCACTCTTGCACCAAAGAAATTGTTCCTCATCTCCAACCTAACCCTCCCCTGGCACCATTTCAGGCCCTAAAATGAGGTCCAGCAGCCTGCTTTGCAGTCCATAGCAACTGGGATCTGCTGCTTGGGGCTCCGGTGAATGCTGGGGTGTCCTGCCAGCCTTCACCCCTTAGTGCTACATTAATCCATAACCACTGCAAATTTTTCATGAAGGGTTCCCCTGAGAAGTCAGATGGAATCTGACCAAGTCAATTTCAATACTGTCTTCATTTCCCATCCTTACTTCATCAAATATTATTTTATATTGAAAAACAAAATCAATCATTAAACCATCTCTAAAGGACCCCTTGAGAGTATTTTTGTGTCTGAGAAGCAAATGAAATGCAGAGCCAGCCCCTTTATATGCTTTTAACAGCTTAGAAGCTCTGAATAGAGAGGTGGAGGCCTATCTCCAGCTTATCTTATGAAGATGAACTCAGTGACCACAGCCCAAGCAGGCAGGAGGATGAGCTCCCTGCATCAACTCCTCAGTGCAACACCACACATGGATCACTGCTCCATCCAAACCCAGACTCCAAATACACTCCACCTGGTGTCCCTCAAACCCCTCTACAGATATGGGGCACAGAGCAGAGTGCAGGTGATCCTTCTCCTAGTAACCCCAGGAGCAGTTGCAGAAGTTCCTGCACTGACTTCCCCTGCCCCAGCACAACCACAGCATCATTCAGGTTGGCCGAGACCTTCAAGATCGTTGAGACCAACCATCAGGTGGGGCCCAACCATCACTACCCTGCATGCTATTGCCCAGCCAAGGTCCCAGCATTACTCTATGGCTGTGGATGCCTCCTCCCCGGGGCTCAAGGCCAGGCTGGCTGAGGCCTTGAGTCTTGCTGAGAGTGTCCCTGCCCATGGTGGGGAGGTCGGAGCGGCTCAGCCCTGAGGCCTCTTCCGCCCTGCTCCCCATCGGTGCTGCTCGGCACACCGGCACACAACCCGAAGGCAGCCCAAGGCTGGCCCCCACTCACCAGCACGGTGGTGCAGATGGACCTGAGCTCAGACTCCACCTTCTCCCGGTAGTCCTTGATGAGCTGCATCTTCTTGTCGCTGGTGTCTGTCTTCTGCTCGATGCTGGAGATGACCCTCCAGGCAGAGCGCCGCCCGCCCACCACGTTCTTGTAGGCCACGGAGAGGAGGTTGCGCTCTTCGTTGGACAGCTCCGCGCCCTGCTCCGTCACCGCCTTCATGCAGGTGGCCATATCATCATAGCGCTCGGCCTGCTCGGCCAGCTTGGCCTTCTGGATCAGCTCCGTCTTGTCCATGCTGGCTGGTCCTGGGCAGCGCTCTGGGGGCAAGGGCAGCGGCGCCTGGGGGCCTCACGCTGGGGACAGGGCACCTCCAAACCTGCCGGGGAGCACAGAGTCATCAGGGGCCAGCACCAGCTCCAGACACCACAGGGTGAGCACAGGCTCAGCACCATCTCCAGTCACCATGGGGCCAGCACAGGCTCAGCACCATCTCCCTAGAGGTTTTTAAGGCCAGGCTGGATGTGGCTGTGAGCAACCTGATCTAGTGTGAGGTGTCCCTGCCCATGGCAGGGGGGTTGGAACTGAATGAGCCTTGAGGTCCCTTCCAACCCTAACAATTCTATGATCTCCGTTCACCATGACTCCAGCAGAGGCTGCTGCTCAGCACCATCTCTCCCTGCTCCTTGGAAGCTACCAAACCCCCGGGGCCAGAGGGAGCCTCTCCTCATCCTCCAGATGCTTCTCGTGGAGACATGGCCTGCAGCGCCCTTCCCTTCTCGGAAGGGCTCAGGGGAGCAGCACTCATCCCACGGGGCCATCCCTAGGGAAACCTCGGCCTAGAAACCCAACTGGGGCGGGCAGGCGCGGTGCTAGCCGAGGGACAGCGGCCTGCAGCCCAAGCACTGGCAGTAGCTCTCTTCCCCTCCGAGCAGCCCGTCTGTCCTCACCCTGCTTTTCTACCTTGCCTTACGGGAGCAAATTACCGCCGTGTCCAGCAGGGACCAGGAGGATGCCATAAAGCCTGGGCAGGCCTTGCCCAAAGCCCTTCCCCCGCGCACACGCCCTGCAGGTGAGGGCCGGGCACCGGCGGCTGCGAAAGCTCAGGCAAGCAGTGACGAAAATTGAACAGCGACAGAAGGAGCGAGGCGAGCCGGCCCCGCGGGGGCGCGACAGGGGTTAACCCCAGCCGGCCGGCTGAGCGGGCCCGGGACCCGCCTCCCCCGGGCACCCGCGCTCGGCGCGGAGAGCAGAGCCAGCGGAGACCACAGGGGCCGGGCGGGGCGACCAGGGGACCAGGCCGGGGCCGCTTCGCCTCCTGCCGGTGGGGCGCGGCGGGGCCCAGGCCTGACCCGCGGTGACCGCGCCAAAAGCGGCCGCAGCTCCGACCTCGAGCCAGCGGCCCTCACGAGCACGACGGCGAGGGAGCGGCGACACGGCAGTGGGTGGGCTCTCGGCGAGGGCGGGGGCCTGGGGCGGCCGCATCCCCAGGGGCGGCAGGGGGCACGGGAGCGGCGGAGGCCGGACCGGCGGCCGGCGCTGCCATCCGCGGGCGGTAGGACGGAAAGAGGAAGCGGGCGGCCCCGGCGGGTGCGAAATGGCGGCGCTCAGCTGGCTGCGCCTCCCGCTCCCCGGGGCCGCCGAGCGCTCCACGCCGCGCTCACAAAATGGAGGACGCCGCGGCGGCGGCAGCAGCAGCAGCAGCAGCAGCAGTAGCGGCGGCAGGCAGGGAGGCAGCGGCAGAGCTCGGTCCGCGGCCGCCGCCGGGACGCGGCACTGCGCTCACCTGAGTCCGCTGCGCTAGGCCGGGCCGCGGGCGGCACCCGATCGGCTGCCTCGCTTGGGGCTGTGGCGGAGAGAAAGAGCCGCTCCCGTCTCCGGCGAGAGCCAGCGCTAAAGGGCGTTGGCACAGCCAAGCCTACCCGCTGCTCGGCCCGCGCCCACGCCGCCAATCGCAGCCTGGCTTTCCAGCCGGGCTCCGCCCTTCCGCGCCCTGGCAGCCAATGGGAGCCGAGCGCGCCGCGGCGGGGGCGAGCGCAGGCAGGGCGCAAGCTGGGTTGGCTCGTGGGCTGCGGCTGGGGCCACGGGGTTTCCTCCAATTAGATACAGGGTGAGATGACGTCACTGTCGCCATGGTGATGCTGCTACAACCCCCCCCTTCCCTCCACATCCCCCCCCCAAATCCCATCCCTCCCCCGCCAGGCCCAGCCCGGCCCGGCCCGGCCTGGCTCGGCTCGGCTCTGGTGTTGCGAGCGGCCGGGCTCCGGAGGAGGAGGAGGCTCCGGGGTTGTGGGGGACGAGGCGAGGCAGCTCCACCCTGCACCCCGCCAGCTTTTCGCCCCCCGAAAGGGCAGCGGCCGCTGTTCCTCTGTCCGGGCTCTCCGCTCAGCGGGAGGGCGTGCGGCAGCTCCCGCAGCGGCGTGGCGGTGAGCCCGGCCCGGCCCGGCCCGGCGGCCCTGGAGGTGTCTGGGGCGGGGCGGCCCCGCAGCAGGATCGGGAGGAGCGGACGTGGCTCGCGGCTGCCGTGGGGATGTCGCCGGCAGGAGCGGCGGTGCCGGGACAAAGTCCGGCGGCTTGCGGCCTGGCGCTCCCGGGCCGTGCCCCGAAGCTTGCGCGGAGCTTCTGTTCCGGTCGCGGCTCCTTCCCTATTGGCAGCCTCTCAAAAGCAATTTTCAGGCGAGAGGGGGTGGCAGAGCGGTGCCGGGAGGGGGTCCCTGGGGAGTTGCCGTTCCCGAGGGCCTGCACAGGGCCTGGCCAGCGTTTCGGGCTCGACAGATTCACCTCTTAATTTCACCTTAGTTTTCAGGAGGTCAGGTACGTGATGAGCACAAGCTGGAGGCTTAGGTCCCTGCTATAACGTAAGAACAATCAGATGTGAGCCATGCGTGGCTGGGTGAGCACGGGGCACGTCCTGTTGCATGTGCAGCCCTGCGCCTCAGAGGATGGGGCAAGGCCGGGCCGGGTTTGTGCTGCCTCTGCATCCAGCACATGCAGCCCTGCTGTGGATCCACAGCCTCTGCTCTGCCGGGGCTGAAGCTGGCTGGCATTCACCAGCGTCTTCCTGCCTGAAGTGGTGAGATTCTCACCTCTGGTTTCAGCATCACCAAATATAGTCATGCTGGGGAGCTCCAGCATCCAGATGCAATGATGAATGCTCTGAATCAACCCCAGGATGTTATTGTCTCAACTCGCGGAGCTCTTGATCCCTGTTTGGACTGGAACTGGGATTATGAATGTGGAAACTGGATCTCTGCTGGGAACAAGCCACGCTGCTCTTCAGTTGGGTTTGGGAAGCACCCTGCTGCTTGAAGGACCTACTAAGATCACCTTTTCTAATAAAACCTGCAGAAAGCATTACGGAAATTTACTACTTTGCCCCAGAAATTACTGTCTTGGAGACCTACTATGGTTTAAGTAGCCTTTTTACTCTTCCTTGTCCTTAGATCCCCTCATTTTCACCAGGGCCCCTAATGGTTGTCTCCATTTACACACGAAGTAAAGACCATAAATTGAGCAGATGTGCAGCAAACCCTTTTGTGGTGAACAGCAGAGAGAAGAGCAACCTGTAAGGCACAGAGGGGTGGGTTTCATCCCTCTGCAGACCCTTCCTGTCCTCCAGCAGGTCACCACTGCCCTCCACCAGATCACCACTGCCCTCCAGCAGATCATCACTGCCCTCCAGCAGGTCACCACTGCCCTCCAGCAGATCACCACTGCCCCCCAGCTCAGTGCCATCTGCACACTCCCTGAGGAGCCTCTCTCCCCTCACCCAGGTCGTTGATAAAGACATTACAGAGACCCGGCCCAGCACTGAGCCCTGGGGAGCACCACTGCAGCCCAGCCCCAGCTGGACTGAACTCCAGTGCCCACCAGGTGTTAGCCATAAGCTGTTTGCCCAGAGGACCCCTCACAGGAAGCAGCAGTGGTGCTGAGGAGCTTTGGTCAGAAGAGGAGGCAAGAATCTTGTGCTGTGTTAAGATAAATAAAGGTTAGGAGGAGGTTTTCTGAGGAGAGTGAGGGGCATGGATGTAGAATTGTCAGTTCCTGGAAGTCAATGTGTGTAAAATGGGCATGAACAGCCCTGTGGCTGCCTCCTGCCTGCGGATGTTGAAGGCCAGGCAAGATGAGGCCTGGAGCAGCTGAGTCTGGCTGAGAGGTGTCCCTGCCCAGGTTGGAGATGAGCCCTAAGGTCCCTTCCAGCCTGAGCCATTCTGGGAGTCTATGAATTTAAACTGGGGATGAGGAGATGTGGAGTTTTCAGAGGGGTGGAACAGCTGCCCAGAGCTGAGGGCAGGAGCCTGGGAAGTGCATCCTGATCAATCCATCAGAGTGCTTTTGCCGTGCACTTGCCTCAGACAGGAAACAACTCCAGGAGCCTTCCAGCTCAGCATTTCCCTTCATCTTGCTTTAATTGCTCATCCCATGGATGCTTTAAAGGATGCTCCACTGCAGAGCATTAGTCTTCATCAACTGAAAAAAACAATAATGCCTTGAGAGCATTTTAGGAGTGCCATCACTGCTGCCCACTGATGGCTTTGCCCCTGGCACACCATAGTGGCAGGGGTGGCATTGTCTTGGCCTGTGCCCAGGAAATGAGAAATGCCAACACTGCTGGGTACAGCAGTGGAGAAGCAGAAGACACAGAACCATAGAACCACAGACTACTGAGGCTGGAAGAGGCCTTTGAGGTCACCAAGTCCAACCACTCACCCAGAGCTCACAATGCCACCACTGCTACCAAACCACAGCCCTCAGCACCACATCCATGCAGCTTTTAAACACCTCCAGGGTTGGGGACTCCACCAGCTCCCTGAGCAGCCTGTGACAGTGCCTGGGAACCCTTGCTGGGAAGAGCCTGAGCCTCCCCTGGCACAGCTTGGGGCCATTTCCTCTTGTCCTTGCTGCATGTGAGCAGAGCCCAACCCCCACCTGGCTCCAGCCTCCTCTCAGGGAGCTGTGGAGAGCAATGAGGTCAGGGGCATGAATCTAGATGATCTTCAACATCCCTTCTAACCCAACCCAGCCTGGGTGTCCCTGCCCATGGCAGGGGCTTGGAACTGGATGATCGTCAAGGTCCCTTCCAACCCAACCCACCCCATTCCATGAATCCATGAACCTTCCATGCTAGCTTTGAGCTCCAGCTGGCTCCTCTCTGCACCCAGCTGCTAGGAAAGATGCAGGACAGAGAAGAGAGCCCAGGGGAGATCTGCAAAGGCTCTGTGTACAGCCAGCCTGGTGGGGTGCAGGAGAGGACCCCCCTGGGGCTCTCCTCCACCAATGTCTCCTGGCAGACACAGCACAGTGAGCCCCCAGGGCTCTGGAGCCCCTTCACAAGAGGTTCACTGGACCTGCTTAGCCCCAGACCTGACCAAGCTGGCTGTGTTGTGCCAGGGGCACAGACAGTGGTGCTGCTCAGGAGCAGTCTCCCTCCCTGCCTCCAGGCCAGCAGCAGGAGAGCTGAGGTGAGGAGGCAGAAGAGAGCGCAAGGGAAGAAGGGCTGAGGGCACAGCTGCAGAGAGCAGCTGAGGTGCAAGGGGAGGGATGGGGTTCAAGGTGAAGTAGGGGCAGAGAGGCAGGCAAAGAGGGCAGAGAGCAGCAGGAGAGGGAAGTCCTCAACCACCAGAAGGAAGGTGCCTTAGGAACATGAAATCCCTTCTCAGGCTGCTGGCTGAGCAGGACTCAGCCTGGTGGCACAGGATCCCCAGAGAGCTCAGTCTGGTGGCACAGGATCCCTATAGAGCTCAGCCTGGTGGCACAGGATCTCCAGAGAGTTCAGTCTGGTGGCACAGGATCCCCAGAGAGCTCAGTCTGGTGGCACAGGATCTCCACCCCCTCAAGGCAGGGCACATCAGGAGTGAGTTGTTCTGCCCCTGCCCACAGAGAGCACCTTGGGGCTGAAGCCATCCCAGTGTGCCAGGCTGGAGGGCACCCCAGGGACCATCTGCTCCGACCTCTCTAGGTGCTGGTGCAGTTGACCTGAGCTGGCTCAGCACCCTGGCAGGCTGAGTCTGGAAGCTGCCCAGTGTGGGGGACTCCACTGCTGCCCTTGGGAGATGATTCTAGTGTCCAGCTGTGCTCATGAGGAATCATTTTCTTCTGGAGTCCAGTGGAATCTCCCCAACAGTGCCTTGTCCCCATCACTCCTTATCTTTGCCGTGGGACTCCTGTCCCAAGGGAGTCTCCATCCTCCTGGTGCCACCCTTTAGGCTCTGGTCCGTGGTGGTAACGTCTCCCCTGAGCCTTCCCCTCTCCAGGTTGTGTCCTGTAGATAAGTGAGGGCCTGGCCCTGGGCTGTGACTCTGCTGGAAGGCTGAGATGTCCCTGCAGAGGTTGTGCAGTGCCTATGCTCCCCAGGCTCCCCCACACCCAGCTGAGGGCTCTGGGGGGTGGCTGCCAGGCTGCTGAATGTGGGTAGGTGCAGCTGAGGGCAGTGGGAGTGGACTTTCAGCACATGCTGAGGAGCATGAAGCATTTGCCAGGCTGGGAGGGAAGGGCTTTGGTGTTCCCCATTGTGCAGAACGAGGTCCAGCTCTGCTTGGCACTGGGGAGGCCACAGCTGCAGTGCTGGGGTCAGGTTTGGAGCCCTCACTACGAGGAGGACATTGAGGAGCTGGAGCAGGGCCAGAGAAGGGCAACATAGCTGGGGAAGGGTCTGGAGAAGAAGGCTGGGGAGGAGCAGCTGAGGGAGCTGGGGGGGTTTGGTGTGGAGAAGAGGAGGCTGAGGGAGACCTCATTGCTCTCTACAGCTCCTGAGAGGAGGCTGCAGCCAGGTGGGGCTTGGGCTCTGCTCCCTAGTCTCAGGTGATAGAAGGAGAGGAAATGGCCTGGAATGTGCCAGGGGAGGGTTAGGTTGGAAAGGAGGAAAGGTTTCTTCACTGGAGAGGTTCCCAAGCACTGGACTCACCACCACAGCCCACAGTGCTCCCCAGGCCCTAGCTCTGGATGCTGCTCAGCTCCATCTCAGGTTTGCAGATTCAGCTTCCACCCCAGAGCTGCAGCTGCTAAATGCCTCAACTGGCTCAGCAGGGAGGGAAAAGGAGCTGCTGTTAGCAGCTGTCACAGCTCAGCCTCTCCATTCCTTGCTGAACACCTCCCAGGCAGCAGCAGCAGAGCTGTGGGACCTGGCCCCTGGCTCTGGCAGCAGGAGGCAGAGCCAAGCCCAGCCAGAGGTGAGGCACATTGCACCCCCAGGTCCCTCCACAGGCCCTTTCCGAGGGCACAGATGCTTGTTTACAACAAAGGAAGCACCACAGCCAGGGGAGCCATGCCTGAATCCATCAGCCAGAGGAAATGAGACAAAGCCTCCCTGTGACCTGGGCAGTGCCTGTGACCTGGGCAGTGCCGTGACCTGAGCCACTGCCTTCTGACCTGGGCAATGCCTGTGACCTGAGCAGTGCCTGTGACCTGGGCAGTGCCTGTGACCTGAGCCACTGCCTGTGACCTGAGCAGTGCCTGTGACCTGGGCAATGCCTGTGACCTGGGCAATGCCTGTGACCTGAGCCACTGCCTGTGACCTGAGCAGTGCCTGTGACATGAGCAGTGCCTGTGACCTGAGCCACTGCCTGTGACCTGGGCAGTGCCTGTGACCTGAGCCACTGCCTGTGACCTGAGCCACTGCCTGTGACCTGAGCAGTGCCTGTGACCTGGGCAGTGCCTGTGACCTGAGCCACTGCCTGTGACCTGAGCAGTGCCTGTGACCTGAGCAGTGCCTGTGACCTGAGCCACTGCCTGTGACCTGGGCAGTGCCTGTGACCTGAACCACTGCCTTCTGACCTGGGCAGTGCCTGGTGACCTGAGCAGTGCCTGTGACCTGAGCCACTGCCTTCTGATCTGGGCAGTGCCTGTGACATGAGCAGTGCCTGTGACCTGGGCAGTGCCTGTGACCTGAGCAGTGCCTGTGACCTGAGCCACTGCCTTCTGATCTGGGCAGTGCCTGTGACATGAGCAGTGCCTGTGACCTGGGCAGTGCCTGTGACCTGAGCAGTGCCTGTGACCTGAGCCACTGCCTTCTGATCTGGGCAGTGCCTGTGACCTGGGCAGTGCCTGTGACCTGGGCAGTGCCTGTGACCTGAGCAGTGCCTGTGACCTGAGCCACTGCCTTCTGACCTGGGCAGTGCCTTCTGACCTGCCACAGGGACCTGAGTGGGCAGCGAGGCCAAAGCCCCCCTGGGGCTGCTGCCTGCTCCTGGAGAAGCTGCAGTGTTGTAGCCTGGAGAAGAGGAGGCTGGGGGCAGACCCCATTGGCCTCTGCAGCTCCCTGAGGGCAGCTTGGAGCAGGTGGGGACTAGGCTCTTCTGCCAGGGCACAAAGCAATGGGATGAGAGGCACTGGGATGAGAGGCATTGAGATGAGAGGAAATGGGATGAGAGGCACTGGGATGAGAGGCACTGGGATGAGAGGCATTGAGATGAGAGGCACTGGGATGAGAGGCACTGGGATGAGAGGCAGTGGGATGAGAGGCACTGGGATGAGAGGCATTGAGATGAGAGGCAATGGGATGAGAGGCACTGGGATGAGAGGCAGTGGGATGAGAGGCAGTGGGATGAGAGGCACTGGGATGAGAGGCACTGGGATGAGAGGCAATGGGATGACAGGCACTGGCCTCAGGCTGCAGGCTCCAGGGGAGCTTTGGGTTGGACATCAGAAGAAGCTTTTCACTGAAAGGCTTCTCACAGGCTGGACCAAGCTGCCCAGGGCAGTGGTGGAGTTGCCATCCCCAGAGGGATCTGAAGGCCATGGAGATCACAGAATCACAGCAGCACTCAGGTTGGGAGAGCCCCTCAGGACCACCAGAACCAGAACCCTGCTCTGCAAGGCTCACCCCTAAACCACAGCCCCAAGCACCACAGCCAAGCCACCTGCAAACCCTTCAGGCTTGGGCACTCCACCACCTTCCTGGGCAGCACATTCCAGTCCCTGACCACTCTTCCTGGGAAAAATGTTTCCTAATGTTCAGGGGCAGCTTGAGGCTGTTCCCTCTTGTTCTGTCCCTAATTCCATGTGAGCAGCACCAACCCCTCCACAACCTCCTCTCAGGAGCTGTAGAGAGCAATGAGGTCTCCCCTCAGCCTCCTCTTCCTCAGTGAGTGTTGAGGGATGTGGGTTAGTGGTGACCTGGCAGTGCCAGGCTGAGGCTTGGACTTGATGTGCCTGAAGGTCTCTGCCCAGCAAGCAGCCCCTGTGATTCTCTGAGGTGTGAACCAGCAGTCAGTGCTTCTGGAGACCCCAGCAGGACCCCTGCCCAGCCCCAGGCTCACAGTGCCCTGCTGCAGCACCCCAGAGCAGCTGCGGGCTGCCCTGCTCACTGCTCTCCCTGCTGTGCTCATTCCCCACCAGCTGCAAGCTGCAGCTCCAGTTCTGGATGTGCTGCATGAGCCTCAGAGCACTTCCATGGCAGCTGGGGCTGGCATCTGCTGAGGGCTCCTCAGGAGTGTGCAGGAGCAGTTCCCAGTGACCTCTCTGTGCCTCTGGATCAGGAACTCTGTCCTCAGGTTGGGCTCCATGCTCAAAGCTGTACTGGGCAGGTCAATGCTCTGAGCTCCCTGGGGCAGCTGCCCAGGGAGGCTGTGGCTGCCTCCTCCCTGAGGGTGCTCAGTGCCAGGCTGGATGAGGCCTTGAGCACTCTGGGCTTGTGGGAGGTGTCCCTGCCCATGGCAGGGGATTGGAACTGGATGAGCTTCAAGGTCCCTTCCAACCAAACCCTTTCTGTACTGCTATGATCCCATCCCTCCAGGATCTCTGCCACACTGCCAGGCTGGTGAGGATACTGCCAGGGAACCCTTCCCTCAGTCCTGGGAGCTGCTGGACCTCACTGCCTGCAGCAAGGCTCTGAGGGAGATGCCCAGCCCAGGACATGGCACCAGAACCACCCCCGGAGAAGGCACCCAAAGCACAGCAGCTCCAACCCTCCTGCAGGATGAGCAGCAGAGGCAGAACATCAGAAAATCTGGGAAAAGCCAGGCAGGAGTGTCCCAGGGAGCTGCCTGGGATCTGTCCTCACATAACTTGTGGAGGTCTTCAAGCAGGAGTCAGGTCCAGCAGCCTCATTCCCTCTCTCAGGCTCTGACAGTCCCACTCTGTCCAGAGGACTCTGAGGCTCCCTCCTGGTTGGCAGTTTGCTGAGGAAAACCTGTAGAGGCTGTTGCCAGCCTGCTGCCAGCCTGCTGCCAGCTTGCAGCAAGGCAGGAGCAAGGGCTGGTGAACCTCCCTGCCAGTGGTTCCCACTGGAGCCTGCTGACCCAAGGGCTGAAGGCAGCCCCTGTGGGATTCTCCAGGTGGGATTCCTTGGAGCACAAGCCCAAAGCTGTGGGGATTTGCCTTGGCCAGGACAAGGCTGTGGATTCCCAGCCAGCAGCTGGCAGGCAGGAATGGGCCCTGGCCAGGGCTGCTTTGGGGGGGTTGGTGTGGGGCAGCTCTCCCCCACCTTGGCTCTGGCTGCACACTGGAGGTGCAGAGGGCTGGGAGGCAGTGCTGGGAAAGGAGCCAGGCAGGAAGGAGCAGACAATGGCCTGCAGAAAACAATTCCCTGCAGGGAAAGGGAGAAGGAGATGAGGGATGGAGAGGGACCCCTGGCACAGCCCCTGGCTGGGAATGCTGGGGAGGGGAGGGAGGCTGAGCTGTGAGTGCCAGGGGTGGAGCTGGGGGCTGCTGGGCACTGGGGGGGGAGTCAGAGAACCACAGAGCTGTGAGTGCCAGGGGTGGAGCTGGGGGCTGCTGGGCACTGGGGGGGAGTCAGAGAACCACAGAGCTGTGAGTGCCAGGGGTGGAGCTGGGGGCTGCTGGGCACTGGGGGGGAGGCAGAGAACCACAGAACTGCTGAGGCTGGAGGAGAGCTTTGAGCTCACCAAGTCCAAGCACTCACCTGGAGCTCACAGTCCCACCACTGCCAGGAGCCACAGCCCTCAGCACCACAGCCCTCAGCACCACATCCACACAGCTCTGAAACACCCCCAGGGATGGGGACTCCACCACCTCCCTGCCCAGCCTGGGCCAGTGCCTGGGAAGCTTTTCTGGGAAGACATTGTTCCTGACAGCCAACCTGAGCCTCCCTTGGCACAGCCTGAGGCCAGCTCCTGTCCTGTCACTTGGTGCAGAGGAGCAGAGCCCAACCCCCACCTGGCTGCAGCCTCCTCTCAGGAGCTGTAGAGAGTAATGAGGTCTCCCTCAGCTTCCTCTCCTCCACACCAAACACCCCCAGGGCCCCCAGCTCCCACAGAGCACTGGGGAGAGCTCCATGGGGCACTGGACAGAGCTCCCTGGGGCACTGGGTAGAGCTCCTGTGGGGCACTGAGTAGAGCTCCATGGGGCACTGGACAGAGCTCCCTGGGGCACTGGGTAGAGCTCCTGTGGAGCACTGAGTAGAGCTCCATGGGGCACTGGGCTGGCATCATGATTATGAAATTCCCACCCTCCTTTATCCCAGGACAATTCCCCTCATCCATGCTTGCTGCCAGGTCCAGGGCAGCCTTAATCCTTCTCCCAGGCTTTGAGAACTTGTGCCATGAGCTGCCCAAGCACAGAGCCTTGCTGCTGAGGCTGTGCCAGCCTTCTGCTGCTGCCCTGGGGCTGGCCAAAGGCAGAATTTGCTGCTGCAGGCACATCCCTGAGCCCCCCCAGCAGTGGCCAGGCAGAAACTGAAGAGGGTCAGACCAGGATGGGGCTTTGCCCAGAGACCACAGGGCATCCTCCAGGGGTTGCCTTCCCCTGGGTGCCCAGCCCTGGGCTCAGCCTTTCAAGCAGAGGTTTCCTTCTGAAGGATTTGGTGGATCCCACAAGGCAGCTGGGCTGTGGCAGCTCCCCTGAGGGCTGGGCGAGACTCCATGGCAGGCAGCTGGCAGCAGATGGTCTCTGGGGTCCCTCCCAGGCTGAGCCAGTCTAGGATGCCCTGACCCAGCCTGGCCAACGGAACTCCTACACTCAGCCAGCAGCTGTGGGCCTCCCTTGTCTGAGGCTTCCAGCTGCCATCTGCATGCTGTGACTCTTCCCTCCCATTCCACAGCACCAGTCCCAGGCTGGCACTGCCTTGGCTTGCTGCTGGGGCACTGCTGCCCAGCCCTGGGCTGCACCTGAGCACACCAGCCCTGGGCAGTGTGCCAGCCTTGCTCTTTGGGGTTGGTTTTCTCAGTCTGACATTCCAGCAGCACTTTCCTCCCTTCGCCTCTCTTTGCTGCTGGGTAGCAGGAGCCACCTGGCCTGGGTGGGCTGCGTGGCAGGCGTGGGCAGGCAGCAGGGCAGGATCCCTGGCATGCCCTAGAGCAGTCAGTGGGGGATATGTCTGCACAAGCCCCTCTCAGTCACTCAGGGTTCAGCCTGAGCTGGCCTGGGCAGCCTTTGGTCACCACTGCACTCTTCCTATGGTTTGAAGGAATCATGGAATGGTTTGGCTTGGGAGGGAGCCTCCAAGGGCATCCTGTCCAACCCTGCAGGCAGCAGGGACGCCTCCAGCTGGAGCAGGCTGCCCAAGGACACAGCCAGGCTGAGCTTGGATGCCTGCAGGGATGGAGCCTCAAGCATTTCCCTGGGCAGCCTGTGCCAGGGTCTCACCACCCTCACTGTGCAGAGCTTCTCCTGGTGTCCAGCCTGACCCTGTCCAGCTCCAGTCCCTGCTCCATTGGCCCTGTTCTGCCCCCAGGCCCTGCAGGGCAGTTCTGGGTTGATTCCAGCCCCATCCCAAATCATGTCTGGTTGATCACTGCTGATCAACCCAACCCAGCTCCCTTCTGGGTCAGCTTGGGGACCCTCCCCCCAGCTGGGATCCCTTCCTAGCAGGCCTCATGGTTAGCTGCCAGCAGAGTTCAGGCAGCTGCAGCTCTGGGTCCTCTGCAGACCCCCTGGAGTGCAGCAGCGTGAGGGTCTGAGGGCTCTCATCAGGAGGTGCAAAGAGAAGCTTCACAGGTTCCTCACCTTGCTTGCCAGGGGGCTGCAGGCTTGCCCCTGAGCCAGCCCAGGTGGTTGTCACTCCCTGGTTCAGAGGCAGCCTGGTGCCTCCTGACTCAGCTGTGTGCTGGCAGCAGGCACCTGGCTGGCACCGTGTGGGACCCCTTGGTGACTCACCCTGTGTGTGCCAGAGTAGCACTGGCTGAAACCTCAGCCTGAGGTGCCCCCAGGGGAGCTTCCCCCAGACACCTGCTGAGCAGCAGAGGGCAGGCCAGGGGTGGTCTCCTGTGCCCTCTCCCAAGGCCAGGCAGAGCTGACATGTGAGGTAGAGCCCTGGTGCCAGGTTCTCCAGGGCTTTGCTGTTGAGCTCTCTCTTCTCCAAACAATTGCCATGGCAACCCTGGGGCTGCTGTGCCTTCTCCTTCCTCTTTATTCTGCACCACAAACTGGGGCTGCTCCTAGCAGGCAGCTCCTGCAGCCATCAGCCCAGGAAGGGTGGGCAGATGAAGGTGAGCAGCACCCAGCAGGAGCTGGCCCTGCAAGGCCTTCTCTGGGCTAGGATCTCACAGCAGACCTTTAGCCTTTCCCTCAAGTTCCCAAAGAAATAGGAGTGGAAAATAACGGAAAAAAAAAGGAAAAAAGCCAAACATTTTGGTCAGGGACTGGCACAGGCTGCCCAGGGAGGTGGTGCAGTCCCCATGCCTGGAGGGGTTCTAGAGCCCTGTGGCCATGGCAATTGGCGCCATGGTTTGGTGGCCATGGAGGGGTTGGATTGGTGTTGGACTGGATGATCCCAGAGGTCTTCTCCACCCCAAACCATTCCAAGGTTCTGTGGTGCTGAGCTCATGGCCTTGCTCTTGGATGCTGCAGCACACCCAGGGCTGGGGGAGGTGCAGCTGTTGGAGTGCAGACTTCACCCCGGGGCAAGGGCACTGGAGAGCTCTGCAGGGTACAAGGACTCTGAGCATCACCTCAGAGGGTCCTCACCAGGAAGGCCAAGAGCCCCCACCAAGAATGCCCCAAGAGAGGCTGGGGCACAACTGCATCTCCCATGCCCAGGTTTGCATCAAACCCCCTGGGGTGCCCAGAGCTCCAGCAGACTGCTGAAGGATCAGCAGACACCTCAGGCACTGGGAGATACCTGCAGCACCAAGAGATACCTCCAGTCCCAGCAGACACCTCCAGCCCCAGCAGACACCTCCAGTCCCAGCAGACACCTCCAGCCTCAGCAGACACCTCTAGCCCCAGCAGACACCTCCAGTCCCACCAGACACCTCCAGCACCAGCAGACACCTTCAGCCTCCAGCCTCTCTTTGCTGGTTTAAGACTTACAACCAGTACTGAGATGGAGCCACAGAAAGCTTTGGGTTGGAAAAGTGGGGAGCAAACATTGACCCCCACCTGGCTCCAACCTGCTGTCAGGGAGCTGCAGAGAGCCAGGAAGTGTCCCCTGTTCAGCACCCACCCCTTGGGTGCTTCAGCCACAGCAAGGAGAGAAAGCCTCAGAGAGCAGCCAGGGCTGCCCTGCTGAGAGCAAGGGACAGCAGCAGCTCAGAGCTGCCACCAGCTCCTGCTAACTGTTTGGAGCTGCTCTGAGCAGGTTTGCTCAGGGCCCCTGGAAGCCTCTCCAGATGAGAGCTGCCCTGGGTCAGGGCTGTCCCTGCCAGGATCTCAGGAAGTGACAGGACTGGGGGCAATGGAACAAAGCTGGAAGTGGGGAGATTCAGGCTGGATGTGAGGAAGAAGTTCTTCCCCATGAGAGTGGTGAGAGCCTGGAATGGGTTGTGCAGGGAGGTGGTTGAGGCCCCATCCCTGGAGGGGTTTAAGGCCAGGCTGGATGAGGCTCTGGCCAGCCTGATCCAGTGTGAGGTGTCCCTGCCCATGGCAGGGGGGTTGGAACTCGATGATCCTTAAGGTCCCTTCCAGCCCTGAGTGGTTCTGTGATTTGTGATTCTGTGCCAGGCTCCCTCATGCTGGTTGTTCACCTGTGCAGCCCTGAGAGCAGCCAGGGAGGGACCAGCAGGGCTCTGTGTGTCTTCAGGGCAGGAATGTGGATTTTCTGGCTGGTCCCCCACCAGCTCTGCTGCTTTGTCTCCTGACTCAGCTGCCTGATGAAGGCTCTGCAGGCACAGCTTTGCTGCTGAGCTGCCCAAGGGCTGTGCTGTGGGTTCCAGCCTTCTGGTGCCACCTTGGCAAAGGGATGGCTTCCACAGAGTCACTTTTGCAAGGCTCTTTGCTGTCCTCTTTGGGGAGTTTTCCTCTGACAAACCCCAAGCACCTGAGCAGGAAAGTCAGCTGGGAGCCAAGGCACAAGAGGCAGGAGGAGGCCAAGCCAGGACTCCTTCTTCCCCCTGCAAAGCCAGTTCTCTTGCTTGGCACTGGGGAGCAGCTCTGTGCAGAAAGGATGCTCCAAGCAAGCCCCCTCCCAGTGCTGCTGAGGCCAAGACACCACTGACCCAACCTCTTGGTGTCAGAATGCATCAGGCTGGGAGGGACCCTCCAAGGGCATCCCGCCCAAGCCCCTGCAGCCACAGGGACCCCTCCAGCTAGGGCAGCCTGTGCCAGGCTTCTCCTGTCCGACCTAACCCTCCCCTGGTGCAACCTGGGGCCATTGCCCCTTGCCCTAAGATGAGCACAGGCACAGCCCAGCCCCTGTGGGAGCCACAACCAGGCACAGAGCCCTGCGGAGGGACAGCTGCTTGCCCCTGCCAGCCAGCAAAGGCCAGCAAAGGCCAGCAAAGGGCCAGCAAAGGGCTAGCAAAGGGCAGCAAAGGGCAGCAAAGGGCCAGCAAAGGGCCAGCAAAGGCCAGCAAAGGCCAGCAAAGGCATCAAAGGGCCAGCAAAAGACATCAAAGGCCAGCAAAGGGCCAGCAAAGGGCAGCAAAGGGCCAGCAAAGGGCCAGCAAAGGGCCAGTAAAGGGCAGCAAAGGGCAGCAAAGGGCCAGCAAAGGGCCAGCAAAGGGCCAGCAAAGGGCTCTGGGTGCCCAAACCCCTGCCACCCCCTTCTGCAGCACTGCTGCCAGCAGCCACCCCGATGGTTCCTCCTGCAGCCCCTCCTGGTGGGACCCTCCTGTCTCTGAGGTGTGGAGCCCACCAGCCACCTGAGAAGAGGGATGCTGAAGAGATCCTCTGCTCAGGCTGCCCTGAGCCAGCTCCTGACAGCAGGTTCCCAGGTGGGACTCTCCTCTCTGAAGTGCTGCTCAGCCAAACCTCAGCCCTGCTTTCAGCCTTCAGTCACAGGGGAGGGATGTGGGGAAGGGGCTGGGACAGGGAGGTGGTGGAGTCCCCAGCCCTGAGGTCTTCCAGAAAGGTGTGGCCATGGCACTTGGGGCCATGGTGTGGTGGCCATGGTGGGGTTGGGCTGATGGACTCCAACCCAAGCAGTCCCATGGCTCTGTGACTCCATCCCTGCTGCTCCCAGAGCAGAGCATCCTCTGAAGGCTTTCCTCTGCACAGAACTCCTTTTGCTGCCCTGCTGTGGGCTGGGCAGGCAGAGAGCAGAGCCCAGGCCTGATGTCTGCTGGGTGGCTGCACAGAGCCCATGGAACCCTGCCCCAGGATTGTTTTTTTCCCTCCTGTTCAGAGCTTTCCCTGCTGGTGAATCAGCAGAGGGCTGCCTGAGGGATCCCACCCTGCATCTTGCTTTGGAGCAGCAATCTGGCTGCTGAATTGCTGCCACCAAACCTCTGAGTCATCCTGCACGCAGCAGCTAATGCAGCAGGAATGCTTCAGAGCAGCCCCTGTCTCCCTCAGCTCCCTCATCTCCCCCAGCTCCCCTATCTCCCCCAGCTCCCTTGGCCAAGTAGCAGGGAAGCTGTGGGACAAAGGAAGCACTTCCCACAGGGGGTCCCTGCTGCTTTCCATGCTCCTGAGCAGCCGTGGGGCAGTGGCTGGGAAGGACCAGACTGCAAGCCTTCCCCTCCCCAGTCCCTGAAGCAGGGCAGCTTCATCTGTCCCAGCCTTGGCAGCAGGCACTGGGACGTGTGGAGTGCCAGCAGGGATCAGGGATGCTCCATCTTCCTCCACATCTGAGGAAGGAAAGCAGAAGAACCTTTCCCTGCTTTTTGGTCAGGGACTGGCACAGGCTGCCCAGGGAGGGAGGTGGAGGAGTCCCCATGCCTGGAGGTGTTCCAGAGCCCTGTGGCCATGGCACTTGGGCTGTGGTTTGGTGGCCATGGTGGGGCTGGGCTGGTGTTGGGCTGGATGGTCCTGGAGGTCCAACCCAACCCATTCCGTGATGCTATGGTCCTGGGAGCTCTTTTAACCTTCCCTCCTGGAGCTGTCTCCCCTGGGCCTCCGAAGGTGCTCAGATACCTTTGGTGGAACTTGCCAAGCTGGTAGAAGCCACTGAAGGGAGCTGGGTGCCAGAGGGGGTCCCACCACAGAGACCCCAACCTCAGCCTTGCCTCTGGACCCTGGGAGGCTGCCTGGGGACTGCTGCCCTGCCCTGGGTTGTGCTTCAGCTGGTGCTCTCCTCAGGCTGTGCTGAGTGAGCAGGAGAGGGCAGGGCTCCACCACTCCCAGGAAGTCTCCAGCAGAGCCCTGCTGGCTTCTGAGTCACCTGGGAGCTTCCAGGGAGACGTGGCTGGCACAGCCACCTCCTGCCCCAACCACCTCCTGCCACTGCCACGTCCTGCCCCAGCCACCTCCTGCCCCAGCCACCTCCTGCCCAAGCTGCTGGTGGCAGGGGCACTGCTGACTCAGAGGTGGTGCCTGGGCATGGGCAGCCTGCCAGCTCCTGCCTGCAGGAGGCTGGTGGCTCATAGAGGGGAGGGTGGTGCAGATGGCAGCTGCACTGCTGTCCAAGTGCTGGGTGGGTGGTGTCTGAGGGAGAGGTGATGCAAACCAGGAGCAGCCTCCCTGCCAGCCCCCACAGCTCTGAGCCCAGGTGCTGCTCTGACACTCATCTGATCAGAATTAACCTAATTCCTCATTTCCTAGCCCAGAGAATCATAGAATGGGACATGGGTTGGGAAAGCCCTCTGAGAGCACCCAGCCCAACCATCAGCCCAACCCCACCATGGCCACCAAACCATGGCCCCAAGTGCCACATCCACCACCTGTGCCCCATGAGAGCTTAGCTGTTGCCCAGGAGCTGGTGGCCCCTCTGAGGTTTAACCACAGCCCCCTGGCAGCTGACAGGAGATGAGGAAATGCATCAGCTGCAAGGGCTCGTGGCTGGGGAGAGGTTTTTAGGACACCTTAAAACCAGAGCAGACCAAAAATAGTCTGAGAGCAAGGTGAGAGACTCCAGGAGCTGAGCCTGGAGCAAGGAGGCTGTGGAGGAGCACAAATGGAGTGCTCTGTGCAAGCTGAACCTCAGCACAGGCTGCAGCAGAGGAGACCCCAGGCTGCACCCTCAGCCTCTGTGGGTGCTGTGGGCACCCCCTGGGGTCACCAAGCATCAGCTGAGGGCTTGGGTGGAAGCTGGTGCCCAGCACTGCCAGCCCTCTGTGGTCAGTGGGGTGCTCCCCATTCCTGGGGTGATTTCCTGGCTCTCCAGCACTGGGCTGGGGTGAGGTGGTCATACCTTGGTGTGCCCAGAGCTGCCACCCCTGAGCTGCCAGGGGAAGATCTGCACACCCAGAGTGCCCACCCAGAGTGCCCCAAGGTGAGCATCCTGCAGGAGCAGCCCCTCATGGATGGGCCAGATGCCACCAAGGTTCGGGCCAGATGCCACCAAGGTTCAGCCCAGATCCAGCATTCCCAGGGCCAGCTCCTACATGTCCCTGGCTGGGGGTGCTGCTCCTGGGCACCCAGCTGCTGCCACCTCAGGTCAGGCCTCCCCTGCACATCTCTGGCACCAATTTCTCCAGCTGCATCATTCTGCAGTGACAGCAAGGAGCTGCTCTATGGGGAAGCAGCCAGCCAGCAGCTCACCTAGGGACCAGGAGTGGTTTTATCACAGAACCACAGAGTGCTTTGGGTTGGAAGCCCTTTAGGCTCACCCAATCCAACCATTTTCTAACCCTACCAAGGCTGGGGCTGAGCCATGGCCCTCAGCACCACATCTCTGCCTCTGGGAAACCCCTCCAGGGAAGGGCATTCAGCCACCTCCCTGGGAAGCCTGGGCCAGGCTTTGGGAACCCTTCCAGTCAAGAAGTTTCCAGAGAAGGTTGTGTGGATCCCAGCTGCTCAGAAGGTGTCTGCAGGCTTTCCTTCCAGATCAGCAAAGCAACTGCATGTGGGCAGAGCCCTTCCAAAGCATGTCCAGGTGCTACTGCTGGTGGGACAAGGGGCAATGGTCTGAAACTAGAGCAGAGCAGATTTAGGTTGGACATTCAGGAAGAGATTCTGTACCGTGAGGGAGACACTGGAACAGGCTGTGGATGGCCCCTCCCTGGAGGTGTTCAGGGCCAGGCTGGATGAGGCCTTGAGCAACCTGGGCTGGTGGGAGGTTGAAGACCCTGCTAACTGCCCCCTGACCCCCCACCCAGTGCCCTATCTGCCAGGGGATGGCTGTCCCTCTGTCCTCTCCCCAGGGCATCCCCAGGCAGTGCACCCAAGTTTTATCTTGCAGGAGCAGCCACTCCCAGGAGGAGCTGAGCAGGGCTGGGATTTGCTCAGAAGAAGGAGAGCTGCTGCCACCTGCACCTGGGGAGGGAAAGAGCTGCAGGCAGCTGCCAGGCTCCTGCTGCACCCCTGCCTGGGACTCAGGGCAGACTGCTTAGCAGCAGCCCCCAAAGGGCTGTTGAGGACTGGGAGGTGCGGGGCTGTGTGCAGCTGGAGCTGGCTGTGACAGCAAGTGGCCAGCACAGGAAGCAAGAGAGAGATCTGCTCTGGGTTGCCCCAGGGCTCGTGGGAGTGAGCACTGAACAGCTCAGTCCTTCACTCACACAACCAGGGAATGGTTTGGGCTGGAAAAGGCCTCTGAGAGCATCCAGTCCAACACCAACCCAGCCCCACCATGGCCACAGGGTTCTGGAATCCCTCCAGGCATGGGGACTCCACCACCTACCTCCCTGGGCAGCCTGTGCCAGTCCCTGACCACTCTAGCACCAAAGGAACTTTTCCTTCTCTCCAGCCTAACCCTCCCCTGGTGCAGCTTGAGGCCATTTCCTCTCAGCCTATCACTTGTTCCAGGCTGGAGATGAGGAACAATTTCTTGTGGGCAGGAGTGGTGAGGGATGGGAAGAGGCTGCCCAGGGAGGTAGTGGCTGCACTGCAACCAGAGCTCTGCTCCTGCTCCTCTCCAGCTGCTCTCAATCAGGAGGAAGCTGACTGCAGCAGCAGGGAGGTGATAAGAGAGCTCCATGCAGGGATCAGGGGCAGCTGCTGCCTTGCTGCTTGCAGGCTTGCTGAGCTCCTCTGGAGCACAGGGACCAGCCACAGCTCTCCATTCCCCTTCCCCCTCCCCCCATGCCTCCTGGCCCTTTTCCCTGGTCTTATGAGGTGCTTTAGGGTGTCAGTGGGCAGGGGATGGACCTGCAGGGGCCTGGCTCAGGTCCTGGTGTGTTTGGCTGCTGGGCTGATGGTTGGTGCTCAGCAGTTGGTACAACCACGCAGGCTCCTGCCACCCACACCCAAAGGTTTTGGTGTTGCAGGGGCAGAGATTTTGTGGGGTGGGCCTGGGAGGAGGTGGGCAGCCAGGAGTCCTGCAGCTGTGTGGGGAGACCACATAGGAACTGTGGATGGACTCCAGCTCCATGACCCCAGCCCAGCTCAGCATGCAGGAGCAGTGGGATGTGCCAGGATGCTGCAGGAGGACTGGCAGCAGAGGATGGGTAAGTGCTGGGCTCCCATCCTTGCCTTCCTCCCTCACCTCTTCCTCTTTGTCTTCCTGCTGCTCTGAGCAGGATGCTGAGTCAGAGCAGCAGGAGCAGGAAGCTGTCTGGTGGGAGGCCGAGGCCAGGGAGATGTCCCTGCTAAGGCAACAGCACTTGGGTAGCTTGGCTGGGACAGCTGCAGCTCCTCCTCCCCGCTGCAGCTGGCAAACAGCCGCCAGGGGCTGCAGGCACCCAGGGAGGTCTCAGCTGCATTGTGGAGGGCAAGTCCTGAGAGCCTTTCCTCACTCCCCCCTTGCCAAGAAGTGGTTGTCCTTGTTCCTCCCCAGCACCCCACAGCCTAATCACCTTTTAATTGTTGTGAAATGCTTCCTCTGACGCCAGGGGAGATGCAAGGGAGAGAAGGAGATTGGATTGCTTAGCAGGATGCTGCTTTGGGGGCTGGAGGAGCTAAGAAAAGTGTTGTGGGACTTTGGGGATGGCTTTCACTTCCTTGGGGTTGGCTCTGAAGGCACTTCAGGACAGGGGTTAGTGGCCCTGGTGGTTGTGGGGTGAAGGTTGGACTGAGCCTCAGAGGACTCTTCCAGCTGAAACAATTCTGGAATTCCATGGAAGAGACACTCACTGGACTGCCAGCAGGTCCCTCTCAAGGTGAAGTCCTCCTGACCTCCATCTCCATGCAGAGCCCAATTCTGCTGCCTCCATCTCCATGCAGAGCCCAATTCTGCCTCCTCCATCTCCATGCAGAGCCCAATTCTGCCTCCTCCATCTCCATGCAGAGTCCAATTCTGCCTCCCTTCGTGGTCCTTTCCATGAAACAGTTTGCTCAGCAGGGCCCAGGGGAGAGAGAGCAAAGATTCTCTGAGAGCCTTTCTCAGGGGTTGGGTTGGCAGAGCCCTAGGCCCAATGCCACCATGGCCCTGCAGCTGGGGGGGAGGCTGCCCACCCAAGCTGCCCAGGGCTGCCCACTGCTGCCTGCAGCCAGAGGGTGAGGGCAATTCTGGCCAAGGCTGAGCTAAAGCACTCGGGCTCCTGGTGCCTGGGTTTGGGCCAGCCCAGCCCTGGCTCTGGGTGGTTTCTCCCCAAGCTGAGCTGCCTGCCAGCAGTGTCTGGGTGCCCGGTTCAGTTCTCCTGCCCAGCTGCACAGGCTGTGCTGGGCTGGGACAGCACGGCAGCAGGCACAGGCTGGCTGCTGGATCTCCACCTCCCTCTTGGTGTCTCTCCTTCCCCACGTTCCAGTCTGAGGGAGGCTCTGGGCTGGAGAGAGGCACAGACAGCAGAAGGCTCCTGTGAAGAATCTGCTCCAGCCAGCTTCTGGCTCCTGGGGCATTTGAGGTGTGGTGGCCCAGGGGCTTTCCTGGCACACCGGGGAACGGGCACACTGGTGGCACAGGGAGGGGCACAGGGCCATGTGCAGGTGGTCACCAGCCCTGTAAACGCCAGCAGAGCTGCCGGAGGGCTGCCAAGCATCTCTCCAGACCCCCCCTTGGAGTTAAAGGGAGGCAGGGGCTTGGCCAGAGCCCCTGCCGCGGTGCTCATCGCTCCTGCGACCACCTCCCCAGGAGGGCAAAGTGCCTGCAGGAAGCAGATCCTGAACCCTTCTGCTCCGTGCAGGGTTGGACATCTCTCAGTACAGCAGCAGCAGAACAGAGTTCCCGAAGCCTCCTGCCGAGGAACTGCCTCCCTCCTCCCAGCGGCAGAGGCTGTGGAGATGGAGCCGCAGTAAGGGGACACAAACCAGGCTGGAAGTGATGCAAGGAAGAAGGCTCCTGGAGGAGTGATTGCCCTGGGGGAGGAGTGGCAGCAGCAGCACTCCAGAGGAAGGCAGCTGTGGCTTCACCTTCTCACCATCAGAAGGTTTTCATCCCGATGTGGAGAAAGTGAGAGCCTCCGGAGTGAGGTTTAGCAGGCTGGGATGGGATGTGAAAGGAAACCTGAGCCCAGGACCCCCAGGCTGGAAGGCTGGAAGGCTGGAAGGGATCCTCAGAATGGAGAAGGGGTGAAGTGAAGAGCCAGGGCCTTCCCCGTGGGCAGGGCAGCCTCTGTGGTTTGTGAAGCAAAGAGAGGCTGAGAGGTGCTGTGGGCAGGGTGTGCAGCTGCCTGCTGCCTGTGGCAGGGCTGGGCTGGAGCAGTTCTCCAGGCTCCTTCCACCCCAGCCCTGTCTGTGGTCCCTCGATGCTTCCCTGGGGGGAAGCAGCCCCTGCTCGAAAGTCCCTTGGGCTCCTTCTGCTCCCCACCTGTCTGTCACAGGCACCCAAGCAGGAGGAGCAGAAGGCAGAGCTGGGGTGGAACTGTCACCATTGCCAGCAGGCTGCCCCTGAGCCCCACGCTGGGTGGGTGCCACTCGGGGCTGGCAAGCCTGGGGGAGAGTAAAGAGGAGCCCCAATTGCACTGGGGGTGAGGGAGGCCTGGCAGAGCCTGTCCTGCCTCCAGCCTCTCTTGCCTTCCACCTGGCCTGGATTTGCTGTTGTGCCAGGGGCTGGAGGGGAGGCTCCTGAGCTCCTCCAGCTTGCAGAAGGCAAACCAAGCCCTGGCTGCTCTGCTGGGCATGCTGGTGGCCAGCACACTCCAGAGTGGTCAGCAGGGTGGTCCCCAGCCTCCTGCACACCTGGAGAGGTCCTGCAGTGGCAGGGTCCTGTGCCAGGAACCAGCTTGCTTTGGGGAGAATTAGGGGAGGAGAGAGAGAAAAGGCAAAGCCACCTCCAGCAGTGCCCTCTGAGCCTTGGCCTCCCCTGAGGCATGAACCAAGGGCACACAAACTTCTGGAGGCAGGTGGGCAAGACACAGCCTGGCCTTTGGGTGGTTGATGGCAAGACGCAGCCTGGCCTTTGGGTGGTTGATGGCAACACAGCCAAACCCTCTCCCTCCACGCTCCCACGTGGGAAAGGAGCCTGCTCCTGGCATGGGCTGTGACCTGCCAGCAGGAGAAGCTGGCAGCAGCAGTGGGGGTGCAGGGCAGAGATTGATAAAGCACATCCCAGGTCAGCAGGGATGGGACCAAGTTCCCATGGTGATGGAGAGCAGTGTGATGGGAGCTGCTCTGGAGGTGGCAGCAGCAGGGCAGAGCTGCTCTGGAGGTGGCAACAGCAGGGCAGAGCTGCTCTGGGGACATCCGCAAGCCCATGGGGGATGCTCTCCAAACTTCCACTACTCCAGGACCTCACTGTCAGGAATATCTTCCTGATTTGGTGCCTGGTGCCCAGAGCTGCTCCAGCCCAGCTGCTCTGGGCATCCACAGAAGCTTCACAAAGGCTGTGCCCACCCCATTCCTGTGCCTGGGGAGGAAAGCTGAGGAGGGAAGAAGTTCATCAGAGAAAGCAAGCAGAGAGCCCCAGAGCTAAGAGCCCAGCAGGCTGCTCCCCCTGGCACCATAAATAATCCTCTTGGCTTAGAAGCAGGGCTGGGAGCAGAGGGAGCCCTGAGAGGCAGAACAGGGTTGGGACCAGGACACTTCCTGACGGGCACCAAGGCAGCAGCCTGGTGCTGCCAGGGAAGGAAGCGCCCTGCTGCATGCAGGAAGCTGCTCCTGGCTCAGCTCCCCCTGCAACTGCCAGGCCTGGCTGTAGAGAGACCCAAAGGACCTCCTGACAAAGGGCCTCCAGCTGGCAGCACCAGAAACAAGGGGCAGGGGGTGAGAGCCCAGCTAGGAGGGAGCCTGGCATGGGCTGGTCTGCATGGAGAGCAGCACTGAGCACCCAGGCTGGTGACTGCTGGGTGCCCAAGCTGGGTGCTATAGGCTGTGTGCCCAGGCTGGTGACTGCCCCAGGCTGTGCCCAGGCTATGTGTTGCAGGCTGTGCCCAGGCTGGATGCCCAGGCTGGTGAATGCTGTGTGCCCAGGTTGGTGACTGCTGGGTGCCCAGGCTGGGTGCTGCAGGCTGTGCCCGGGCTGTGGCTGTGCACGCTGCAGCCACCAGCACCTGCAGAGGGAGCCTCTGCCCCATCTTTGGCAGAGCTGGGCAGGGCAGGAGCCTCCTGTGCCACTTCCAGCTGGTTAGCAACAAGCTGAAAGCCTCCAGAGGCCAAGGCTTGCCCTGGCTCCTGCTCACCGATGCAGAACTGAGAAACGTCCTTGGTGCCAGAGTGGTCAGGGACTGGCACAAGCTGCCCAGGGAGGTGGTGGAGTCCCCATGCCTGGAGGTGTTCCAGGACCCTGTGGCCATGGTGGGGCTGGGTTGGTGTGGGACTAGAGGCTCTCAGAGGGCTCCTCCAGCCCCCAACCATTCTGTGATGCTTAACTGCTGCCTGGTAGGAGCTGGCCCTGCTCCTGCTGCCTTGGCTTTCAAATCCACTGCAGGGCAGCCCAGCACAGCCACTGCCCTCCCTGCAGTCAGGGCTTGGCTTGGCAGGGGCACCCAGGATGGCTTGGGGTAGAAGGGATGGTGAAGATCAGCCAGTTCCATGGGCAGAGCCCATGGCAGGGGGCTTGGAACTGGATGATCTTCAACCTTCCACCAGCCCAAGGTTGCAAGGGGAAGAAAGGAGCTTGAAAGCCTTTCAGTGCATTGCCAGAGCCCAATTAAAGATGCAAATGAGGCCCTGAGAAGGGCTGAGTTGTTCTCAGGCAGAGCAAATGAGTGTGTGGCACAGAAGTGCTGACTCCTGTGGAGCCCTGGAGAATTCCTCTCTGGAGGAAGCTCTCCTTACCAAACTGCTGGCTGGAATCTCTTGGATTGCTCAAGAGGAAGCTGAAGGAGTCTGGGTCCTGGCTGCAGCTGAACTGTCTGACACCAGTTCCTGGTTTGGAGCATCCTTTCCCCTGCCAAATCCATGTCTCATGAAGCTCACATGCTCCAGGCAGGCATTTAGGGACAGCTTTCATCTCCGGAGTGCTTCCAGAATGAATGTCACAGCAACAACCATGAGGGAAGGTCTCCTTGGATGCAGCAAGTCACAGGTTCAGAGATTCATTGGATTGGAAAAGTCCTCACAGCTCCCCCAGTCCAACCAGCCCTAACCCTGCCAAGGCTGGGGCTAAGCCATGGCCCTCAGCACCACAGCTCTGCCTCTAAACCCCTCCAGGGCTGGGCATCCAGCCACCTCCCTGGGCAGCCTGTGCCAGGCTTGGAGAACCTTTCCAGTCAAAAAGTTCCTTCTGATGTCCAACCTAAACCTGCCCTGGGGCAGTAACACAAAGCAGCTGCCCAGGGCTGGAGCTGCAGAGCTTCAGGAGTACAAAACAGAAGTGAACCTTCTCCAGAGTGCCAGAGGCTGGGCTCCATTTGCACCTTTGCTGTCAGTCTGCTTTGTGTTTGCTCTCTGCTCTGCTGCAATCTCTCTGCGGGTCCATTGTGTTTTGAGAGCTCTTGATGAATCCTCTGGGGAAGGCCTCTGAAATCTTCCAGTCCAACATCTACCCAGCACCACCATGGCCACCAAACCATGGCGCCAAGTGCCATGGCCACAGGGTTCTGGAACCCTCCAGGCATGGGGACTCCACCACCTCCTGGGCAGTCTGTGCCAGTCCCTGACCTCTCCTGCACCAAAGAACTTTCTCCAAATCTCCATCCTAAGCCTCCCCTGGCACCTTCCAGGCCATTTCCTCTTGTCCTGTTGTTAGTTACTCAGGGGAAGAGGCCAACACTGGCCTCACTCCAGCCTCCTTTCAGGGAGCTGTAGAGAGCAATGAGCCCTCCCCTCAGCCTCCTCTTCATCAGACTCCAGCTCCCCAGCCTCTTCTCACAAGGACAGACTGAGGGGAGGCCCAGTGGGGTGGTGGAGTCCCCATGCCTGGAGGGGTTCCAGAACCCTGTGGCCATGGTGGGGTTGGGTTGGTGTTGGACTGGATGCTCTCAGAGGGCTTTTCCATCCCAAACCATTCCATGGTTCTGTTCTGTGCTCTCCAAATCCCTCAGCAGCTGCAGCGGAAGCCAAGGGGGCAAAGCCCTCCCCAGGGATGTTTTGTGTGCAGTGACTTCTGCCTGCTGAGGAGACCTCGCTGTGGAGAGGCTGCAGGTCCTGGCAGCAGGAGGTGAAGGTGTGGTGAGCTGGAAACCCAACAAACAGCTGCAGGCCAGGGCTGGGGGAGGCTCCAGCACCTTCAATTACTGCACAGTTCTCAGAAGAGGGAAATTGTCTCCAGGGGCTGAGCTGCCTTTGTGTGTGGAGTATCAAAGTGCTGGGGTTGAGGCTGGAACAGACTCCAGGTCTCTCAGCCTGGGCTAAGGTGTAGGGAACCCAAAAGGGACAAGGGAGGAAGAAGTGAAAGCCCAGCAGAGCTGAGATAGAAATCTGCAAGCAAGGGGAAAAGCCACCACTGCCCAGGGCCACCTCAGCAGAAGCAGGGAGCAGCCTCCCTTGCTAGGGAGCTGGGAGAGGGCAGGCAGCAGGAGTGGTGCCCTGCACACCTCACCACCAGCTGGGAGCTGTGGCAGCCACAGCTGCTATGTGGGACACACATCCAGGCAGGGCAAGGCTGGCAGCAGCCTGGCACAGGCATGGGGAGGAAGGCAGTGCTCAGGAGGACGTGGGGGCAGGGGGACAGCAGCACTCTGCACTGCTGTGGTAGAACCACGGAGTGGGTTGGAAGGGAAGGGAACTCAAAGATCAGCCAGACCCAGCCTCCTGCCACCAGCCCAGGGTGCTCAGGGCCTCATCCAGCCTGGCCCTGAACACCTCCAGGGAGGGAACAGCTCCAGGCAGTGTGTACAGAAGGGAAAGCACCTGACAATAAACGAACCAAGGCCCCTTGCTTCTTGCCAGGCATCGGGGAGGCTTCATCCCTGGAGACATACAAGGGCAAGCTTGATCTGTCCCTGGGCAGCCTGCTCTAGTTGGAGCTGTCCCTACTGCCTGCAAGGGGTTGCACAAGATGCCCTTTGAGAGTCCCTTCCAAGCCAGTGCAGGCTGTGGTTCTGTTACCACAGCAGCAGCTCAGATCCACCAAAGGTGCTCTAGATAAAATCTGCCTGTGGCTATGGAACAGTGGAAGAGCATCAGACAGCTAAGAGGAGCTGTGGGAGACCTCCTGCTCCTAGGGATGGAGCAGAGCAGAGTGACCCCAATGACACAGTGAGGCCGTGGGTGATGGAAGAGCTGAGATGGTCCTGATCCTGTGCTGGGTGAGGGCAAAACTGAGATGGTCCTGATCATGGGCTGGGTGAGGGCAGAGCTGAGGTGCTCCTGCCCCTGGGCTGCTGACAGCCCTTTTCCCAACCAGGTGCTGACGGAGCCTGCAGAGCTAGGGCTGGTCTTGGGCCAGTGAAGGTGTTGGAGAAGAGGTGGCTGTGGAGAACAGCCCTGGTGAAGCAGATGGTGGAGGATGTTGATTAAACTGAACAGGAAAACAAACAACTTTGGGTTTGTTTTTTTGGGGGGGTGGTTCTCTGGTTTGCTTTTTTTGTCACCTCCCAGCAGTGAGGTCACCTGAAAGGAGGGACTTGGAGACTCGAAGCAGAAGTCAAAGATGTGTACTGAAGGCTGCATTTTGAGGAGGAAAATCCAGGGCAGTGCCATCTGGATCCCAACCAAGAGCAGATCCTGCCAGAAGCAGCATTGGATGGCTTAGCTCAGGGGTGGGTGCTGGGGGAAGGTTGAAGATCAGCCAGTTCCAAGCCCCCTGCCATGGGCTGTGCCCATGGCAGGGGGCTTGGAACTGGCTGATCTTCAACATCCCTTCCAACCCAACCCATTCCATGACTCTCTGGCTCTAGGCACTGCCCAAAATGCCAGTGGCAGCTGGATGGGTTTTGGGGGGGCAGAAGACAATGAGTTAGGGAAGCCACTGAACAGCTACTCCTGCAATCAATCTCATCAGGCGCTTGAGCTTCATTGGGGGGCTTGGCACAAGCACACCAACACTGGTGGCATTGTCACTGGCAAGGAGGAGAGAACCCTTCAGGGCTTGGAGGGTTACAGCAACAGGCAAAGGATGGGCTTGGAAGGCTGGAGTCAGGCTTGGAAGCTTGGAATGAGTCTGCTGAGAGGATTTGCTGGCCACTGGTACCCTCAAGCCAGGTAACTGTGGTAAAGAAGGAGGTCCAGCTGGTGTTTGGAACCTTAGGTTAGGTTAGTCAGGAGGAAGACACAGGGCACTGTGCCAGGGTTTGGTGGCCTTTTCCACCCCAAACCATTCTGTGGGTTCCTATTTTAAATCATACAATGATAGCGAAAAGGCCTCTGAGAGCCTCCAGCCCAACACAACTCAACCCCACCATGGCCACCAAACCATGGCCCCAGGTGCCATGGCCACAGGGTTCTGGAGCCTCTCCAGGCATGGGGACTCCACCACCTCCCTGGGCAGCCTGTACCAGTCCCTGACCACTCTGGCACCAAAGAAATTTCTTCTTCTTTCCATCCTAAGCCTCCCCTGGCACATTTCAGGCCATTTCCTCTGGTGATTTAGACAAAGTCTTTCAGTTTGGATGTCCCAGGCTGGGTTGGATGAAGCTCCCAGAGCCCTCCTGTGCTGTGTTCCATCCTGCACAGTGCTGCTGACTCCTCTGGGAGCAGTTCACAGGAGGTGAGGCTGTGAAAGTCAGGCACCTGCAGTGCCAATTAGCTGTGAGAGGACAGAATGTCTCAACCCTGTCTTTGAACTGCTCCTGCAGTTTGCCTTTTGAAGGAGGTGGTGGTGGTGCTGAGCTCACCCCAGCAGGGTGCTGCTGTGGGTGGAGACCTTCCCACAGGAGTGCTTACTGGGGAGGATTGCACTGATTCATGCCAGCAGGAGTTGCTGAACACACCACAAACACTGCCACTTACATCACCACCAGCACCAAGGCTTGGGCTCCTGCTTCTCTGCCACCTGTGACCCCCACGGAGTGCTGGAGGGCAAGGGTGGAGCTCTGGGCTCAGCTGGGGTCCAGGGTGGTGGTGGTGGACACACACCACAGGTGGTCTGCAGTACATCCAGGGCAGCTGTCTCTGGAGAGACCAGAGGTCACAGAATGGTTTGGGGTGGAGAAGGCCTCTGAGAGCATCCAGCCCGACTAGCAGCCCAGCACCACCATGGCCACCAAACCATGGCCACAAGTGCCATGGCCACAGGAGGCATAAAGCACAGAGCCTGGGGAGAGAGAGACCTGCTGGAGAGTGTCCAAGGGAGAGCCACAAGGGTGATTAGAGGACCTGAGCCCTGAGAGGAGAGACTGAGACCTGGGGCTGATTACTCTGGAGAGGAGAAGGCTGAGAGGGATCTGAGCAATGTCTGTAAATATCTGAGGGGTGGGGGGCAAGAAGGGGCCAGGCTCTGCTCAGTGCTGTCCTGAGACAGGACAAGAGGCAATGGACACAAATTGGAAACAGGGAGGTTCCACCTCAGCATGAGGAGAAACTTCTCTGGGGTGAGGCTGCTGAGCCCTGGAGCAGGCTGCCCAGAGAGGTTGTGGAGTCTCCTCTGGAGACTTTCCAGCCCCACCTGGATGTGTTCTGTGTGCCCTGTCCTGGGTGCCCCTGCTCTGGCAGGGGTTGGACTGGATGAGCTCTGGAGCTCCCTTCCAACCTCTAATGTTCTGTGACACTGAAATGAAGTCCCCCTGGGCCAAGCCACCAGCCTGCAGCAGCCACAACCCCTTGGAGATGCTGGGGTTTGTGTTGTGTGATGTGTTCAAGGTGCTCAAGTATTGTGTGGCCATGGCAACTGGGGCCATGGTTTGTGGCCATGGTGGTGTTGGGCTGATGGTTGGACTGGATGCTTCCAGAGGCTTTTTCCAACCCAAACCACTCCATGGTTCTGGGTGGATTTCTCCCCAGCCCCTGCCTGTGTCAGTGGCTGCTAAATTCTGCCTTGTGATCATTCATGAGGCCAAGTAAGGCCAAGAGGGACAATTAAATGCTGGAGGAAAAGCTAAGGATCATCAATCAACTTGCAAATCATCTAATCAAGCTGTGCTGCTCACATCCCACTCTCCCAGGGGATGGATCACCCTCATCAGCCTCCCCAATCAATTCTGCAGGAGGATTTCTTCTGGAGCAGTAAACACAGCCTCCTGCCCTCCCCAGCCTGCAGGGGACTCTGCAGTCCTGCACCTGCTACAGGCACCCCGCATGGCTGCTCTTAGCCTTGGCAGCAGGCAGGCAAAGGGCTCTGCTGGGCTGTGCCCTCTGTGCAGTGCCCTCGCTCCAGGAGGGACTTGGAGGGGCTGCAGCAGGGCCAGAGAAGGGCAACAGAGCTGGGGAAAGGTCTGGAGAAGAGGGCTGGGGAGGAGCAGCTGAGGGCCCTGGGGGTGTTTCGTGTGGAGAAGAGGAGGCTGAGGGAGACCTCATTGCTCTCTACAGCTCCTGAGAGCTCCTGCAGCCAGGTGGAGGCTGGGCTCTGCTCCCTAGGATCAGGTGACAGAAGGAGAGGAAATGGCCTGGAATGTGCCAGGGGAGGGTTAGGTTGGAGAGGAGGAGAAGTTTCTGTGATTCTGTGACATCTGCTCTGCCTTCTCTCTCCTCTCCCCACTCCTCTGCCTCTTGAGCCAGGAGTGCTGACCTGAAGGGTCCCCTCCTGCTCTGAGCACCGAGAGGCTTCTCCCGTTTAGGGGAGCAGCTGCAGCCCCAGCCCAGTGCTGAGAGGCAGAGGGTACAACCCCCCGGCAGGCAGCAGAGCTTGGCAGCCACAGCAGCCGGAGTGTGCCTGTGGGAGGGACTCGTTCCCAGGCTGGGGCAGTGCTGGATGTTCCCAACCTGGAAGCAGCTAATGAGGAGGAGGAGCAAGGAGCCTTTTTCCCTAGCACTCCCAGGACAAACAAGCAGGGCTGAGCAAACAAACTTGTTTAGATGAGAGAGGAGGGCTGAGGTGGCCAGCAGGACCCATTTGTGGTCACCCAACGCTGCTCCTGTGCAGATGCCTTATCTCTGTTTACTGCTCTGGGTTGCTCAGTGCTGTGAGCAATGCTGGGGCTGGGTGGATGCTGTTTGTGCCTTTGGGTTTGTTTGCCCTTGTCCTGAGGGTCATGAATGGCTCCATCTGGAAAGGACCTTAGAGATCACAGAATCACAGAATGGTTGGGGTTGAAGAAGGACTCTGGGAGCATCCAGCCCAGCACCAACCCAGCCCCACCATGGCCACCAAACAATGGCCCCAAGTGCCATGGCCACAGGGTTCTGGAACCCCTCCAGGCATGGGGACTGCACCACCTCCCTGGGCAGCCTGTGCCAGTCCCTGACCACTCTTGCACCAAAGACATTTCTCCTCCTCTCCAACCTAACCCTCCCCTGGCACATTCCAGGCCATTTCCTCTCCTTCTATTACCTGATCCTAGGGAGCAGAGCCCAACCCCCACCTGGCTGCAGCCTCCTCTCAGGAGCTGTAGAGAGCAATGAGGTCTCCCTCAGCCTCCTCTTCTCCACACCAACCCCCCCGAGCTCCCTCAGCTGTTCCTCCCCAGCCCTCTTCTCCAGACCCTTCCCCAGCTGTTGCCCTTCTCTGGACCTGCTCCAGCTCCTCAATGTCCTCCTTGCAGTGAGGGCTTCAAACCTGACCCCAGCACTCAAGGTGTGGCCTCCCCAGTGCTGAGCTCAGGAAAAGCACAGGAAGAGCTGCCAGGGGTTGTGTTTCTTGTGGGTTTTTTGGGTTTGGGTGGGTTTTTTTCACATTTTGAAACCAGGATGGAAGTTGTTGGCTACTTGCAACAGCCTTGGTGTGTCTTTAATGAAGTTTCTGCCACTGCCCCATGGCAGCTCACATGTGGTTGCATTCAAATCCTTGGGGGAAGCACTGAACCAGTCTGAGGCAACCACTCAGGCCACCAGCAGCTATCTGCTCCTTGCCAGAACAATGGCTGAACAAAAGAGAGAGCTCAGCCCTGCAGAGCACAAAGGATGTGTTGGGTTGGCTGTTGGGGCTTGGCCTGCAAAGAATGGCTCCTCAGGTTGGCAGATTCACAGATCCATGCAGTGGGTTGGCTTGGAAGGGAGCTTGAAGGTCATCCAGTTCCAACCCCCTGCCATGGGCTACTGCCAACCCCCTCCATGGCAGGGGATTGGATCTGGATGATCTTCAGCCACCACCAGGCTACTGAAGTCCTCCTCCAACCTGGCCTTGAGCCCCTCCAGGGGGGGGCATGCACAGCCCCCTGGCTTCCTAGGTGATGGACAAGAGTGTGACAGACTCCTCCCTGGGCAAGCCCTGCTCCAGGCTCAGCTGTGCCACAGTTCACAGTAACCTGAGTGGTCACCAGCAGCTCACCAACCCCTTACAGAAGCACAGAATCCATCACTGTGGGTGGAAAAGGCTCCAAGGTCGAGGCCAACTACTCTCTGAGTCTACCAGGGCCACAGTCAGCCTCCCCCTGCCTGCTAAGGTCACCTTCTGTCCTAGAGGTGTCCTTCCCTTGCTCTGTATCTCAGCAGGGTCCTTCTCTAGCACCTGGAAAAGTAGCTGGCTTCTGGTTGGGACTGATCTGGAAGGTCTTTTCCTACCCTACTGACTCCATGGTTCTCTTCTAGGGACTGGCTCCAGCACCACAATCCCTCCTGCTTCTGGATCGATGTCTCCAGGTGTTTGCTCCTGGAGAGCCCTCTGAGGCTCTGTGCTGATCCAAGCCAGGCCTTCAAGCCATGACTGGTGTCATTGTGTGCTGCAGCTGAGGCTGCTGCTGCAGCAAGGCACTGCAGAAGTGACCCCCCCTTGAGTGGTGCTGGTCCTGAGTTCATCAGGAGGAGAGGTGGCACAGCAATGGCAACCAAACCATTTTACACCCCTGTGGCCACCTCAGAGCCAGGACTCCTCTTGGCAATGCCTGGTGAGTGCCTACAGCTCTGAATCGTGCCCACTGGGGTCCCACCCTTGCTGTTCCTCTGGTGATGGGGCATGGGGCACTCCCTGGGCTCTGCCAATCCCAACTGTGGAGGCTAAGGAATGGCTGCAGGAGAAAAGAAACCTCTGACAGAAACCTCCACCCAATGCCTCCAACACTGAGCAGCACTTTTGAGGACTTCAGTAATTATATGGTGGAAAAATGCCCCCTGACCACCAGCACCCCTGCTGCAAGGCAGTGGAGGACCTTCTGAGGTCATTCCTTTGCTGCCCTGACTCTGCTGACTGCTGCACTTCTCCCTGCCCTCCCTTCCTGCCTGCCACTGCCCACAGCTGCATTTCTCTGCCACCCAGTTTTAGTCAGCAGAGAAGCTGGGATGCTCTGGACTAGATATGAGACTAGATCTAATCTAGATCTGATCTGATCTAGGCTGGAGATGAGGAAGAAATTCTTGCCAGTGAGGGTGGGGAGACACTGGAACAGGTTGCCCAGGGAGGCTGTGGATGTCCCCTCCCTGGCCAGGCTGGATGAGGCCTTGAGCAACCTGTGCTAGTGGGAGGTGCCCCTGCCCATGGCAGGGGTTGGAGCTGGGTGAGCTTTGAGGTCCCTTCCAGCCCAAGCCCTTCTGTGAATCTCTGGCTCTGTGCACTCACAGAGTATGCCTGGTACCAGCCAAGCACCTCCAGCACCCCTAGGCTCTGAGCCCCAGCAGTGAGAGCTGCTCCCAGCAGTGTGCCCTGGAGCCCCTCAGAAGCTCCAAGCTCCACCAAGGTGGCTCTGGGCTCCTCTGCAGCTCCTCTGTGGCTGGGGGTGGAACACAGCTGAGGGTGACCTGGAGATGTTTCTCCAGGCCTCTGCCTGTGGTGGTGCCCAGAGGCCCTGCATTGTGCTGTGGTTTGCTTGCATCAAAGACCAAGCCTGACTCTGTCCAGGTATGACACACTGTGCTGTGGTGTGCTGTGGCTCAGCTGCTCCACAACATCTGGAAAAGGAGGGGGGAAAGGGCATTGGACGTGCCTGGAGTGTGACATGGGACATTCAGCCCCCCACAGCCTGCTCTGATCCTCTGTGGCTGCTGAGGTCACCTTCTGTGCTGGATGTGTCCTTCTCTTACTCTGTGTCTCAGTGGGATCAGGTCAAGAGCCCCCAGGGCCTGAGGGGTGCAGCCTCTGCTGGCATGGACAGGGAGGGACCAGCTGGGTGCTGCTCAGGAGGGAGATCCTCTCCCCACAAGGAGGTCTTCACTTGCCTCCAGCCAGGGCTTGTGTCAAGAGGCAGGGGCCAAGCTCTGCTCAGTGCTGTCCTGAGACAGGACAAGAGGCAATGGACACAAAGTGGATCCCAGGAGGTTCCACCTCAGCATGAGGAGAAACTTCTCTGGGGTGAGGCTGCTGAGCCCTGGAGTGCTGCTGCCCAGAGAGGTTGTGGAGTCTCCTCTGGAGACTTTCCAGCCCCACCTGGATGTGTTCTGGGTGCCCTGCCCTGGGTGCCCTGCTCTGGCAGGGGGTGGGACTGGATGAGCTCCAGAGGTCTCTTCCAACACCACTCAGGGATTCTCTGATCCCTGGCAGACCTCCTGAGTCACTGTGCAGCTGACCAGGTCAGCAAGGCTACAGAACACACAGCTTGGACCCAAAGAGTTTTACCTCCTGGAGCAGCCTCAGAATGTGAGCTCCTCCCTTGGACTCTGTGCCTCCAGACACCCCTGGATGAGGGACCCCTGGCTTAGTGCCCATCACAGCTGATGGCATAGTCAGGCCTGAAACTGGAACGAGCCTGTGGCACCACAATGTGCCAGGGGAGGGTTAGGTTGGAGAGGAGGAACAATGTCTTCCCTGCAAGAGTGGTCATGGACTGGCACAGGCTGCCCAGGGAGGTGGTGGAATCCCCATGCCTGGAGCTGTTCCAGAACCCTGTGACCATGGCACTTGGGGCCATGGTTTGGTGGCCATGGTGGGGTTGGGTTGGTGCTGGGCTGGATGCTTCCAGAGGCCTTTTCCAACCCAAACCAGTCCATGATTGTAGAGCCTGCTCCCTTCTAAAGTCCTGGTAGTGAAGCCATCTGCTTCCAGTTCTCCTGATCTCCTTTTTGTCTTCTGGCTGCCTTTAAGGCTGAGCTCTTCCTGGTGAAAGCTGCCCTGGAGGCTGCTGCTGCCCATGTCTGCCTCCTGCAAACCTGAGCCTGGCAGCAGAGTCACAGAATGGGTGGGTTGGAAGGGACCTCAGAGCTCATCCAGTGCCAACGCTCCTGCCATGGCCATGGCACCTCCCACCAGCCCAGCTTGCTCCAGGCACCACCCAACACAGCTCTGAGCACTTCCAGGCTTGGAGCCCACACAGCTTCTCTGGGCAACCTGCTCCAGCACCTCACACCCTCATGGGAAAGAATTTCCTCCTCAGGCCTGCTCTAGCTCCAGGCTGCTGCAGTGTGCAGCCCCTGCTACCCTGTGCTCATGGGCACAGGCTCTGGAGCAGCCTCAGCTCTCCTCTGCTCTGCCTCTCTCTGCTGCTTGCCTGCCAGTGGGGGAAGGCTCCCTGCAGAATGCCTGCCAGGGAAGGTTGTGTCCTGCAGCACCAGAGTTTGCTGAGCCATGTCCCCAAGGCCAGGGCCAGGAACATGTCCTGCAGCCCAGGGATGTGTCCTGCAGCTCAGGGATGTGTCCTTCAGCCTCAGGGATGTGTCCTTCAGCCCAAGAGGTCATTTTTGCCTCTTCAGGTGCAGAGAGCCAGCAGCCAAGAGCCAGATCCATGGCCTCAGCGAGGAGGATGCAAAGCAGAGGCTGTGGCCTTTATCTGAGCCTGCCATCAGCCTGGCTGCTGTGCATGATGAGCTGCCCTGGCAAAGTGAGGCAGGGCAGGAAGACAGCCTGGCTGCTGCCTCTGGAGCTGCCCTGCCCCTGCCAGCAGCTGGGGAAGCTGTAATTAGGGACAAGGGCTGCAGCTCCTCCTGGAGCTGACAAACTGGTTTGGGGCAGGGCAAAAATAACCTCACAGGAGGCAGAGGCCTTGAGGGCTCTGCTGCTGCATCACTGCTCTGCACTCAGGTGGTGGTCCCCAGAGATCCCAGCAGCAGCTTTGTGCTTCTGCAGAGCCTGGGTGCTGCTGGGCAGTGAGCAGCATTGGGCAGAGGCTTTGTGCAGCCTCCTGCAGCTGAGCAGCTTCTCATCTGTCCCTCCTGCAGGGAGGCCTCAGAAAGCCACAGAATGGGTTGGGTTGTAAAGGACCTAAAAGATCCCCCAGCTCCAACCCCTGCCATGGGCAGGGACACCTCCCACCAGCACAGAGTGCTCAGGGCCTCATCCAGCCTGGCCTTGAACACCTCCAGGGAGGGGACATCCACAGCCTCCCTGGGCAACCTGTTCCAGTCTCTCCCCAGCCTCACTGCCAAGAATTTCTTCGTCATCTCCAGTCTCAGTCTCCCCTCTCCCAGCTCAAAGCCATTGTCCCTCATCCTGGCACTCCCAGCCCATGTCACAAGTCCTTCCCCAGCTCTCCTGGAGCCCTTCAGGCACTGAAAGGCTGCTCTGAGGTCTCCCTGGACCCTTCTCTTCTCCAGGCTGCCCAGCCCCAGCTCTCCCAGCCTGTCACCATAGCAGAGGGTCTCCAGCCCTTGGATCATCTTTGCGCCCTCCTCTGGCCCCCCTCCAACAGCTGTTCCCTGCTTTCCCAGCACATGTCCACATGTGCTGGTTTGAGGCCAGACAGATCATCTCTTGCCCCAAAAGGGACAAAAGAATGACACTCACACAAACGGATTGGAGAGTGATGGAAAGTTTAAATGGAAAAGCGATTGGTGAAACTACAGAAAACTACAAAGCATAGTGGCAAAGAATATCCCAAAGCATACACAGTCCCTTACATAACACCCAGAGGCTTCCCAATCCTTCCCTTCTCCCCACACCTGAGGGTATGCCCAAACCCTCAGGGCTCTTTCTTCCTCCCCACCTCCCACTGCTAGGCAAGTCTCAGGCTGGCCAGGTCTGAGACTGCCCCCCCCCTCCATTCTCCTCCTGGCATTAGGCCTAGTCAGGCCTAAGAGGCCAAGAGGATACTCCCCCAGCATTACCCGATAAGAGAGGACATCTCCCATGGGAGCAGAGAGGGAAGAAAGAGGAAGAGAATGACTCTGCAGATGGCTTTATAGGGTGCAGGATTTATGGGTAGAAATACACCGTTTCCTGTGTCCACCCCTATTGGGTGGGCACCTGGGACACCAGAGGTGTATCTCATGTGGCAGTGGCAGGGGACACCCAGCCTAAACTGCCACACCACAACCAACCAAACCAACCCAAACATGGAAATGAAGCTCCCAGATAGGATCTGTTCCATCAGAAGGGCCTTAGCTGCTCTCTGGGAGGCTGCTGAGCCCCCTGGCAAGCTGGCAGGGCTGAGCTGTGTAATTAATGAGCCTTACAAATGTGCATCCCACACTGCAAGCACAGATCACAGCTGCTCTGAGTAATAGCTGCTGCCTTCTCCTCAGCACCCCCAGCTCCCCTCCAGCTCTGCACATCTCCTCCAACATCAATGGAACCACAGCTCTCCAGGCAGCCTCACCTCTTTCCATGTAGATTTCAGCTTTCATTTTTTCCCAGGCTTTCACTCAGTGGATTTGTTGTTTCCAAGGGCCTAAACCTGTTCTCCAGAGTTGTGGGCAAATTAGTGCAGGAGCAGGTCTGTTGTTTAAGACCTCTTTAAGCAGCGTTGTTAGTGTGCAAGAAATTAGAGACCTACATCAAGATCTGGAGGTTGGGTGGTTGGGGTTTTAATGCAGAGTGAAACATCAGCCTGTGGTGTTGGGGTGCTTCAGCCAAGCACCTCCAGGCATTGCAACAGCTACAGGAGTTCCACAGAGCCACAGAACGGGGTGGGGTGGAAGGGACCTTCAAGATCATCCTGGTCCAAGCACCCCGTGTCTTCTTGTGGCCTCCTCATGTTCTGTTTGTGTTCCTGTGGTCTCCTCATGTTTGTGTTCCTGTGGCCTCCTCATGTTGTTTGTGTTCCCATGGGCTGCCTTCCTGCAGGCAGGAGCTGTGCCCCATCCAGCTGCTTTGGCACAGCCTCAGCAGCCACCTGCAGTGCCAGGGTGAGGGCACAGCCACAGCAGCTCAGCACAGGGCACGGCAGTGAGCTGAGGTGGGCATGGTGCCCTCTGGGCCCCGGACAGAGGTGTGAGGAAGCCTCCTCTGGCCCCACAGCCAAGCACCCCATGGTCCCCTGAAGAGTCCTGTCCCCTCAGAGCCCTGCCCCATGTCCCTCCCTGCAGCATTGCTGTCCCCTGGCAGCCCTGCCCCATGTCCCTCCCTGCAGCACTGCTGTCCCCTGGCAGCCCTGCCCCATGTCCCTTCCTGCAGCACTGCTGTCCCCTGGCAGCCCTGTCCCATGTCCCTCCCTGCAGCATTGCTGTCCCCTGGGAGCCCTGCCCCATGTCCCTCACTACAGCACTGCCGTCCCCTGGCAGCCCTGCCCCATGTCCCTCCCTGCAGCATTGCTGTCCCCTGGGAGCCCTGCCCCATGTCCCTCCCTGCAGCACTGCCGTCCCCTGGCAGCCCTGCCCCACGTCCCTCGCTGCCCGGCTACCCCTCGGTCCCGCCGGAGGTGTCGCAGCCCTGTCCCCCCGGGTGCGCTGCTCCTGCCCTCCCGCCCGGGTCCATGCCCCTGGCCGAGCCGCGCAGCGCCCGCGGCGCCACCTGGAGCGGTGCCGGGGCTCGGCTGCCCCTTACAGCCACCCCGCCGAGAGCCCCGCGGGCAGGGCGGCTCTCCGGCCGCCCCCATCCTCGCCGGACCGAGCGGCCGCCGGGGGCGGGCGGCCCGGGGGCGGCGGCAGGCTCCGCGGCGGGCCCGGAACGCAAATGCCAGGGCTGCGGTTTCCAGGCCGGGCCGCAGCGCTGCGGCCCTGTACCCCTGTGCGGTTGCCATGGTGCGGGCCCCGGGGCGGCTGCCGGCATGGACGAGGAGGACACGGTGGGGCCGGGGGGCGGCGGGGGCCGTACGGGAGGCGCTTCCTCGCCGGGCGTGCGGCGGCTGCCGGCTGGGGGTGGGGGATCTGGCGGTTGCGTGCCCCGGCTCAGCCCGGCACGGCTCAGCCCGGCACGGCCCTGCCCGCGGCGCGGCCGCTGCGGTGCAGAGTCCTTTGTCCCGGCCGGGGACGGGCGAGGGGCCGCGTGTGTGCGACGGCTGCCCTCTGCCCGGGCCTGGAGGGAGCGGCCGGTGCCCAGCGCGCTGGCGTGGGGTGGTGCTGAGAAAAGCTTCATCTTGCGGGTTCCCCTCTTTCCTCCTTCCTCCCCCTCCTCCTCCTGGAAGTCTCCTGTCTGCTGGCGCCGCTCC